>NC_092100.1:44413036-44723869 GCF_045679555.1 Salvelinus alpinus
CCACATAGCACATTTGGGGCGATGAAACAAAGAAACGTGAGGGACGTGAACAGGGTGGGACCAATATTGGGGAAAACGGAACTTTATGCAAATACTCCGTGACATCACGTTGCTATTGACCAATCGGAATTCACTACAGTTTCAAGCTACCGAATACCTAACAGCACTATCTAGCCTGCCTGCTTGCTAATTTCAACATGAGGGAAAAGTAAGCATTAAAAGAATATTGGGCTCGGCCATTACACGAACGCAGGCGCTCACCGGTCAAGCACACACACTGTAGTCAATGTGAGGTCCAATCACTTCCGACACCAATGTAATGAAACAGGCAGGGAGCGCGACTTGAACCCACAAACTTCTGGCCCGAACCACCATTGACTGAGTCGATAACCGCCCTTATAAACCTGGGTCGCTACAGTATAGATATTATTTATTTTACCCTTATTTTACCAGGTAAATTGACTGAGAACACATTCTCATTTACAGCAACAACCTGGGGAATAGTTACAGGGGACAGGGGGGATGAATGAGCCAATTGTAAATTGGGGATGATTATGTGACTGTGATGGTATGAGGGCCAGATTGGGAATTTAGCAAGGACACCGGGGTTAACACCCCTACTCTTACAATAAGTGCCATTGGATCTTTAGTGACCACAGAGAGTCAGGACATCCGTTTAACGTCCCATCCGAAAGACGGAACCTTACACAGGGCAATGTCCCCAATCACTGCCCTGGGGCATTGGGATAAAAAATAATAGACCAGAGGAAATGGTGCCTCCTACTGGCCCTCCATCACTACTTCCAGCAGCATCTGGTCTTCCATCCAGAACCAACCCTGCTTAACTTCAGAAGAAAGCCAGCAGTGGGATGCAGGGTGGTATGCTGCTGGCCAGTATATGAATAGAAACGGTGTGTAGCCTACAGCAGTAGTTATATAGGATGAGCCTTAAAGGCTCTTCGTGGTCAATCTGTAATTGACGTGGCCGTACAGCATTTATAGCAATGCAGCCTCCGCAGACTTTAAGGCTTTCAAAGCTTAGTGGAGCAGAGCTATTGTGAAGGAAGTTAGTTTGTATACAGCACATACCACCCCACCTACTGTCAACCAAGCATGTCAATGCGGAGCTATACAGAGACCTCCGCAATGTTACAACATTTTAAAACGGAACAGTTTGATTTGGCCTCTGCATGCCCCAGAGGCTTCGTAATTGCGTCACAACCTCCATAGGAAGTCTCCGACCACATTTCCAGATCAAGCATAAAGTGGCTTTTACAATACAGTATATACATGTGAAGTGGGTAAAACATTATGTAGACATTATTAAAGTGTCCAGTGTTCAATGACTATGCACATAGGGTAGCACTCTCCAAGGTGCAGGTTTGAGTACCGCAGGTGGTAGCCGGTTAGTAATAGTATCTAAATTCTGGGCAGGGTACTATAATGGGCGGAGGTTGTACTACACGGACATTGTTTTAGCACAGCCCTACCGTTTTGTCCTTTTTGGGCATGTTATGGTTTCCAGAGTAATTTCTTCTTGCTGCCAAAGGTCCCTCAAGCTGGTGTGATGATGAGGACAGTCTCCGACAGAAGTAGAGAGACAGACGCTTTTGGATAAAGTTGCTCAAATGTAACACCTGAAATAATGTTATCCGGGTTAAACGAAGAGAACGGGTTTGGGTGAACATCAAGGAATCTCAGTGACTATTCAAACTACAGTGCATTGTTTTTAAATCTATCTCCAGTAACGTCAAGGCACAGCGGTCAGAAAATGTTAACAAAGCTACTGCACACAGTGCTACCTGAGACCCATGTGAAGCTAGCCAGAATAAAGATTAGCAACAACAGTGTAATTTCCGGTTTGCTTTCAAAATAAAAGTCCCCATTGAAATAGTGGAATCATGCCATGTTTGGACTAGATAATACTTAACAAAGTCGGAATGTTGTTATATAAATTCAATAAAATACAATAATTAGTTAAATTGACACAAAAAAAGTAAAAATCTGTTCATCTCACTGTGGATGTATTATACTTTAGAATTGCATTGGGTGCATACTTATATGCACTGTACAGCCTAACCTATTGATTGTGCACTCATGAAATGGGGTATCAGCAGAACACAACTGTGTAGAGTTTACACAACTGTGTAGAGTTTACACAAATATTAGCATTTCATGGGTGCACAATCCATAGGTTAGGCTATACAGTGCCTTCATAAAGTATTCATAACCCTCAACGTATTCCACATTTTTGTGTTACATGAGGATGGAGAAAACATGTTTTTAGAAAGGTTAGTTTATTGAAAATAAAATGGCTCATTTACATAGGTATTCACATCCCTTTGGTAGCGATTACAGCAAGAGCTTTGCACACCTGGATTGTATAATATTTGCACATTATTCTTTAAAAAATTATTCAAGCTCTGTCAAGTTCGTTGTTGATCATTGCTAGAAAGCCATTTTCAAGTCTTGCCTTAGATCCTCAAGCCAATTTAAGTAAACTGTAACTAGGCCACTCAGAAACATTCAATGTCCTCTTGGTAAGCACCTCCAGTGTATATTTGGCCTCATGTTTTAGGTTATTGTCCTGTCTGAAAGGTGAATTTGTTTCCCATTGTCTGTTGGAAAGCAGGCTGAACTAGGTTTTCCATTAGGACTTGTGTTTAGCTCTATTCCATTTATTTTTATCCTACAAAGCTCTCTATTCCTTGCCGATGACGAGCATACCCATAACATGAAGCAGCCACCACCATGCTTGAAAATATGAAGAGTGGTATTCAGTAATGTGTTGGATTTGCCTCAAACATAATGCTTTGAATTCAGGATATAAATTACATTTATTTGCCACCTTTTTTGCAGTTTTACTTTAGTGCATGTTTTGGAATATATTTTTTCTGTAAAGGCTTCCTTCTTTTCACCTTGTCATTTAAGTTAGTATTGTTGAGTAACTACAATGTTGTTGATCCATCATCAATTTTCTCATAGCACAGCCATTAAACACTGTAACTGTTTTAAAATCACCACTGGCCTCATGGTGAAGTCCCTGAGCGGTTTCTTTCCTCTCTGGCAACTGAGTTGTATTTGTATTTATTATTCCAAGGCAGCAGCTACTCTTCCTGGGGTCTATCAAAATTAAGGCAGTTATATATATTTTCTTTATATAACTAGGCAAGTCAGTTAAGAACAAATTCTTATTTTCAATGGCAGTGGGTTAACTGCCTTGTTCAGGGGTAGAAAGACAGATTTTTACCTTGTCAGCTCAGGGATTCGATCTTGCAACTTTTCGGTTGCTAGTCCAACGCTCTAACCACTAGGCTACCCTGCCGCCCCACATACAATTTAAAAATCATTACAATACATTTCACAACAGATTTCACAGCAGTTAGTGCCCTCGGGCCACTACTGTACTACCACATACCTACAACACAAAATCCATGTGTGCTTGTGTGTATAGTGCGTATGATATCATGTGTGTGTGTGTGTGTGTGCATGCATGTGTCTATGCCTATGTGCCTTTTCACAGTCCCCGCTGTTTCATAAGGTGTATTTTCATCTGTTTTTTAAATCAGATTTTACTGCTTCCATTAGTTACTTGATGTAGAATAGTTCCATGTAGTCATGGCTCTATGTAGTACTTTGTGAAGAGACCCCTGGTGGTATGCATGGGTGTCTGAGCTGTGTGATAGTAGTTTAAACAGACAGCACAACTGCATTCAACATGTCAATACTTCTTACAAAAAAAAGTAGTGATGAGGTCAATCTCTCCTTTCCTTTGAGCCAGGAGAGTTAGACATGCATATTATTAATGTTAGCTCTCTGTGTACATTTAAGGGCCAGCCGTGCTGCCCTGTTCTGGGCACCCTGTCCCTCTATGGCACCTGAACACAAGACTGGACAGTAGTCCTGGTTCGACAAAACTAGTGCCTGTAGGACCTGCCTTGTTGATAGTTATGTTAAAAAGGCAGATTAGCTCTTTATTATGAAACAGGCCTCACCCCATCTTAGCTACGTTTGCATCAACACTGCTCGACTGAGGGACCTTGTATGTGTGGGGTACAGAGATTAGGTAGTTGCTCCAAAATCATGTTAAACACTAATATTGTGTAACGGATGTGAAATGGCTAGCTAGTTAGCGGGTATGCGCTACTAGCATTTCAATCAGTTACGTCACTTGCTCTGAGACTTAAGTAGGGTTTCCCCTTGCTCTGCAAGGGCCGCGGCTTTTGTGGAGCGATGGGTAACGACGCTTCGTGGGTGACTGTTGTCGATGTGTGCAGAGGGTCCCTGGTTCGCGCGAGGGGACGGTTTAAAGTTATACTGTTACAATTGCACACAGAGTGAGTCCATGCAACTTATTATGTGACTTCTTAAGCAGATATTAACTCCTGAATGTATTTAGGCATGCCGTAACAAAGGGGAATAATACTTACTGACACAAGACATTCAGCTTTTCATTTTTCATTCATTCATAAAGATTTCTAAAAACATAATTCCATTTTGACATTATGGGGTATTGTGTGTATGCCAGTGACACAAATCTCAGTGTAATCCATTTAACAATTCCAGCTGTAACACAACAAAATATGTAAAAAGTCAAGGGGTGTGAATACTTTCTGAAGGCACTGTAAGTATGCCCCCAATGCAATTATAAAGTCTAATACATGTGTGATTTCAACAGATTTTTATCAACAGATAAAATTAACACATTTTTGTCATTTGTTGAATTTATATAACAACATACCGAACTTGTTTAGCATTATCTAGTCAAAATATGGCATGATTCCACTATTTGTATTCGTTTTAATCATTATCAATTGGGGACCTTTATTTTGAAGGCAAACTGCAAATGGCAGTTTTGTGGCTAATTTCACACAGGTCTGCCTGCGCATGGCAAGTTGCAACAGCGTGTCTCCATCGGTGTCAACTCTGCGCGTTATCTGCGCATGTTTTCTAAACGTTTTTTTTTGTAAAGGCATTCAGAAAATTTAATTCATAACAATTTGCCCACATAACAATTCGCTCACTTTTTATGTCTAGTATACTTCAACATTTTCTGTATTACTTTAGTTGAAGGGCAGCTACATAATAACTTCATTCATTAGCCATATAACACACAGCAGTAGGTTACAAACAACATAAACACGTATGAAATGGAATAACTACAGTGTTAACAACTGCAGTATAACTGCATATACTGTGACATAGCTTTAAACATGCACTATGCAGAAATCGCTCCGCCATTTCCTGGTTGCTAAAATTCAAATAGTTTGCCTATTTTCAGTTTATGTGACAAAACAAGCAAATATAGTGTAGAGAATCATTGTACCATCTAAACTGCTGTGAGAAATATTTTCCATAAACTAAAATATTGTATTTTACAAAACCAAAAGTAAAAGATGCAAAAACGAAGCCTAAGATTGGGAAGCATAGAAATTGCGCACATAAAACAGATCTACCGCTTGTTAGACTTGCTTTCAATAAGAATGACAGATTGATAACTAACATTTCAATGTAAATTTGGTCAGGTCACCCCAAAAGTTACATATTGCAGCTTTAACAGAAATTTGCAGGCTCTAAAGTAAACATTTCGTAAATTCTTATGTATTGCTTGTGAATGTGTAATGCAGTCCTTTTTGGTGCTCCTAAACTTCAAGGTGTTACAGCATGTTCACATTCTATAATGTTTTCCCACCCCTGAAAAACACCTATGACTGCCCTTTCCTTGCAGTTGAGTGGTTCAGCATTCCTTCTGAATAATGTCCCACCCACTTTCTCACTGGGTCCCCTTTAAGTTCATCCCATTCTTTCAGAAACTTCAGAGCAAGCAACATAACACACAGCACACACACTCACATGTGGACCAAGTATCCAGTGACAGACTCATCCCTCAATGGAAAACAGTCCAAGCCAAGACACAGAGGGAAATCCTTATCTATTCTAAGTTTAACTCATATTCATCATAATAGTCAAATGTTAGGAAAAGCAATAGCTTACATATTTTCCAGTCATAGCGAAAAAGGTAAATGAAATGTCACATTGCATGGAATTTAACTGAAGGCAAGGCAGCCCATACCAAAGGAAACATGCAGCCCAGGTGCTGCTTCAAGTGGAGAAGCTGATGATAGATTGACATGTCATAACTCACCTAGAGATGGACACTACTTATCCCCCACATCATGACTAGACTTGTCTTAGTGGAGTTCAATGCATTTGGAACATGGTTAGTTATGCACAACGTTGTTTAAAACCAAGTAAATGGTTTGATGTTTATTTGGACCCCCATTAGTTGTTACCATCACAACATCTACTCTTGCTGGTGTCCATTCAAATCAAATCAAATGAAATTGTATTTGTCACATGCGCCTTACAGTGAAATGCTTACTGACAAACCCTTAACCAACAATGCTTTAAGAAGTTAAGAAAAAAAAGTGTTAAGTAAAAAATAGATTTAAAATGTCTAAATAGAAAATAAAAGTTACAAATAATTAAACAGCAGCAGTAAAATAACAAGCGAGGCTATATACAGGGGGTACGGTACAGAGTCAATGGTCGGCGGCACCGGTTAGTTAAAGTAACTATTCATAGATTAAAAACAGAGAGTAGCAGCAGTGTAAAAGAGGGGTCTGGGAAGCCCTTTGATTAGTTGTTCAGTCTTATGGCTTGGGGGTGGAAGCTGCTAAGAAGTCTTTTGGACCTCGACTGACGCTCCCGTACCGCTTGCCGTGCGGTAGCAGAGAGAACAGTCTATGACTAGGGTGGCTGGAGTCTTTGACAATTTTTAGGGCCTTCCTCTGACACCGCCTGATATAGAGGTCCTGGATGGCAGGAAGTTTGGCCCCAGTGATGTACTGGGCCGTACGCACTACCCTCTGTAGTGCCTTGCGGTCGGAGGCCAAGCAGTTGCCATATCAGGCAGTGATGCAACCAGTCAGGATGCTGTCGATGGTGCAGCTGTAGAACCTTTTGAGGATCTGAGGACCCATGCCAAATCTTTTCAGTCTCCTGAGGGGAATAGGCTTTGTCGTGCCATCTTCACAACTGTCTTAGTGTGTTTGGACCATGATAGTTTGTTGGCCAAGGAACTTGAAGCTCTCAACTTGCTCCCCTACAGCCCCGACGATGAGAATGGGGCCATGCTCTGCCCTTTTTTCCTGTAGTCCACAATCATCTACTTTGTCTTGATCACATTGAGGGAGAGGTTGTTGTCCTGGCACCACACAACCAGGTCTCTGACCTCCTCCCTATAGGCTGTCTCATCGTTGTCGTTGAACAGTTGTGACATCGGCAAACTTGATGAAGGTGTTTTTGGCCATGCAGTCATGAGTGAACAGGGAGTACAGGAGGGGACTGAACACGCACCCCTGAGGGGCCCCCGTGTTGAGGATCAGCGTGGCCGATGTGTTGTTCCCTACACTAACCACCTGGGGGCGGCCCGTCAGAAAGTCCAGGATCCAGTTGCAGGGTCCTTAGCTTATTGATGAGCTTTGAGGGCACTATGGTGTTGAACGCTGAGCTGTAGTTAATGAATAAAATTCTCACATAGGTGTTCATTTTGTCTAGGTGAGAAAGGGCAGTGTGGAGTGCAATAGAGATTGCATCATCTGTGGATCTGTTGGGGTGGTATGCAAATTCGGGTGGGTCTAGTGCTCCTGGCATAATGGTGTTGATGTGAGCCATTACCAACCTTTCAAAGCACTTCATGGCTACAGACATGAGTGCTACGGGTCGGTAGTTATTTAGGCAGGTTACCTTAGTGTTCTTGGGCACAGGGACTAAGATGGTCTGTTTTAAACATGTTGGTTTTACAGACTCAGTCAGGGACAGGTTGAAAATGTCAGTGAAGACACTTGCCAGTTGGTCTGCGCATACTCGGAGTACACGTCCTGGTAATCCATATGGCCCTGCGGCATTGTGAATGTTGACCTGTTTAAAGGTCTTACTCACATCGGCTACGGAGAGCGTGATCCCACAGTCGTCTGGAACAGCTGATGCTCTCATGCATGTTTCAGTGTTACTTGCCTCGAAGGGAGCATAGAAGTGATTTAGCTCATCTGGTAGGTTCGTGTCACTGGGCAGCTCGTGGCTGTGCTTCCCTTTGTAGTCTGTAATAGTTTGAAAGCCCTGCCACATCAAACAAGCGTCGGAGCGGGTGTAGTACGATTAGATCTTTGACCTGTATTGACACTTTGCCTGTTTGATGGTTTGTCTGAGGGTATAGCAGGATTTCTTATAAGCTTCCGGGTTAGAGTCTGACTCCTTGAAAGAGGCAGCTCTACCCTTTAGCTCAGTGCGGATGTTGTCTGTAATCCATGGCTTCTGGTTGGGGTATGCACGTACGGTCACTGTGGGGACGACGTCATCAATGCACTTATTGATAAAGCCAGTGACTGATGTGGTGTACTCCTCAATGCCATCGGAAGAATCCTGGGAACATGTTCCAGTCTGTGATAGCAAAACAGTCCTGTAGCTTAGCATCTGCTTCATCTGACCACTTTCTTCTTGACCGAGTCACTGGTGCTTCCTGCTTTAGTTTCTGCTTGTAAGCAGGAATCAGGAGGATAGAATTATAGTCAGATTTGCCAAATGGAGGGCGAGGGAGAGCTTTATACGCATCTCTGTGTGTAGAGTAAAGGTGGTCTAGAGTTTTTTTCCCCTCTGGTTGCACATTTAACATGCTGATAGAAATGAGGTAAAACAGATTTCAGTTTCCCTGCATTAAAGTCTCCGGCCACTAGGAGCGCCGCTTCTGGATGAGCGTTTTCCTGTTAGCTTTTGGCCTATATTCAGCTCATTGAGTGCGGTCTTAGTGCCAGCATCGGTCTGCGGTGGTATATAGACAGCTACGAAACATATAGATGTAAACTCTCTTGGTAAATAGTGTGGTCTACAGCTTATCATGAGATACTCTACCTCAGGTGAGCAAAACCTTGAGACTTCCTTAGATTTCGTGCACCAGCTGTTGTTTACAAATATGCATAGGCCGCCGCCCCATGTCTTACCAGAGGCCACTGTTCTATCCTGCCGAAAAGCTTACAACCCGCCAGCTGTATGTTAATCATGTTGTCTTTCAGCCACGACTCGGTGAAACATAAGATATTAGAGTTTTTAATGTCCCGTTAGTAGGATATACAGTGGGGAGAACAAGTATTTGATACACTGACGATTTTGCAGGTTTTCCTACTTACAAAGCATGTAGAGGTCTGTCATTTTTATCATAGCTACACTTCAACTGTGAGAGACGGAATCTAAAACAAAAATCCAGAAAATCACATTGTATGATTTTTAAGTAATTAATTTGCATTTTATTGCATGACATAAGTATTTGATACATCAGAAAAGCAGAACTTAATATTTGGTACAGAAACCTTTGTTTGCAATTACAGAGATCATACGTTTCCTGTAGTTCTTGACCAGGTTTGCACACACTGCAACAGGGATTTTGGCCCACTCCTCCATACAGACCTTCTCCGGATCCTTCAGGTTTTGGGGCTGTCGCTGGGCAATACGGACTTTCAGCTCCCTCCAAAGATTTTCTATTGGATTCAGGTCTGGAGACTGGCTAGGCCACTCCAGGACCTTGAGATGCTTCTTACGGAGCCACTCCTTAGTTGCCCTGGCTGTGTGTTTCGGGTCGTTGTCATGCTGGAAGACCCAGCCACGACCCATCTTCAATGCTCTTACTGAGGGAAGGAGGTTGTTGGCCAAGATCTCGCGATACATGGCCCCATCCATCCTCCCCTCAATACGGTGCAGTCGTCCTGTCCCCTTTGCAGAAAAGCATCCCCAAAGAATGATGTTTCCACCTCCATGCTTCACGGTTGGGATGGTGTTCTTGGGGTTGTACTCATCCTTCTTCTTCCTCTAAACACGGCGAGTGGAGTTTAGACCAAAAAGCTCTATTTTTGTCTCATCAGACCACATGACCTTCTCCCATTCCTCCTCTGGATCATCCAGATGGTCATTGGCAAACTTCAGACGGGCCTGGACATGCGCTGGCTTGAGCAGGGGTACCTTGCGTGCGCTGCAGGATTTTAATCCATGATGGCGTAGTGTGTTACTAATGGTTTTCTTTGAGACTGTGGTCCCAGTTCTCTTCAGGTCATTGACCAGGTCCTGCCGTGTAGTTCTGGGCTGATCCCTCACCTTCCTCATGAACATTGATGCCCCACGAGGTGAGATCTTGCATGGAGCCCCAGACCGAGGGTGATTGACCGTCATCTTGAACTTCTTCCATTTTCTAATAATTGCGCCAACAGTTGTTGCCTTTTCACCAAGCTTGTCCTGTAGCCCATCCCAGCCTTGTGCAGGTCTACAATTTTATCTCTGATGTCCTTATACAGCTCTCTGGTCTTGGCCATTGTGGAGAGGTTGGAGTCTGTTTGATTGAGTGTGTGGACAGGTGTCTTTTATACAGGTAACGAGTTCAAACAGGTGCAGTTAATACAGGTAATGAGTGGAGAACAGGAGGGCTTCTTAAAGAAAAACTAACAGGTCTGTGAGAGCCGGAATTCTTACTGGTTGGTAGGTGATCAAATACTTATGTCATGCAATAAAATGCAAATTAATTACTTAAAAATCATACAATGTGATTTTCTGGATTTTTGTTTTAGATTCCGTCTTCCACAGTTGAAGTGTACCTATGATAAGAATTACAGACCTCTACATGCTTTGTAAGTAGGAAAACCTGCAAAATTGGCAGTGTATCAAATACTTGTTCTCCCCACTGTATGTGCTCGTAGTTAGTCAATTGTTTTATCAATTGATTGTACGTTGGCTAATAGGACTGATGGTAAAGGTAGATTACCCTCCCGGCGATGGATGGCACCCGGACCTTCGTCCACGATATCTACATTTTTTCCTCCAACGAATGACAGGGATGAGGGCCTTATCAGGTGTCTGGAGTAAAACCTTCCCGTCCGACTCGTTTAAGAAGAAGAATTCCTCCAGTACGGGGTGAGTAATCGCTGCCCTGATATCAAGAAGCTCTTTTCGGTCATAAGACATGGTGTAAGAAACATTATGTACAAAATAAGTTACAAATAACGCGAAAAAACATACACATAAGCACAATTGGTTACTGGATCATAAGACGGCGGCCATCTCCTTCTGCGCCATTACTACTTTTTAACTGTGCTATTCAAGTGTTGTCATTGTCCTTCTCTTGATCCATTAATTATAAATAGGAAATAATTTGCTTGTTTCATTTGGTAGTGACACTTTGTAGCCCAATCTATTGAGAGAGACAATGTAATTTGGTTACCAAGATAAACAATCATATTTATTGACAAAAATATACCAACTAGTATACTGAAAATCTTTTGTTTTTCCAGTTTCCAGAGAACCCATTCACTATGACGCACATGGAGGAAGAGGTATGGAGGTTTGGATGGAAACAAATTACTTGAGCCAAACAAGGAGGAGGGCATGAGTGGTAGGCTGCATTTTTGGCCAATGGGGCTTTTTATTGTTGGCGTTGCCTTATTGTGATATAATAAGGAGCTGAGAGGGATGGTGGAACTGAGGAGTATCTACTCTTATCCATTAAAACTGAGCTTTTGGTCAGCGTTAGCCAATGTTCAGTCAATGTTCACAACACTCTATTTAAACATGACATAGGATATTATGGCGTTCCTTCCACCCCAGTAGCCGGACGCCGCTCTGGTCTGGTGGAAGAGTTGCTGCCGTGTCGGCTCTCCACAGCCGAATGGCCGGGACTCTGCAGGGATCCCTCCCCGAAGAAGTCTCCCCTTCCCTGGAGAATGGACTTAGGGGATGTTTCTGTTCTCGACCCAACCAACCAGCCATGGAAATATGTCACGCGCCGTGGAAGTCGAAGAAAGCTTCCTCTGGCAACGGGTGCCTCCTTAGAGATGTTAAGCCCGGACTGGACACAGACCAGAACTGGCTTCGCCACCCTGGATACAGAGGTTCCATCGCCTTCTTCCTTAGGGGCTTCCGATTCGAGATCGGATCCGGAGGTACCTGAGCCGGAGGTACCTGAGCCTTGGTCCTCTGTTCTGTCTCCTTCTCCGGTGGCTTCTACCTCGGGTTCAGATCCTCAGAGCTCCCACCCTCATCAGACCGTGAGGCTGCCAAAGACACCCGGCCCATTCATCATCCACGATGGATACTACAGCCGTCTCAGGTCCATCGGGCCCCACCGCCCTTCGGTCCTTGAGGGGTCTTCTAAATCACCCGAGGCGAAAGAACGGCCGGACCTCCTCGGCTGTTTCACCAGCTGTCATCATCGACAGCTCGATGGTGAGAAACATCTTGGTTCTCAGTGCAAAAACCCTATGCTACCCAGGAGCACGAGTACAGGACATTACAAGGCTGCTTCCGACTGTTCTACTCCAGATGCCGGGAGCTGACACTGTCGTAGTCCATGTGGGGTCAATCAGGAGGGCTAGCTCAGAACTTCTAAAAATGGACTCAAGACCAGTTCAGTTAATCGCTACCATTGTGACACTGAGTTGTCATAATGCTGCATCAAATGTACATTATCCCAGCGGTGTTGGCAGACACAATGTAAGTAACTTAATTCAAGTCCCTATAACTGCCCTGAATAACTCTGTTGATCCTACAGCTATTGTTTGCAGTAATCATGTGCCTATGAACCAGAGTTACACTGTTAGCACTGAGGCGGTGTGCCCTAGTAGGAAGTCCACTGTGTGCAGCTCACCGTGCACTATTAGCTCCAATATAAATAACATGAGCAAGTCTACTTCTGATAACCTTCCCAATAAAGCATTAAAAACAATCAAGTAACCCAGAAAAGTGCCACAAATAGCCTATATTAACATATGTAGCTTAGTAAGAAATACGGTTAATGAAGTCAACAACTTGCTTGTAACAGATGGCATCCATATTCTGACTATCTCTGAAACTCACTTAGATAATACCTTTGATGATACAGTGGTAGCAATACATGGTTATAACATCTACGCAAAAGACAGAAATACCAACGGGGTTGTGATGCAGTCTATATTCAGAACCACATTCCTGTTAAGCTTAGAGAGGATCTCATGTTAAATAGTGTTGAAGAAATATGGCTACAGGTTCATCTGCCTCACCTATAGCCCATTCTTGTGGGAAGCTGCTACAGACCACCAAATGCTAACAGTCAGTATCTGGATAATATGTGTGAAATGCTTGATAATGTATGTGATATCAACAGAGAAGTATATTTTCTGGGTGATTTAAATATTGACTGGCTTTCATCAAGCTGCCCACTCAAGAAAAGCATTTCAACTGTAACCAGTGCCTGCAACCTGATTCAGGTTGTCAGTCAACCTACCAGGGTAGTTACAAACAACACAGTCTGAATAAGTCTTAACTTATTATGGATCCCCAGCTACTCTTCCTGGGGTCCAGGGAAATTAAGGCAGTTTATACAATTTTTAAAACATTACAGTACATTTACAGATTTCACAACACACTGTGTGCCCTCAGGCCCCTACTCCACCACTACCACATACAAAATCCATGTGTACCTGTGTATAGTGCGTATGTTATCGCGTGTATGCATGTGTCTTTGCCTATGTTTGTGTTGCTTCACAGTCCCCCGCTGTTCCATAAGGTGTATTTGATCTGTTTAAAAAATATATAATGTTATTGCTTCCATCAGTTATCTGATGTGGAATAGAGTTCTCTATGGGGGCGTCTATGAGTTGTCTTTCTGGGCTCGGCGTCAGTTAAACTGCAGTTCCGCCAGTGTCCTCTGTATACATGCGATGGCTTGCTTCCCAACTGGAACCCTGGGGACTTAGGGGGGCCGCTGTCCTGGCTGCAAATGCAGGAATGCCCACATGCAGGATCGCCGCCAATTGCGGTTTGTAATTGCACACTATTGAAATTGTTTATGACAATTCCCGTCATTCGACAGACAATTCATAGGACAATTTCACAAGGAAATCAGTAACAAGTAAGTGAGTGCCATGAATTGACAAGCTCGTATTGACTAATGACGTTAGCTGGATAGTATAACCAAACCCTGTACTTTAAACTTTATTTAGCTAATCTAACGTTTGCTAGCTAGCAACTTGATCAAATTTAGCCGCTGGCTAACGTTTACATGCTAGCTACTCTTTCTTCGCAGAAGTAGTCTCAACTAGCTAACGCTAGCTACCTGTGGTTAACTAGTTAATTAAAGTTAGTAGGTTCACTAACTATCCATTTAACTTAGGTGTTTATAGCAGCTTTGTTGCACATTTTGATAATTTTGAATAGTCAAAAGAACCACCAACTCGCTTGCCAATTCAGGCTAACTAATTTATCTACTGTAACTTAGCTAGCTGTTTACATTTTAGCTTAGTTGGCTAACGTTAGTAAGCTGTTTTGCTAATGGTGATAGCTAGCTAATGTTCTTGTGACTTGATAAACATAGCTAACGTAACTAGAAGCTGACTAGTTAGCTGATAGTGCATGTAGCAAAGTTTGATAAGAACATTTCTCAGCTTTGCTCAAATCTCCATTTGGGCTAGCTAACCTAAATAGCCTGCTAACAATTTAAATGCCATTTGAACTTGTTTTATTATGCATTTCTTCTGTATAGCTTGCTCATTTATTAGCTACGTCATTAACGTTATTTGTTTTCGCTTCTCTGAAAATTTGTTGTGAAATAATTCTGTTAACATGGGCTTTCCCTCTGTAAGTTAGATGGGAGGTAGTTCTCTGTCATTGATCACTCAGAGTCTTTGTCATATCAGTCTCACTGCAGAGAAAAGACACCCACTGCAAGCTCAAAACATCTTTGCTTCTTGGCAGCAGCGTTATTTCTCAGTAAACGCATCTCATTTTGCATCCACCTGACAACGGGGGAGTGTGTGTGCGCCATCACTCACAGCGGTCCTTGTGTCTTTGCAGCCGTTGCTATGGAGGAGGTGACGCATCTGGTGTCGTCCGGCGACTGTGTTAAGATCTGGGACTCAGCCTCCATGACAGTTTTGGAACAGTTCAACCCGCACAGTAATACACACCCTGTGGCCCAAGTGTGCTGGAGCAGCAACAGTATCCTTCTTACTAACCCTTTGGGCATGTCCATGTACCTATGTTATAATGTATTATTTTTTGTTTTCCCTTTGCTCTTGTCACATTCTAGTTGAACCATAGTTGTAAGCAGCCCCCACACCTTCATGTAAACGATTTATTTTTTAGGTAATTTTTCTCATCCACCCAGTTCTGTTCTGTGACATAAATTACTATATGCAGTCAGTTGCCTTGACTTGATTCCTCAGATCAGTATCTTGTAAGTGCCAGCAGTATAGGAGACAAGCTGGTGGTATCCAGTCTCAAGTCCTCTCCTATCCCAGTGTTGGAGCTTGCAGAGGGGGTGAGTGTATGTGGCCTGACAGCCAGGGCCAGTAAAATATTCTCAGTTCCATTCTAATTCATTACCCTCCCGCATGTTGTCACATTA
Source organism: Salvelinus alpinus (assembly GCF_045679555.1). Classification (NCBI taxonomy): domain Eukaryota; kingdom Metazoa; phylum Chordata; class Actinopteri; order Salmoniformes; family Salmonidae; genus Salvelinus; species Salvelinus alpinus. The sequence continues at coordinate 44,428,455 of NC_092100.1, forward strand.
TTATAATATTTTTTTGTCCTCAGAAAAAGCAGACACGTGTGAGTCTGAACTCAACGTCCCAGTACCTAGTGAGTGGGGGGCTTGATAACTCTGTTAACATCTGGGACCTAAAGGCCAAGAGGCTTCATCGCACCCTCAAGGTACCCTCAGTCTTACCAGGACCTGTGACCCTACCCATGGGAACTATGTTCTACTACTTATATTTTGAACACATCTCACCTGAACACCTGGTCCAAGCTTTCGGTGTAGATATCAAGGCATTTTAGAGTAACCTGTATTACTAGCACAGAGACTCAAGGCGCAATTTCCATCCTCACCTGTCCCTCCTCTCTCTCACCAGGACCACAAAGAGGAGGTGACGTGCGTGTCCTTCAACGGCAGTGACAGCTACATCGCCTCGGGCTCCACCAGTGGTGACATCATCCTGCACAGCATCACCACCAACCTGTCCAGTAATGCCTTTGGACACGGCACCAACCAGGTGAGTGTTCTGTTGGACCTGACACACTTAACACTGTAACCATGACCCTTTGCTTATACTTAGCCAATTCTATCCCAGTGCCTGAGTAGTAGGGGCTAGGGGTTGTTACTGGTCATGAAATCAATGTGAGACTGAAGGATAGACGACAATGACAAAATTGGGGACAATTAAGATGCCTCAGGTCTGAAATTACGTTCCTCCCACCTTAGCCCATCCACGACCTGAAGTACTCTGTGGTTAAGCGCTCCCTTCTGGGCAGTGTGTCAGATAGCGGCTCGGTGGTCCTGTGGGACGCCAACACTCAGAAGGAGCTGCACGTGTTTGATGGAGCCCACAAGGCCCCCGCCTCGGGCCTGGCCTTCTCTCCTGCCAACGACCTGCTCTTTGTCACCGTTGGTCTGGACAAGAAGATCATCTGCTATGACACCTCCAGCAAGATGTAAGAGCATGAGGTTTAGTATTGACCAAACAAGTTTAGAGATATACTGTTTGACTGAGAGAAAGCCTGTTACCTTGGTATTTTTTTACAAGCTTTGTTGTTGCAATTTTTTGGGGTCAAAACACATTCACATTATTTTGTACTTTGTCAATGATGCTGTCCTATACTAGTGATTAGTTCTTCAACAGCGCAAAGGGGACTTTAGAACTGGCTCTTGTGCTTTCAAGTACAGTGTTGACGTTTGTTTGTTTCCGCTCCTTCTCTCGCAGTATTCTCCGAAACATGTGTGTGGAGTCCCCGTTGACGGCCATTGACTTCACTCCAGATGGGGCAGGGCTGGTAGTGGGCTCCACCCAGGGCAGACTGTACCTGTACGACCTGCGCAACCTCAGCTCCCCTACCAAGACTGCCGCTGCACACAATACCTCCATCACCAGCCTGCGCTTCCAGAGCTCCCAGAGCAGACACCTCAAGGTAGGCTACACACCACCAGCGCACTTTTCAATTATTTCCAGTCACAAGATTTGAAAAGTTTAAAATAAACAGCACTCTTTAAAATCACTGAATTGGAATTTCCTAAACTGAGTTCAAATTTTATTTTTGTTAGGGACTGCAGCTGTACTGTGACTGAGACACTGGTTTTGAGATTTTGGGATGACATTTGTTTGTGCAAGGGGGCACGCCAAGACCATGTGGGTTTTCTTTGGTCTGTTGTGCATGTTGTACGGAACAAACTCTTTTTAATTCCTTAATTTATGTAAATAGTTTGACACTTATTGTGACACAAATGCTTTTGAATTGAGTGTTCTATTTCACTTGATGGGAAATGCTGTGCCCTTTTGTCTTTACAGTAAGCATTTGCCCAGAGTAATGCACTTTGTCAGTTCAGTGTGTATCTCTTGATAGCTTGCACTGTAAGCCCTGCATTGTATGGCTATGGGCTCCTGACTAATAAAGGACCAAAATGCTTCTAAAACCTTAAATACAGATCTCAATAGAGACAGTATTGTAGCTTGTAGGTATTTAACTGGCATGTGTTACCTGAGATCAATTAAACTTGACCTTTTCAAGCTAACCATGTCCCTTGGTTTTTCCCCTGTTAGTCCAGTAAAATAGCGTCCAGCAAGTCTTCCAGCGCCCAGACAAGCAAGAGGATCTCAGCCAGGCTGGGTAGTACCTACCTACCAGTAACTACCCCCAGCTCCACCTCCAATCCCCCCTCTAGCCTGCCTGCACCCCATGCAGTAGAAAGAGGGGATGGACAAGCCCAGGGCACAGGTCAGACTCGCTCTAGTACCTCAAATATACTCTGGCCAACATCCTGACCTGAAACACCAGCCGATTTCCAATTCATGGTCTAGACCAGTGGTAGTCAAACCTGAGCTTAGAGGTCCAGAGAGCAGATTGTGTGTGTGTGTGTGTGTGTGTGTGTGTGTGTGTGTGTGTGTGTGTGTGTGTGTGTGTGTGTGTGTGTGTGTGTGTGTGTGTGTGTGTGTGTGTGTGTGTGTGTGTGTGTGTGTGTGTGTGTGTGTGTGTGTGTGTGTGTGTGTGTGTGTGTGTAGGCACACACAGAGAGGCAGAGGGCCAGCTGGGTGTTGACTGCCTGCCTAGTCTGGACAAGTTCAGCAGCGTGGGTAGAAACAGCCTGGACATCTTCTCCCCCGTAAGAGACGGTGAGCTCCACACTTGCTTTGACTCTTCAATTTAGTTTCAACTTACTCTCTGGTATATCAAGTTTAGATTTGGTTGTCACTCTCTCTCTACCTCTGTTTTCTTTTCAAACTGACAGCTTGTTTTCTTTGTCTTTAGATTACAAAGCCCACAGTATGAGCGGTGATGCTCCTGGTGGAATCAAAGGGAATGGTAGGTGTATTTGCCATGTCCTCTTTTACAGTTCAAGTAGTTCTCTCGTTGAATGAATGGTCATGAGGACCCTGCACCGCTAACCATGAGTTGAAGACGTGCGTCTTTTTCAATTATCCCTCTGTAATAAACTTGATGCAACTAATGAAGGGCTTGGCAAGTAGTTGATTCAGGTGTGTTAGTGCTGGGCTAGAACAAAAATGTGCACCATGTGGGGTTCATCCAGGAATGGATTGAGAAACACTGCTATAAACATTCAACAAAGTTCACTGTCCACTGTACATCTCATATATATATATATATATATACTGGTGTATATGATTGAGACCACATTTGTGACTGTTGTTTGTATGTACCATAGCGATCAGTTTGGATATGTTCTCCAGAGAAGGGCAGCAAAGCATGGAGAAGTTCAGCAAAGTGGGACGCAACAGTCTGGACATTTTCTCTCCTGTTAGAGAGGGTGAGATTCCATTTGTGTGTCTCTTGACATTCAAAGTTCACATTGTTCTGCACAGCTTCACAAACCTGCAAACTTTTCCAAATCCTTTCCACTTTAATAGAGGGATACTGAGAGTTTATTGCATTTACCTTGTTCTACTTACCCAGAGTCAGATGAACTTGAGGATACCACTTTTATGTCTCTGCCTGCAGTATGGAGGAAGTTATCGGTAGTTTCGTGAGCCAACACTTAACTAGCATTAGCGTAATGACTGGAAGTCTATAGGTACGGTAACGCCATTGATTCACTTGATCTTTGCAGATTACAAAACCCATGGAATGACTGCAGATGAATCAAATGGGAAGAAAGCAAACCATCTGGACTTCCTCCCTACCTACTCTGGTGGGCCCCCACAACACAAGACTCCCCTGGGCACCCTTGGAGGAGGGTGTTGTTACAGCCCCCTGCCTGTCTTCCAGACCCCTTCACCAATCAAAGAGGAGCTAGCCATGCCTCCTGCACCAGCACAGACAGATACACAGGACTCAAAAAGGGTCAGTCTACCTTATTCAATCAGCTGTTGTACCTTGACCAACTTGGAATGCTGACACAGACCATTTGAACCAGGAGTATTCAATTCTTGTCCTGGGGTCTTCCCAGCCCAACACTATCAGACCTGATACAAATACTTAAGGACGTTCATTACTTGAATCAAATGTGATAGTGTTGGGCTGGAACAAAAATGTGCCGATCAGGGAGGCCCCAGAACCAGAAATGAAACCCCTGATTTAGTCTCTGTTTTTCCTTTCAAAATGTGCAGTGCCTTCAGAAAGTATTCATACCCCTTGACTTATTCCACATTTTGGTGTTACAGCCTGAATTCAAAATGGATTAAAGATATTTTTTTTACACACAATACTCAATAATGACAGTGAAAACAACATGTTTGTACATTTATTGGAAATTAAATACAGAAATATCTAATTTACTTAAGTATTCACATCTGAGTCAATACATTGTAGAAACAGCTGTAATCAATGCCAAAGATGCAAGTCTCTAAGAGCTTTCCACACCTGGATTGTGCAACATTTTCCCAGTTTATTATTTTGAGAAGTCTTCAAGCTCTGTCATTTGTTGTTGTTTATTGCTAGACAACCATTTTCAGGTTTAAGTCAACTGTAACTCGGCCACTCAGGAACATTCTCTGTCTTGGTAAGCAACTCCAGTGTAGATTTGGCCTTGTGTGTTAGGTTATTGTCCTGCTGAAAAGTGAATTCATCTCCCTGTGTCTGGTGGAAAGCTGACTGAACCAGGTTTTCCTCTAGGATTTTACCTGTGCTTAGCTCCATTCCGTATCTTTTTTTATCCTGGAAAAACTCTCCAGTCCTTAATGATTACAAGCTAATCCATAACATGATGCAGCCACCACTGTGCTTGAAAATATGGAGAGTGGTACTGAGTAATGTATTGGATTTGCCCCAACTATAACACTTTTTTTCAGAACCAAAAGTTAATTGCTGTGCCACTTTTTTTTCTTTTTTTTTGCAGTGTTAGATGGCGCCGGCAGATTGTGTTTATTTGCATTGTTTGTTTCTTATTTTGTACATAATGTTGCCGCTACCGTCTCTTATGACCGAAAATGACTTCTAGACATCAGGACTGCGATTACTCACCACGGACTGGCAGAATCCTGTTTTTCCTTTCACGACTCTGACTGGCCCGACGCGAAGGATATACTGCTTCCTCGGGAACCGGACCCGGTCCCCGTGATCTGCGTGAAGAGGAGGCGGAGAAAGAGGGGCCGAAGGGCGGCTGCCATCGGAGAATTCGTAGGTGATCGAATAAACTGCCACTTCTCTCCATTCTGCTAGCAAACGTGCAATCCTTGGAGAATAAAATCGATGAGTTACGCGGAAGATTAAACTACCAACGGAACATTAAAAATGAACATCTTATGCTTCACGGAGTCGTGGCTGAATGACGACAATATCAACATACAGCTGGCTGGTTATACGATGTACCGGCAGGAAAGAACAGCAGCGTCTGGTAAGACAAGGGGCGGCGGACTATGTATTTTTGTAAATAACAGCTGGTGCACGATATCTAAGGAAGTCTCGAGCTATTGCTCGCCTGAGGTAGAGTATCTCATGATAAGCTGTTGACCACACTACCTACCGAGAGAGTTTTCATCTGTATTCTTTGTAGCTGTTTACATACCACCACAGTCAGAGGCTGGCACTAAGATAGCATTGAATGAGCTGTATTCCGCCATAAGCAAACGCTCACCCAGAGGCGGCGCTCCTGGTGGCCGGGGACTTCAATGCAGGGAAACTGAAATCCGTTTGACCTAATTTCTACCAGCATGTCACATGTGCAACCAGAGGGAAAAGAACTCTGGACCACCTATACTCCACACACAGAGACGCATACAAAGCTCTCCCTCGCCCTCCATTTGGCAAATCTGACCATAATTCTATCCTCCTGATTCCTGCGTACAAGCAAAAATTAAAGCAGGAATCAACAGTGACTAGATCGATTTAAAAAGTGGTCAGATGAAGCAGATGCTAAGCTACAGGACTGTTAGCACAGACAGATATTTTCCGGGATTCCTCCGATGGCATTGGGGAGTACACCACATCAGTCATTGGCTTCATCAATAAGTGCATTGATGACGTCGACCCCACAGTGACCCCAACTAGAAGCCATGGATTACAGGCTAGAGCTGCCGCTTTCAAGGAGCGAGACTCTAACCCGGAAGCTTCTAAGAAATCCCGCTATGCCCTCCAACGAACCATCAAACAGACAAAGCATCAATATAGGACTAAGATCGAATCGTACTACAGCGGCTCCGATGCTCGTCTTATGTCGCAGGGCTTGCAAACCATTACAGACTACAAAGGGAACCACAGCCGAGAGCTGCCCAGTGACATGAGTCTACCAGACGAGCTAAACTACTTCTATGCTCGCTTCGAGGCAAATAACACTGAAACATGCATGACAGCACCAGCTCTTCCGGGAAGACTGTGTGATCACGCTCTCCGCAGCCGATGTAAGTAAGACCTTTAAACAGGTCAACATTCACAAGGCCACAGGACCAGACCGATTACCAGGATGTGTACTGCGAGCATGCGATGACCAACTGGAAAGTGTCTTCACTGACATTTTCAACCTCTCCCCGTCCGAGTCCGTAATGCCAACATGTTTTAAGCAGACCACCATAGTGCCTGTGCCCAAGAACACTAAAGTAACCTGCCTAAATGACTACTGACCCGTAGCACTCACATCTGTAGCCATGAAGTGCTTTGAAAGGCTAGTCATGGCTCACATCAACACCATCATCCCAGAAACCCTAGACCCACTCCAATTTGCATACCGCCCCAACAGATCTACAGATGATGCAATCTCTGTTGCACTCCACACTGCCCTTTCCCACCTGGACAAAAGGAACACCTATGTAAGAATGCTTTTCATTGACTACAGCTCAGCGTTCAACACCATAGTGCCCTCAAAGCTCATCAATAAGCTAAGGACCCAGGGACTAAACACCTCCCTCTGCAACTGGATCCTGCCGCCAGGTGGTTAGGATAGGTAACAACACATCCGCCATGCTGATCCTCAACACAGGGGCCCCTCAGGGGTGTGTGCTCAGTCCCCCCCTGTACTCCCTGTTCACTCATGACTGCACAGCCAGGCACGACTCCAACATCATCATTACATTTTCCGATGACACAACAGTGGTAGGCCTGATCACTGACAACAACGAGACAGCCTATAAGGAGGTCAGAGACCTGGCCGTGTGGTGCCAGGACAACAACCTCTCCCTCAACGTGATCAAGACTAAGGAGAGTATTGTGGACTACAGCAAAAAGAGGACCGAGCACGCCCCCATTCTCATCGGCTGCAGTGGAGCAGGTTGAGAGCTTCAAGTTTCTTGGTGTCCACACCACCAACTAACTAACATGATCCAAGCACACCAAGACAGTTGTGAAGAGGGCACAACAAAACCTATTCCCCCTCAGGAGACTAAAAAGATTTGGCATGGGTCCTCAGATTGTCTAAAGGTTCTACAGCTGCACCATCGAGAGCATCCTGACTGGTTGCATCACTGCCTGGTATGGCAACTGCTCGGCCTTCGTCTACAGAGGTTAGTGAGAACAGCCCAGTACATCACTGGGGCCAAGCTTCCTGCCATCCAGAACCTCTATACCAGTCGGTGTCAGAGGAAGGCCCTAAAAATTGTCAGACTCCAGCCACCCTAGTCATAGACTGTTCTCTCTGCTACTGCATGGCAAACGGTACCGGAGGGCCAAGTATAGGTCCAAGAGGCTTCTAAACAGCTTTTACCCCCAAGCCATCTGGCTACCCAGACTATTTTCATTGCCCCCCACCCCTCTCCCCCTCTTTACACCACTGCTACTCTCTGTTGTCATCTATGCATAGTCACTTTAATTACTTTGCCTACATGTACATACTACCTCAACTAACCGGTGCCCCCGCACATTGACTCTGTATCGGTACCCCCCTGTATATAGTCTCGTTATTGTTATTTTACTGCTGCTCTTTAATTACTTGTTACTTTTATCTCTTATTCTTATCCGTAATTTGTTTAAACTGCGTTGTCGGTTAGGGGCTTGTAAGTAAGCATTTCACTGTAAGGTCTAAACATGTTGTATTCAGCTCATGTGACCTATACAATTTGATATAGTGCCTTGTTGCAAACATGATGCATGTTTTGGAATCTTTTTTTATTCTGTACAGGCTTAATTTTCACTCTTAATTAGATTAGTATTGTGGAGTAATTACAATGTTGATCCATCCTCAGTTTTCTCCTATCACAGGCTTTAAACTCTATAACCGGTTTAAAGTCACTGTTGGCCTCATGGTGAAATCCCTGAGAGGTTTCCCTCCTCTCTGGCAACTGAGTTAGGAAGAACACCTGTATCTTTGTATTGACTGGATGTATTAATAACTTCACTATGCTCAAAGGGATATTCAATGTCTGCAAATGTTTACTCCTGAAATGATTTAGGCTTGCCATAACAAAGGGGTTGAATACTTATTGACTGAAGACATTTCAGCTTTTCATTTTGAATTAATTTGTTTAAAATAATCTAAAAACATAATTCCACTTTGCCATTATGGGGTATTGTGTGTAGGCCAGTGTCACAAAATCTAATTTTTAATTCAGGCTGTAGCAAAACAAAATGTGGAAAAAGTCAAGGGGTGTGAATACTTTCTGAAGGCACTGTACACAATAGTCAACCTCTCATACAGATGAAAGTTGTCTCCCACCAATAAGTAAACCCCCTCTAAAATAGGCATTATTTTATGCCTGGCTTCTACTGTAAGGCTTCTCAAAATAGGACTATGGATGCAGGATTTAATGGCTTCTAAGCAAGTTGTGGTCCAGGCAGTACTGAAACTGGAGACAATGTTCAAGCTGCTCTTCACCTGTTGTCTGTTCGACTGACAGTATGAGAAGGACAGTGGTTCCAGTCTGGAGGGTGAAGCCACAACCACGCCCACGTCATCAGCCCAGACCTCACACAGCCAACCAGCACCTCCGTTCTTCACCCCTGAACCCGGCCTGAGGACCAATGATGTGCAGGCCCAGCTGAGCTACAACACGCCCCTAAATGGTGCGCTGCCCATTATTGTACCAGGTGAGTTTGTGTTGTTATTTGTCTGTGTGGGTGAGAGCTGTAGATAATATGCTATATCAATGAATTTAGCATAACACGTATTATAGCATACATAACTACACCGAACAAAAATATAATCGTAACATGTAAAGTGTTGGTCCCATGTTTAATGAGATGAAATAAAAGACCCGAGTATTTTTCCAAATGCACAAAAATGTTTTTATATCCGTTAGTGAGCATTTCTCCTTTGCCAAGGTATGCCACACCTGTCAGGTCGATGGATTATCAAGAAGCTGATTAAACAGCATGATCATTACACAGGTGCATCTTGTGCTGAGGATAATAGAAGACCACTCTAAAAAGTGCAGTTTTGTCACACAACACTAAGCCACGATGTCTCCTTTTTGAGGGAGCGTGCAATTGGCATGCTGACTGCAGGAATGTCCACCAGGCCTCCCGAGTGGCGCAGTGGTCTAAGGCACTGCATCGCAGGTCTAGCTGTGCCACTAGAGTTCCTGGTTCGAGTCCAGGCTCTGTCGCAGCCGGCCGCAACAGGGAGGCCCATAGGGCGGCGCACAATTGGCCCAGCGTCGTCAGGGGAGGGTTTGGCCGGCATCGCGCTCTAGCGACTCCTGTGGTGGGCCCGGGTGCATGCACGCTGATACTGTCGCCAGGTGTACGGTGTTTCTTCCGACACATTGGTGTGGCTGGCTTCCAGACACATTGGTGTCAAGAAGCAGTGCGGCTTGGTTGGGTCGTGTTTCGGGGGACGCGTGGCTCTCGACCTTCTCCTCTCCCGAGTCCGTACAGGAATTGCAGCGATGAGACAAGACTGTAACTATCAAATTTGGATACCACGAAGAGAAAAAAAGAGCAATTAAGGAATACCCACCAGAGCTGTTTCCAGATAATTGAATGTTAATTTCTCTACCATAAGCTGCCTCCATTTTTCAGAATTTGGCAGTATGTCCAACCGGCCCCACAACTGCAGACCACGTGTATAATGTTGTGTGGGCAAGCGGTTTGCTGATGTCACCGTTGTGAACAGAGTGCCCCATGGTGACGGTGGGGTTATATGATATGGGCAGGCATAGACTACGGATAACGAACACAATTGCATTTAATTTATGGCAATTTTAATGCACAGAGATACCGTGACGAGGTCCTGAGGGCCATTGTCGTGCAATTCATCTGCCGCCATCACCTCATGTTTCAGCATGATAATATACGGCCCTATGTCGCAGGGATCTATACACAATTCCTGGAAGCTGAAAATGTTCCTGCATACTCACCAGACATGTTACCCATTGAGCATGTTTGGGATGCTTATTATCATCTTATCATCCTATTGACGTGTACTGCAGTGTGTTCCAGTTCTTGCCAATTTTAGCAACTTCGCACAGCAATTGAAGCAGAGTGGGACATCAAATCAAAGTTTATTTGTCACATGCGCTGAATACAACAGGTGTAGGTAGACCTTACTTAATGCTTACTTACAGGCTTACAGTGCAATTTTTAACAAAAAAATGGCTATTAGGGGAACAATAGATATGTAAAGAAATAAAAAAACAACAGCAAAATAACAGTAGCGAGTCTATATACAGTATTCCATAGACCACAATCAACAGCCTGATCAACTCTATGCGAATCAAATGGTGGTCACACCAGATACTGACTGGTTTTCTGATCCATACCTCTACCTTTTTTTTTAAGGTATCTGTGACCAACAGATGCATATCTGTATTCCGTCATGTGAAATCCATAGATTAAGGCTTAATTTATTTATTTCAATTGACTGATTTACTTATGAACTATAACTCAGTAAATATTTGAAATTGGTGTATGTTGCGTTCATATTTTTGTTCAGTATTGTAAAATATGAAATTATGTATGCACAGCATTACATGTACAGTGTGTGGTAGTGAGTTGATGAAACTAATGGAAAATACCCTGTCAGTGTCTTTTGCAGTGGCATCCTCGCTATCAGAGAGAATAGTGGAGGCTGTTGGAGCAGAGGATGGAGGCGCTCCCCTCACATCTCTGCAGATCCAGTTCATCCGCAACATGATCCATGAGACCCTGGAAGACTTCAGGTGGGTGCACCTTCTCACAGCATATCACTTACAGTTGCCGAACTGTCTTGTGCACCGTTTCTCTGTTCAATAGTTTTGTTGATTTTTGGCTAACCCTGTTTCCTCCACAGGGACGCCTGCCACCGAGACATAGTGAACCTCCAGGTGGAGATGGTCAAACAGTTCTACATTCAGCTGGTATGTGACATGTCCCTCTGGTCTTACTCCACACTTGTCCACTGTGACACATAGGCCACTGCACACCACACTTGAGTCCCCGAGAAAGCACACGCTAAACCAGTCTGCATTGTGGTTCCATTTCCCTAACCAACCTCTTGCAGGGTTCGTACTGTCATGAAAATCCTGGAAAAGTCATGGCATTTTAAAATGGGGTTTTCCAGGCCTGGAAATGTCATAGAAAATAATTGTATAATTTCTGTTTATCAATCAAATAAAAATCGACACATCAACCAGGATCCGAATGATACTTTAGGGCATCTGTGTTTGCGTGAATCACCTGCATATGTGCGATGCAGCCAATTCAAAACATACAGTTGAAGTCGTAAGTTTACATACACTTGAATGGAGGTCACCCACTCTGTAAATGTTAATATTATCCAAAAAAGTATCAATTACAATTATACACATCAGTTATGTAAGCTAACAACCAGCATACAGTTGAAGTCGTAAGTTTACATACACTTAGGTTGGAGTCATTAAAACTCGTTTTTCAACCACTCCACAAATTTCTTGTTATAACAAACTATAGTTTTGGCAAGTCGGTTAGGACATCTACTTTTTGCATGACACAAGTAATTTTTCCTACAATTGTTTACAGACAGATTAGTTAACTTATAATTCACTGTATCACAATTCCAGTGGGTCAGAAGTCTACATACACTAAGTTGACTGTGCCTTTAAACAGCTTGGAAAATTCCATAAAATGATGGCATGGCTTTAGAAGCTTCCAAATGGACAATGACCCCAAGCATACTTCCAAAGTTGTGGCAAAATGGCTTAAGGACAACAAAGTCAAAAGTCCTATAGAAAATGTGTGGGCAGAACTGAAAAACCGTGCGAGCAAGGAGGCCTACAAACCTGACTCAGTTACACCTGCTCTGTCAGGAGGAATGGGCTAAATTCACCCAACTTATTGTGGGAAGCTTGTGGAAGGCTACCCAAAACGTTTGACCCAAGTTAAACAATTTAAAGGAAATGCTACCAAATACTAATTGAGTGTATGTAAACTTCTGACCCACTGGGAATGTCATGAAATAAATAAAAGCTGAAATAAATAATTCTCTCTACTATTATTCTGACATTTCACATTCTTAAAATAAAGTGGTGATCCTAACTGACCTAAGACAGGGAGTTTTTACTAGGATTAAATGTCAGGAATTGTGAAACTGAGTTTAAATGTATTTGGCTAAATGTATGTAAACTTCTGACTTCAACTGTTTAGCAATTATTAGCATGTATTAATGTTTTCGTCATGTCCCCAAAAAATTATCACGGCACTCGCGAATAATTACATTTTAACAAATCATAATTTAAACGATAATATTTAGTTTTATTCCTTCTGTCAAAATGTGTGTAAACCCTGCTCTTGGTTCCTTGCTGCCTTTCAGAACGAGATCCATGGTCTGATCGAGAAGTACTCTGTCAATGACTCGCTGGTGGAGGAGATCGAGAAGCTGAGGGAGGAGAACAAGCGACTCCGAGACAATTACTGAGAGGTTGACTTGATAGAGTTAATCACCCCTGGATACAGTTGTTGTCCCTTCTCAACTCGGACAGAAAGTCTTCCGCAGAGCTTAAGGTCTATGTGGAATAATCGTGCCAGAGAGAGAACTCTGAAGGCCAAAGGTGCCATTTTTTTGTATCCTGGTTTAATGCCCTCCATCTCTTTCCATGGCATGCAGGGACCCTTTTGTATTCTCACCAGTTTATTTTGTACATGTCAAATTGCCAAGGGCCTTGGAATGAATTAATTAAGAACTGCCTTACTAGTTGTAACCCAAGGGCCGACCAGTATGTTATCAGTCACAAGGTATGACACAGTGGTTATCATGCTGGGCTGGCCCGTGATGGCATGGCACTATTTTGCCCCAATTCAAAACCGGTCTCTCCTCTCGCAGGTCCTTGTTGACTCCACCAGTGGATCTAATATAATGGACAAGTGTAAGTAATGATGCAAACTCTGTTACAATATTGCTGATACCTATTCATTTTTAGTTCTGTGAAGGAGAGATCAACAAGGACCTAGGGATTGGAAGATGCATTAGCTTGGGATTGCGCTTAAATACTTATCTTCAGTATGGTTGAAGTTGATAGTATCTTTTGGCTTTTACTGGAATACTGAAGATAAATTAGGGCATGCCTTTGTTGGAAGACATAATCATGATAGTGTTTGTTGTGGACTAAGTAAGAAAAGGCCATATCGGTCATCAATTTCTCTTCTTGTAAGCAAAGTGGTGCCGAGCTCCCCTCTATGAAGGGTGCTTGCATCGCCAAGTTTCTGTTCCTCATAGTTGAGTTTCTTTTGTTATAGATTTTTTTTATAAGAGGAAAATAAATACTCTATGTATACAATCTCTTAATGTAACTCATTCTGATTTCAGAGTGACGCAGGAGACCGTTGAAAGTTTTCAGTTACAATGCACCATGAATGGTTCCAAAGAGTTAATTCTTTAATTTAACAATGAAATACAGGTGCAACACTTACAAAATAACTTAAACATCTGTAATAGTATTGATTAAAACAAATCTGATGCTTAGAGCCCAAATACTTCCTAATGGAGGAAATTAAAAACTAGATCAGACTGCATCATTAAAATGGAGTAAAAGCAACCATAGGATCAGTGCTATCTGGGATCCTTGGGACGTCCTTAACCATTACCCATTTAAAATGTCAACTTCCATAGGGTAGGGACGTCCCAAAGATCTAGCACGGACACTGATAGAGGAGCTCTATGCCAGCAGCTCAGAGGATGGAACACTCCGCCTGTGGCAGACAGCAGTGGGTAAAACAACATACGGCCTGTGGAAGGGCATGCTGCCAACTGAGGACTGGCAGACAACTAATACCTGTGGTCCATTTAAAATGGATGTTATTCTAGAAATTTGAAGTAGCTAAGTTGAGACTTTTTTTTTCTCTAATAAAAATGAACAGTTCAAAAATACTGATTTGAACGATGGACCGGCCCAAAGTGGCACTTGTTTGGCTCTACACAAAAGAAACATGGAAGATTCCATTGAGGGTTTTACGCATCATTGATTAATATGATAATTTCAGCTAGACACCAATATGGGGATATATATAAATATGTACACACTAAAAAACATGGGAAAATACAATGAAGCAATCTTAGAAAACCTTGTAGGTCTTTGGGGTTGATTTTACAGAGTTCCTCAGTGCTGTAGTCATATTTGTAGATCTTATAATCATCTCCACCTGCAACAAAGTCCTTGTCAAATCAAAGTTTATTTGTCACGTGCGCCGAATACAACAGGTTAATTAGTATTAGAACCTTAGTGAAATGCTTACTTACAGGCTCTAACCAATAGTGCAAGAAAGGTATTGGGTGAACAATAGGTAAGTAAAACAAATAAAAAAGACAGTGAAAAATAACAGTAGCGAGGCTATATACAGTAGCAAGGCTATTAAAGTAGCTAGGCTACATACAGACACCGTTTAGTCGGGCTGATTGAGGTAGCATGTACATGTAGATATGGTTAAAGTGACTGCATATCTGATGAACAGAGCGTAGCAGTAGCATCAAAGAGGGGTTGGTGGGTGGCGGGACACAATTCAGATAGCCTGGTTAGCCAATGTGTGGGAGCACTGGTTGGTTGGGCCAATTGAGGTAGTATGTACATGAATGTATAGTTAAAGTGACTATGCATATATGATAAACAGAGTAGCAGCGTAAAAGAGGGGTTGGGGGGTGGCACACAGTGCAAATAGTCCGGGTAGCCATTTGATTACCTGTGCAGTAGTCTTATGGCTTGGGGGTAAAAACTGTTGAGAAGCCTTTTTGTCCTAGACTTGGCACTCTGGTACCGCTTGCCATGCGGTAGTAGAGAGAACAGTCTATGACTGGGTGGGTCTTTGACAAATTGTCTTTGACAATTTTTAGGGCCTTCCTCTGACACTGCCTGGTGTAAAGGTCCTGGATGGCAGGCAGCTTAGCCCCAGTGAAGTACTGGGCTGTACGCACTACCCTCTGTAGTGCCTTGCGGTCGGAGGCCGAGCAATTGCCGTACCAGGCAGTGATGCAACCAGTCAGGATGCTCTTGATGTTGCAGCTGTAGAACCTTTTGAGGATCTCCGGACCCATGCCAAATGGGGGAATAGGTTTTGTCGTGCCCTCTTCACGGCTGTCTTGGTGTGTTTGGACCATTCTAGTTTGTTGGTGATGTGGACGCCAAGAAACATGAAGCTCTCAACCTGCTCCACTACAACCCCGTCGATGAGAATGGGGGCGTGCTCGGTCCTCCTTTTCCTGTAGTCCACAATCATCTCCTTAGTCTTGGTTATGTTGAGGGATCGGTTGTTATTCTGGCACCACCCGGCCAGGTCTCTGACCTCCTCCCTATAGGCTGTCTCGTCGTTATCGGTAATCAGGCCTACCACTGTTGTGTCGTCTGCAAACTTAATGATGGTGTTGGAGTCGTGCCTGGCCATGCAGTCGTGGGTGAACAGGGAGTACAGGAGGGGACTGAGCACGCACCCCTGGGGGGCTCCAGTGTTGAGGATCATCGTGACAGATGTGTTGCTACCTACCCTCACCACCTGGGGGCGGCCCGTCAGGAAGTCCAGGATCCAGTTGCAGAGGGAGGTGTTTAGTCCCAGGATCCTTAGCTGAGTGATGAGCTTTGAGGGTACTATGGTGTTGAACGCTGAGCTGTAGTCAATGAATAGCATTCTCACATAGGTGTTCCTTTTGTCCAGGTGGGAAAGGGCAGTGTGGAGTGCAATAGAGATTGCATCATCTGTTTGGGCGGTATGAAAATTGGAGTGAGTCTAGGGTTTCTGGGATAATGGTGTTGATGTGAGCCGTTACCAGCCTTTCAAAGCACTTCATGGCTAGTAGTCATTTAGGCAGGTTGCCCTCGTGTTCTTGGGCACAGGGACTATGGTGGTCTGCTTGAAACATGTTTGTATTACAGACTCAATCAGGGTCTGTAATCAGGGTCTGTTGGAAATGTCAGTGACGGCCATTGCTAGTTGGTCAGCACATGCCCGGAGCACACGTCCTGGTAATCCTTCTGGCCCCGCAGCCTTGTGAATGTTGACCTGTTTAAAGGTCTTACTCACGTCGGCTACGGTAGCCTTCTGGTAGGCTCGTGTCACTGTGCAGCTCGCGGCTGTGCTTCCCTTTGTAGTCTGTAATAGTTTGCAAGCCCTGCCACATAAGACGAGCGTCGGAGCGGGTGTAGTATGATTCAATCTTAGCCCTGTATTGACGCTTTGCCTGTTTGATGGTTTGTCGCAGGGCATAGCAGGATTTCTTATAAGCTTCCGGGTTAGAGTCCTGCACCTTGAAAGCCGCAGCACTACTCTTTTAGTTCAGTGCGAATGTTGCCTATAATCCATGGCTTCTGGTTGGGGTATGTACGTACAGTCACTGTGGGGACGACATCCTCGATGCACTTATTGATAAAGCCAGTGAATGATGTGGTGTACTCCCCAATGCCATCGGAAGAATCCCGAAACATGTTCCAGTCTGTGACAGCAAAACAGTCCTGTAGTTTAGCATCTGCTTCATCTGAACACCTTTGAATTGGTGCAGGAGCGTCAATGGTTTTGATCAGGTCAAGGCTGGTGATAAACGTCGAATTTTAGTCGTGATCTCTGACAAGTTGTAGACAGTCTCACTCTCCATCCGCTGTACATTTTTAACACTGGTTTTGATTAGCAGCAGACTTATACTTTAATATGACAGCTCACAATACTGTTTTACTGTCTGTCCCTTAGAACAAAAATAAACATGCAACAATTTTTCAAAGATTAGACAGTTGGATGTATACTGGTCAGCCCTCCAACGTGCCAGTGGCCATCGAAAGGTGAGCATTTGCCCACTGAATTCGGTGAGGAATAGGCTTTGGAGGTGACCAGTGAAATATACCTGCTAGAGCGGGTGCTGCTATGGTGACCAGTGAGCTGAGATAAGGCGGGGCTTTACCAAGCAAAGACTTATAGATTGCCTGGAGCCAGTGGGTTTGGCGACGAATATGTAGTGAGGGCCAGCCAACGAGAGCATACAGTGGTGGGTAGTATATGGAGCTTTGGTGACAAAACGGATGGCACTGTGATAGACTGTATCCAATTTGCTGAGTAGAGTGTTGGAGGCTATTTTATAAACGACATCGCCGAAGTCAGGGATCGGTAGGATAGTCAGTTTTACGAGGGTATGTTTGGCAGCATAAAGAGCTGAACATTAGAGAAATGAACATTCCATTTTCTGGCAACAGCTCTATTGGACATGCCTACAGTCAGCATGCCAATTGCACGCTCCCTCAACTTGAGACATCTGTGGCATTGTGTTGTGACAACTGCACATTTTAAATCATCAAATTTTATTGGTCACATACACATATTTACCAGATGTTATTGCGGGTGTAGCGAAATGCTTGTGTTCCTAGCTCCAACAGTGCAGTAATATCCAACAATTCACCACAATACAGACATCTAAAAGTAAAATAATGGAATTAAGAAATCTATAAATATTAGGACGAGCAATGTCGGAGTGGCATTGACTAAAATACAGTACATATGAAATGAGTAAAGCAGTATGTTAACATTATTAAAGTGACTAGTGTTCCATTATTTAAAGTGGCCAGTGATTCCATGTCTATGTATATAGGACATCAGCATCTAAAGGTTGCGTAACTGGGTGGTACCTAGCTAGTGATGGCTATTTAACAGTCTGGTGGTCTTGAGACTGAAAAACAGCTTCTGTCCCAGCTTTGATGCACCTGTACTGACCTCGCCTTCTGGATGATAGCGGGGTGAACAGGCCGTGGCTCGGGTGGTTAATGTCCTTGATGATCTTTTTGGTCTTCCTGTGACATCGGGTGCTGTAGGTGTCCAGGAGGGCAGCGGTTGCGGGCGATGCAGTTGCCGTACCAGGCGGTGATACGGGCCAAGCCAAATTTCTTCAGCCTCTTGAGGTTGAAGAGGCGCTGTTGCGCGTTCTTCACCACACTGTCTGTGTGGGTGGACCATTTCAAATCAAATCTTATTTGTCACATGCGCCGAATACAACAGGTGTAGACCTTTCAGTGAAATGCTTACTTACAAGCCTTTATCCAACAATGCTTTAAGACGTTAAAAAGAAAGAAAAGTGAAGTAAATTTTTAAAAATAAAAGTAACAAATAGTTAAACAGCAGCAGTAGTATTTCAGATCGTCAGTGATGTGTACACCGAGGAACTTTCCACCTTCTCCACTGCGTTCCCGTCAATGTGGATAGGGGCGTACTCCCTCTGCTTTTTCCTGAAGTCCACGATCAGCTCTTACGTTTTGTTGATGTTGAGGGAGAGGTTATTTTCCTGGCCCTTCTCCGGTAGGGTCCTCACCTCCCTGTGGGCTGTCTTGTCATTGTTGGAAATCAGGCCTACTACAGGCGTGAACAGGGAGTACAGGAGGGGGCTGAGCACGCACCCTTGTGGGGCCCCGGTGTTGAGGATCAGTGAAGTGGAATTGGCATAAGCTACAGACAACGAACACATTTGGATTTTATCAATGGCAACTTGAATGCACAGATATACCATGACGAGATCCTGAGGCCCATTGTCATGCCATTCATCTGCCGCCATCACCTCATGTTTCAGCATGATAATGCACGGTCCCATGTCGCTAGGATCTGTACACAATTCCTGGAAGCTGAAAATGTCAGTTCTTCCATGGCCTGCATACTTACCAGACATGTCACCCATTGAGCATGTTTGGGATGCTCTGGATCGATGCGTATGACACTGTGTTCCAGGCAAATGGTGGTCACACCAGATACTGAATGGTTTTCTGATCCACGCCCCTACCTTTTAAGGTATCTGTATTCCCAGTCATGAAATCCATAGATTTGTGCCTAATGAATTTATTTCAATTGACTGATTTCCTTATATCAAATCAAAGTTTATTTGTCACGTGCGCCGAATACAACAGGTGAAATGCTTACTTACAGGCTCTTACCAATAGTGCAAAAAAGGTATTAGGTGAACAATAGGTAGGTAAAGAAATAAAACAACAGTATAAAGACAGGCTATATACAGTAGCGAGGCTACATACAGACACCGGTTAGTGACTATGAATATATGATGAACAGAGAGTAGCAGTAGCGTAAAAGAGGGGTTGGCGGCGGTGGGTATGAACGGTAACTCAGTCAAATCTTTGACGTTGTTTGTTTATTTTTGTTCAATGGGCTATTATGAAGGACTAAGCCGACAGACCGTAAAACAGTATTGTGAGCTGTCATATTACAATATGTCTACCGCTAATCAAAACTATTGTGTTAAGTTTACAGCGGTTGGAGAGTATGAGACTATCTACAACTTGTCTGAGCTAATGACTAAAATTCAATGTGTATCACCAGCCCTGACCTGATCAAAACCGTTGACGCTCCTGCCTCCATTTACTCTGCCTCAATTCACCCAGACAAGGACTTCCTTGTTGCAGGTGGAGAGGATTATAATATCTTCAAATATAACTACAGCACTGAAGAACTAGGTAAATCCAACTCCAAAGACTTTGAAATTGTTGCATGTTGTATTTCATATTTTTGTTCAGTTATATACAGTTGAAGTCGGAAGTTTACATACACCTTAGCCAAAAACATTAACTCAGTTTTTCACAATTCCTGACATTTAATCCTGGTAAAAAAAAATCCCTGTCTTAGGTCAGATAGGATCACCACTTTATTTTAAGAATGTGAAATGTCAGAATAATATTATTTAGTATTTATTTCAGCTTTTATTTCTTTCATCACATTCCCAGTGGGTGAGAAGTTTACATACACTCAATTAGTATTTGGTAGCATTGCCTTTAATTGTTTAACTTGGGTCAAACATTTTGGGTAGCCTTCCACAAGCTTCCCACAATAAGTTGGGTGAATTTTGTCCCATTCCTCCTGACAGAGCTGGTGTAACTGAGTCAGGTTTGTAGGCCTCCTTACTCGCACACACTTTTTCAGTTCTGCCCACACATTTTCTATAGGATTGAGGTCAGGGCTTTGTGATGGCCACTCCAATACCTTGACTTTGTTGTCCTTAAGCCACAACTTTGGATGTATGCTTGGGGTCATTGTCCATTTGGAAGACCCATTTGTGAGCTGATGTCTTGAGATGTTGCTAAAATATATCCACATAATTTCCGTAACTCATGATGCCATCTATTTTGTGAAGTACACCAGTCCCTCCTGCAGAACATGATGCTGGCACCCACGTGCTTCACGGTTAGGATGGTGTTTTTCGGCTTGCAAGCCTGCACCTTTTTCCTCCAAACATAACGATGGTCCTTATGGCCAAACAGTTCTATTTTTGTTTCATCAGACCAGAGGACATTTCTCCAAAAAGTACGATCTTTGTCCCCATGTGCAGTTGCAAACTGTAGTCTGGCTTTTTTATGGCAGTTTCAGAGCAGTGGCTTCTTCCTTGCTGAGCAGCCTTTCAGGTTATGTCGATATAGGACTCGTTTTACTGTTGATATAGATACTCTTGTACCTGTTTCCTCCAGCACCTTCACAAGGTCCTTTGCTGTTGTTCTGGGATTGTTACCCTACTCCACCAAGGCACCTGCAAGTTCCCGGACATTTCTGGGGGGA
Source organism: Salvelinus alpinus (assembly GCF_045679555.1). NCBI lineage: Eukaryota > Metazoa > Chordata > Actinopteri > Salmoniformes > Salmonidae > Salvelinus > Salvelinus alpinus. Next base: position 44,449,217 of record NC_092100.1, read on the forward strand.
ATGGCCCTAGCCCTCACCCTCCGATCCAACAGGTCCCAGACGTGCTCAATGGGATTGAGATCCGGGCTTTTCGATGGCCATGGCAGAACACTGACGTTCCTGTCTTGCAGGAAATCCCGCACAATAAACGCGAATCCGACCATCACCCCTAGTGAGACAAAACCGCGACTCGTCAGTGAAGAGCACTTTTTGCCAGTCCTGTCTGGTCCAGCGACGGTGCGTTTGTGCCCATAGGCGACGTTGTTGCCGGTGATGTCTGGTGAGGACCTGCCTTACAACAGGCCTACAAGCCATCAGTCCAGCCTCTCTCAGCCTATTGCAGACAGTTTGAGCACTGATGGAGGGATTCTGCATTCCTGGTGTAACTCGGGCAGTTGTTGTTGCAAACCTGTACCTGTCCCGCAGGTGTGATGTTCGGATGTACCGATCCTGTGCAGGTGTTACACGTGGTCTGCAACTGCGAGGTCGATCAGCTGTCCATCCTGTTTCCCTGTCTTAGGTGTCTCACAGTACGAACATTGCATTTTATTATCCTGGACACATCTGCAGTCCTCCTGCCTCCTTGCAGCATGCCTAAGGCACGTTCACGCAGATGAGCAGGGACCCTGGGCATCTTTCTGTTGATGTGTGTGTCTGCGGCTGCAGTGCCTTCTACTACGAATTTGAAGTCGACGTTGACAACCTTCCGTCCCTGCTCTGGATCGAGCAAGGCTTCTCCATCAGTCGGAGGCCTGCAAAGGGCTCAAGTTATCCTACCTCTCGCCCGTCCATAAAGGGTTCTCCGAATCCTGGGCGGATTTCCTTGTTTCTTTGGGCAGCTCCATGGTAAGAAATGTGACCGTTCCTGGTGCAAAAATAATGTCTTATCCCGGAGCTCGAGTATATGACATTACTCAGCTGCTCCCTAATGTACTACATCAGGACATGGAAACCGATTCTATTGTAGTCCTTGTGGGTTTTAATGACATTTATGAAAGGCAGTTCTGAAAAGTTGAAACTGGATTTTAAAGACTTGATTGACTCTCTGCGCAACACTAACAAAAGACCCATCATATCTAGCCCTCTGCCATCTCTGAATCGTGGCATTGAACGCTTTAGCAGGATTCTTTCTCTTCACAACTGGCTACATGATTATTGCAGCTCAATGGGTGTAACTTCTGTTGACAATTTCAATACCTTTTGGAAACAAAACGTTTTATAAGGAGGATGGGATCCATCCAAATCATTTGGGCGCCTGGATTCTTTCACAGCACTATAAGGCTGCGTTAAGACAATGACTTAACAATGACTCAAGCCCAGCTCAGCTAATCCCTACCATTGTCATAATGCTTCAGCAATTGTACATTACACCAGGGGTGTTTAACTGCCCTGAATGCCTCTACTGATCCTACAGCTATTGTATGCAGTAATCATGTGCCTATCTATGAACCAGATTTATACTGTTAGCACTAAGCCGGTGTGCCCTAGGAGGAAGTCCACTGTGAGCACCTCACCCTGCACTAACATAAAGAACATGAGCACATCTACTGCTGCTAAGTTTCCCAGTAAAGCAATGAAAGCAAGTAAGCATCCCAGAAGAAAATAGCTCAAAATAGCCCACGTTAATATATTTAGCTTAAGAAACAAGGTTCATGAAATCAATAATTTGCTAGTAACAGATGACATTCATATTCTCTCCCTTAAACCCACTTAGATGATACAGTGGTAGCAATACAAGGTTATAAAATGTTATAGAAAAGATAAATGCCTATGGTGGAGGATCTCATGTCAAATAGTGTTGAAGTAATATGGCTACAGGTTCATCTGCCTCACCTAAAGCCTATTCTGGTGGGAAGCTGCTAACAGTCAGTATCTGGATAATGTGTGAAATGCATGTGATATCAACAGAGAAGTATATTTTCTGGGTGATTTAAATATTGACTGGCTTTCATCAGGCTGCCCACTCAAGAAAAAGCTTCAAACTGTAACCAGTGCCTGCAACCTGGTTCAGGTTATCAGTCAACCTACCAGGGTAGTTACAAACAGCACAGGAATGAAATCATCAACATCTATTGATAACATTTTTACTAATGCTGCAGAAATTAGCATCCAGATCCATCGGATGTAGTGATCACAATATAGTAGCCAAATCTAGGAAAACCAAAGTTCAGAAGGCTGGGCCTAATATATTGTATAAGAGGTCATACAATAAGTTTTGTAGTTGTTCCTATGTTATTAATGTAAATAATATCTGTTGCTGTGTAATGAGGAGCAAACAGACACTGCACGTGACACATTTATGAAATTGCTTATCCCAGTTACTAATAAGCATGCACCCATTAAGAAAATGACTGTAAAAATTGTTAAATCCCTGTGGATTGAGGAATTGAAAAATTGTATGGTTGAGAGGGATGAGGCAAAAGGAATGGCAAATAAGTCTGGCTGCACAACCGATTAGCAAACTTATTGAGAAATCATGTGACTAAACTGAATAAAAAGAAGAAACTACACTATGAAACAAAGGATAGTAAAAAGCTTTGGAGCACCTTAAATGGAATTCTGGGAAGAAAGGCAAACTCGGCTCCATCATTCATTGAAACAGATGGCTCATTTCATCACAAAACAAACTGATAATTAATTGGCAAGATTAGCAAATTTAGGCATAACATGGCAGTAACAAATGCTGACACTACGCATCCAAGTATATCTGAGCAAATTATTAAAGACAAATATTGTAATTTAAAATTCTGTAAAATGCGATTGGAAAAGGTGAAAAGATTGTCTATCAACAATGACAAGTCACCGGGGTCTGACAACTTGGATAGAGAATTACTGAGGATAATAGCGGACGATATTGCCACATCTTCAATTTAAGCCTACTAGAAAGTGTGTGCACTCAGGCTTGGAGGGAAGCAAAAGTCATTCCGCTACCTAAAAATAGTAAAGCCCCCTTTACTGGCTCAAATAGCCGACCAATCAGCCTGTTACCAACCCTTGGTAAACTTTTGGGGATTTTTTTTTTTGACCAGATACAATGCTATTTTACAGTAAACAGATTGACAACACACTTTCAGCATGCTAATAGAGAAGGATATTCAACAAGCACAGCACTTACACATATGACTGATTGGCTGAGAAAAATGTATGATAAAAAGATTGGGGTCTGTTTTGTTAGACTTCAGTGTGGGTTTTTACATTATCGATCATAGTCTGGTGCTGGCAAAACTTGTGTGTTATGGCTTTACACCCCCTGCTATATTGTGGATAAAGAGTTACCGATCTAACAGAACATATAGGGTGTTCTTTAATGGAAGCCTCTCCAACAAAATCCAGGTAGAATCAGGAATTCCCCAAGGCAGCTGTCTAGGTCCATTACTTTTTTCAATCTTTACTAATGAATTGCCACTGGCTTTGAGTAAAGCCAGAGTGTCTATGTATGCGGATGACTCAACACTACATGTCAGCTACTACAGCGACTGAAATGACTGCAACACTTAACAAAGAGTTGCAGTTAGTTTGAGTTGGTGGCAAGGAATAAGTTAGTCCTAAACATTTCTAAAACTAAAAGCATTGTATTTGGAACAAATCCTTCACTAAACCTTAAACCTCAAATCTTGCAATTAATAATAGGGAAATTGAGCAAGTTGAGGTGACTAAACTGCTTGGAGTTACCCTGGATTGTAAACTGTCATGGTCAAAACATATTGATACAACAAAAAAGGACTCAGGAAAATTGCAATTGGTTCAAGGCAGCACGGTACACAGAGCGCTAATATTAATAATATGCATGTCAATTCCTCCTGGCTCAAAGTGGAGGAGAGATTGACTTCATCACTGCTTGTATTTATGAGAGGTATTGACATGTTGAATGCACCGAGCTGTCTGTTTTAAATACTGGCGCACAGCTCGGACACCCATGCATACCCTCAAGAGAGGCCCTCATCCCTGAGTGTAGCTCCGAGGCCACAGCTACTCACGTCCGCACTGACCACAGTTGGTTTGCTTGGCGTCGTAGTATGCCAATACCATCATGCTGTGGGGGTGTTTTTCAGCAGCAGGGACTGGGAGACTAGTCAGGATTGAGGGAAAGATGAATGGAGACAGGTTTTTTTCTTTACTAAAACATGCAAAAAATCCCTGCTAGGGGGAAATGCAGGTTTTAACTAATTAAACAACAAAGAAATATGATCTACATGATCAGTCTCTGTGTGTAAAATAAGTGGTTAATGTGAACCTAACTCACAGCTTAAAAAATGTAAAGAAAGCAAGCCAATGTTATTTGTTGTCTAGACTTTACTGCAAATGACACTTAAGTCTTGAGAAAAAAACAATACACTAATATTGCAGTTAGCCATGACAGCCTTTATAATAGAATGCTAATGACCACACACATCTAAACATTGCACTTGGGAAATAAACATCTTAAAGTAGAAATAGGATGAAACCAACAGGCATTCTATTTTTGCTCAATTATAGAGGCCAATATAGTAGACATCGACAAGTGCACAAGGCTACATGTGTGCAAAATAACGTTCACTGAGTAAAAAAAGTAATAATCCCCCCCTCACTCACGTGTTACTGTCAAGTTCAACACAACAAAAGCAATATATTTGGGCTACACTGCACATTACATTGTCTGTGGACAGCTGTTCTACAAAGTGTACAATGTGCCAGCAGAGCATGATACCCTTTGTTGGCAGAAGTGATCTCTTTCAGGCAGAGTACACTTGACCTCTTTTTATCCACTGTATTGAAAAAATGAGAGAGGGAAAGTGTGTGGTGTTCCTTTCACCTCTATAGTGGCATCCAGCTTAAGCCAGGCCCAGCTCCAGCTCCACTTGATCCCTGAATCCATTTGTATAACAAGCAATGCCTCATTTTCACCTAATTCTCGCATTCTGAAAATATACCACATACTGTAGAGGAAAAACAAATCACAGATAGTAGTTAGTTCGTTAACATTTCACACAGATTGCCATGGTCCAGTAAGTGTAACGGATGTGAAATGGCTAGCTAGTTAGCGGGTACGCGCTAATAGCGTTTTAATCAGTTACGTCACTTGCTCTGAAACCTAGAAGTAGTGTTGCCCCTTGCTCTGCAAGGGCCGCGGCTTTTGTGGAGCGATGGGTAACGACGCTTCGTGGGTGTCAGTTGTTGATGTGTGCAGAGGGTCCCTGGTTCGCGCCCGTGTCGGGGGGAGGGAACGGTTTAAAGTTATACTGTTACATTGATGCTGTTGACCCGGATCACTGGTTGCTGCGGAAAAGGAGGAGGTTGAAAGGGGGGTGAGTGTAACGGATGTGAAATGGCTAGCTAGTTAGCGGGTACGCGCTAATAGCGTTTCAATCAGTTACGTCACTTGCTCTGAAACCTAGAAGTAGTGTTGCCCCAAGGGCCGCGGCTTTTGTGGAGCGATGGGTAACGACGCTTCGTGGGTGACTGTTGTTGATGTGTGCAGAGGGTCCCTGGTTCGCGCCCGCGTCGGGGCGAGGGGACGGTTTAAAGTTATACTGTTACATAAGCAACTAATGCGTTATAACTTGAGGAACGGCAAGGAGTCGTATACCAGTTAATACTATAGGGAAATTGTTAGGTTACTAACGTTAGCTCATCTGATGTTAGCTAGCTAATGTTAACTGTCTGACTTTATTAGCCATCTTATTTTCACACAAAATCAATTATTTGATCAGCTAAGTTGGCTAATGTTACTCAACATTTCTCTGGCCAGCTAACGGAGAATTCGATCCAGCTAGCAAGATACTTGGTCCACCACACTTTCTTCATCACCTCAAACTTTCCAAATGCCAGTTTTTCAGTTACAGCTTATGAAGTATGCTTCATCACCTTCTCACCCCTATCTCCATGGTCAGGCTTCTCACCTACCTCTTATCGTTCAAGTTGTACGTACTGCTGTAACTGGCAAACTGCCTTTCCACTCTGTCTTTCCAGAGCGCGCACTGATGCTGTAACTAGCAAATTGGTTGTCTCTTCTCCAGTTGTGTGCTCCATTCTGTTATGTGAATGATTGGCTGAGCCTTGGATACAGCCAGTATTGCTCCAAATGAGCATCACTCGTTCGCTTACAGCCAGTAGTGGGGGAGAGGAGACCATTGTCTGCACACAGGCTGGATGACAGAGGAGACACGCAACGATGCAGACCTCCAAATGGTCATGGGCTACATCCGAAAAGGTTGGTTTCAGAGAATGGCGCAGCTACCCTACTCACTACAGGGATACCACACAGCGAGAGCACATCTATCGGAGCTGGACGGACTTGTGCTATATCAAGACAGGATTGTCGTTCTAGCTTCACAGAGAGAAGAAGTTCTACTAGTGGTGGCCAGGCATCAGCACCCACAGAATTAGAGGGAGCATACTTAGTCACACAGGACAACAGATAGGACAGGAGAATTACACAAGATAAACAGACTGACCCTAGCCCCCCCCCCGGCATAAACTATTGCAGCATAGATACTGGAGGCTGAGACAAGGGGGGGACAACCGACGATACACCCGGGCAGGGCCAACCAGGCAGGATATAACCCCACCCACTTTGCCAAAGCACAGCCCCCACACCACTTTGAGGGATATCCACAGACCACCAACTTACTACCCTGAGACAAGGCTGAGTATAGCCCACGAAGATCTCCACCGCACGAGCCGGAGGTGGCGCAAAACCAGACAGGAAGATCGTCTGACACATCCCTCCTAGGGACGGTATGGAAGAGCACATGGTCAGGTCAGAGCCAGAGAATCCCAGTGGAGAGAGGGGAGCTGGCCAGGCAGAGAGAGCAAGGGCGGTTTGTCGCTCCAGTGCCTTGCATTTCACCTTCGCACCCATGGGCCAGACTACACTCAATCATAAGACCTACTGAAGAGATGAGTCTTCAATAAAGACTTAAATGTTGAGACCGAGTCTGCATCTCTCATATGGATAGGCAAACCATTCCATATAAATGGAGCTCTATAAGAGAAAGCCCTGCCTCCAGCTGTTTGCTTAGAAATTCTAGGGACAGTAAGGAGGCCTGCGTCTTGTGACCGTAGCGTATGTGTAGGTATGTATGGCAGGACCAAATCGGAGAGATAGGTAGGAGCAAGCCCATGTAATGCTTTGTAGGTTGGCAGTAAAACCTTGAAATCAGCCCTAGACTTAACAGAATGCCAGTGTAGAGAGGCTAGCACAGGAGTAATATGACACATCACACTTTTTGGTTTTAGTGCTAAACGCGGCTGCTAGAATCTTGACTACCTGAAGTTTATTTAGTGCTTTAGCTGGAGACTAGTGCATTGCAGTAGTCTAATCTAGACGTGACAAAAGCATGGATTAGCTTTTCTGCATCATTTAACAGAAAGTTTCTGATTTTTTAAATGTTACGAAGATGGAAAAAAGCTGTCCTTGAAACAGTCTTGATATGTTAGTCGAGAGATCAGGGTCCAGAGTAACGCAGAGATCATTCAGTTTTATTTGAGACTGTACAACCATCAAGATTAATTGTCAGATCCAACAGCAGATCTCTGTTTCTTGGGACCTAGAACTAGCATCTCTGTTTTGTCCGAGTTTAAAAGTAGAACATTTGCGGCCATCCACTTTCTTATGTCTGAAACAGGCTTCCAGGGTAGGCAATTTTAGGGCTTCAACATGTTTCATTGAAATGTACAGCTGTGTCGTCCGCATAGCAGTGAAAGTTGACATTGTGTTTCCGAATGACATCACCAAGAGGTAGAATATATAGTGAAAACTAGCCAGCAGGTCATCACCCGCCTCAAAGGTATGTTTGTAAGATGGGGGATACCTACCGAGATCGTTAGCGACAACTCTACTCAGTTTGTCTGCACTGAGTTCAAGGAGTTCAGAAGGAAGTATGGTTTCGCTCAAACCACCTCCAGTCCCCACTACCCGCAGGCAGTCTGAGCTGCGGAGAGCTGTACAGACAGCTAAGCAAATTCTTAAACAACCAGACCCACACATGGCACTGATGTGCTACGAGCCACGCGCAACAGGAGCAAGCCCAGCACAACTCATGACAGGACGTCTGATCAGAAAAGGGGAGATGTCTCCATCATGACATGCTCATCCTTGAAAAATGCCATAAGGTCTGAAATAGACATACTGTACAAACAATTACCTGGTCTAAGTAAAATAAAATAAAATTTGATCTACTGCTCTGCTGACCAGCTAGCTAAAGTGTAGTCAGTGGCTATCTAAGACAGAAAGGGGACGGAAGAAGTTCAACACTTCATTCAAGTCATTTCAATAGAGCACATGGATTCATCATGGATTGGGCACAGAAGGTCTCTGATCGCGCTGGTGAACGGTAGGTGAAGTGTCATGCAGGAGCTTCCTGCAAGAATTTATAGTCATGCTGAGGTCTTCTCTTGCTAATTAGCATTTCATTTTTTTGTTGTAAATTGAGGCTACTATATTGATAATTACACGGTTATCAAAACCTCATGCCAAAGTAAGCCTACTAATGTACACATAGTGAATTTTACGAGCACTTCAAATTAAGTATGTAAAAAATGTATGGTGGAAAGACAAATGGAACCATTTCTGTGTTTGACCGCTAGGTTTTATGGGTATTAGGAAGCATCCACTGTGGCAGACTAAATGGCACACTATACCCTACAAAAATAAATTGAACTGTATTTTAAGACAGTTAAATACTCTAACAAAAAAGCTGTTAGAATTGTAAGTATGTCCCTTAAGGTCCTTGTGTAATTGTAATGTGATATTGTACCCCCTAGCTCGATTGTCCATTATATATAATCTATATATACTTGTGTTCCCTTATGTACTTTCTGTATTGATTTGTTGTTAATAAAAATAAAATAAAATTATATAAAAAAACTAAATGGCACAGATATAAAGATGAGTCCTCTCTCTCTCTCTGCTGCTCATTGGCATGGTTGAGAAAATCGGACGTTGAGTGATGCGCAACAGAACACTGGTCAGGTTTCCACTAGATAGCACAGCCACAAAGTAAAAATTAATGGGACCAAAAATTAGCTTTTTGGTCTTAATTTAAAGCTACAATATGTAACTTTTTGGGCTACCTGACCAAATTCACATATAAATGTGAGTTATTGATCTGTCATTCTCATTGAAAGCAACAACTCACATTTATATGTGAATTTGATCAGGTAGCCCAGAAAGTTACATACTGTTCATGTGCATTATTTCTGCATCCCGTTAAGTTTTGTTTTCATCTTTTACTTTTCATTGTGGAAAGATATTTTACAGCGGTTTAGATGGTACATCTAAATGTACCATCTCTAATTCTCTACACTATACTTATTAGGCAAACTATTAGAATTTTTGCAACCAGGAAATGTCAGTGATTTCTGCATAGTGCATCTTTAAGGTTAGGCATAAGGTTAGCAGTGTGATTGAGGTTAGGTTTCAAATCAGATTTTAGAAATAGGCGGGTTTTATGACTTTGTATGTGATAACTAGTGACGACCAACTGGTACGTGTTCATTAGTTATCACAGTCATAAATCCTGCCTGTTTCTACAATTTCTCTTCTTAAAATCTGATTTTAAACAACACTAACCACACGCTTAATCTTAAATTAAGACCAAACACCAAATATTTGTTTACATTCATTTTTACTACATAGCCAATTTATGCTGTGGTAACCCTGATCCGGGTACAAATGAACGTAAAGGCTGCGTAAACTTTGTTTTGCGGCATTGCGCGAACGTTTACAGGAGTATTTTTTTTAATTATTATTTTTTAAACCTTTTTCTCCCTAATTTCGTGATATCCAATTGTTAGTAGTTACTATCTTGTCTCGTCGCTACAACTCCCGTACGGGCTCGGGAGAGACGAAGGTCGGAAGCCATGCGTCCCCCGAAACACAACCCAACCAAGCCGCACTGCTTCTTAACACAGCGAGCATCCAACCCGGAAGCCAGCCGCACCAATGTGTCGGAGTCAGGCGATGCAACGATGATCCAATGACACCTTTGTAAGTTAACTGTAATATCCATATGTGTAAACATACTGAATTGTAATTGGATGCATTTTACCGCCGTATCATACTGCGCTATGATTGGGTAAGACCACCCAGGTGTTGAGGTCATCTTCGGTTGATCAATGTATGAGACATGCCAGTTATAGCTAGCTAATAAAGAGCTACGTTTAGAAATATCCTGTCGTACTGCATTTTATTATTTTGTACAAAGCGTGCAAGACAGTAACTATACCCTGCTAATGTATGTTAAGCTACTTTTATGTATTGCAGTTTGTTTTAACTTTACTGTAGGTTATTGTTTAGCTGTCTGCTGTGATCTACATAATATATTAGAGTAGAGTAAAGCATTGGCTAACTGTTAGCCACAACACCAGCAGCTGTGTCTAGACAAAAAGTAAACTAAAAGCTAAGTTAGCCAACTAGCTAGCGTTTTATGAGTATGTGCACTAAGGACAACCGCAGCATAGGATGGCAACCGTGTGACTAGGCTAATTAATGCCGTGATTAAGCACCTTCTGTTTACACTTTGTTTTGAGTTCACCTTCTAGGCAACTATGTTAACGTAGTTATGTGTTTCAGCACTGAAAGTCACCAGTGTGCTGTCCAATTGTCCCTAGCCTTTGGGACCATGGCTTATCCATTAAGGAGTGAAGTGGTCAGGCTGTATAAAAATGTAAGCATAACTTTGTCCCTTTCAATTTCTTCTTCGCGTGACCTTTTGTCTAAAGTATAACAGGACGTCCAGAAATCAAATGACCACAACTTTAAGATTAAGATAACTTTATTGGTAAATTGCACACAAGGTCCAATCATAATTTAACATCACCTTTTAACTGAACCCCTCCGAAAGAAACGCACACATACAGACTGGGCGCCAGGGGGAGCTGTGTTGTGGGAGGTGGGGGCAAGTGCCTTGCTCAAGGGTACATCGTCAGGCATTTGATGCCAGCTCACTTCCTGCCAGATTTTCAGTCGGACCTGGGATTCGAACCGGCAACCTTCCGGTTGCTGGCTCACCTCTCTCACCGCTAGTCTACCTGCCCTAACGCACTTTTTTTGGTTTTAAATATACGTTTCTACCACCTTCTCTGGCCATTCGTAAGTGCATGTAACTTTTGGTCAATGGGTAATTGTCACTGTTCTACTCCTCCAACAGCTCCTCTACCTTGGACGGGAGTATCCCAAAGGCGCTGGCTACTTTAGGGATAGACTGAAGTCTGCATTTTTGAATAACAAAGATGTGAAAGACCCAAAGATGATCAAACAAATGATAGCCCGAGGGGAGTTTGTCATCAAGGAGTTGGAAGCACTTTACTACCTGAGGAAGTACAGAGCCATGAAAAAGCGGTACTACGAACCTGAGGAATGACTGGCCACACTTGACACCACTGCCTTGAAATGTGACAATAACAAAGTTATGGTGCCCTCTATGAAGAGGTTTTATTAAGAAGGGTCTAAGAAGCCACCTGACCAGTCCATCAAACACCAGAATGATTGAAGGCCATATTAAGGTTGAATAGAAGCCATGACAGTGCATTCACTGTACAACAGTATATGCTGTTTAATATGCTTTCCTTGTACCAAGCATACTTGAAACAGTATACTGGCTTTTGTAGTCTTGTATTTTCCTTTTTATAAAATATTTTTACACAGATCAACTTTGCCAAAACCACCATAAAACCACCTCTAAGAATATTTATTTGAAACTATGCTGGAAAAATATTTTGGGGATCTGAAAAAACCTTCAATGTGGAATGAGAATACTAAAACATAGCAGCGATCCTGAGTTGCTTCATTCAAGTAGTATAACTTCATGTGGGTGGATAATTCTGAGGTTTTAATAAAAAAAATAAAAATAAACATTTTAACTCTTATCTGGTGAATGTTATTGTAGGATGACGATCTTCAGAATATAAAATTAAACTTAACAGTCTTAAAGTCTTGTAAACACCTTAACACATGTGAGGTTGTCGCGTTGTACGTCCGGTGAGGTCCAGGTCATGTTCCGTGGTCACTTGGGCTCAGTCACCACTGCACTCGGATATGTCAATTCGGCAGATAGGGCACGTGGAGTTTTCCTGCCAACAGCAAACAACCAGGTGTATTTTTTCCTAATAGATTTCATGTTATCTTATAGTTTACCATTTACCTTGTACAAACTCAAGGTTCAATAGTTAATGACATTTTAAATGGTGAGAACACCAACTGTTGTGTAACTGCATTGTAACACAGTGCTGTCTAAATATGTTGTGTTTGTGTGTTGGGGCCGGCTTATTTTGCACCACAGAAAAAATGTACCTTTAACCAGCGGTCGATGCATTGCATATGGTAGTTATGGAGGCATGGGAGCATCCTCAGCAGTTCCCCCTCTGTATAGTCCGAGAAACAGATCTGACACCTGTACACAGAGGAAAACATTATCACTGGAGAACACTAAGAGAACACAGTAGTAGTAGTGTTGTCACTAAACCAGAATTTTGACTTCGATACTGTCTCTTTAAACCCATTAATGACATTTATGACAGCACAAGCTCCCACAGTCAGTTGAGTTAGGTGAGGAAGAGATGTGACAGACGAAGGGGGACAGTATCTATAGACGTGACAGAGACGATTAAAGGTGCACTATGCAGATATCGTTCTGCCATTTCTTGGTTGCTAAAATTAAAAATCATTCACCTAATTACAGTTTATATGACAAAACTAGCATAGTGTACCATCTAAACCGCTGTGAAATATACTGTATGTAATATATAGTGCCTTCGGAAAATATTCAGACCCCTTAACTTTTTCCACATTTTGTTACGTTACAGCCTTATTCTAAAATGTATTAAATTGTTTTATTTCTTCATCAATCTACACACAAGGCTACAGGAAGGCCAAAAAGATCATCAAGGACATCAACCACATCCTGTTCACCCCGCTATGATACAGAAGGCGAGGTCAGTGCAGGTGCATCAAAGCTGGGACTGAGAAGCTGTTTCAGTCTCTATCTCAAGGCCATCAGACTGTTAAATGGCCATCACTAGCCGGCTACCACCCGGTTACTCAACCCTGCACCTTACAGGCTGCTGCCCTATATACATAAAACATTGAATCACTGGCCACTTTAAAAATGGAACACTAGTCACTTTAATAATGTTTACACACGGCTTTACTCATCTTATAATGTATACTGTATTTTATTCCACTGTATTTTAGTCAATGCTACTCCAACATCGTCCTAATATTATATCTGCACAGCTATTTACAGGTCTCTACAGAGATGTTCAATCGGGGTCAAGTCCAGCTCTGGCTGGGCCGCTCAAGGACATTCAGAGACTTGTCCCAAAGCCACTCTTGCGTTGTCTTGGCTGTGTGCTTGGGGTAGTTGTCCTGTTGGAAGGTGAACCTTCACCCCGGTCTGAGGTCCTGAGCGCTCCGGAGCAGGTTTTCATCAAGGATCTCTGTACTTTGCTCTGTTCATCTTTCCCTCAATCCTGACTAGTCTCCTAGTCCCTGCTGCTGAAAAACATCCCCACAGCATGATGCTGCCACCACCATGCTTCACCGTAGGGATGGTGCCAGGTTTCCTCCAGATGTGATGCTTGGCATTCAGGCGCTCCAAGCGGGATGACGCTCCAAGCGGGATGACACTCCAAGCAGGCTGTCATGTGCCTTTTACTGAGGAGTGGCTTCCGTCTGGGAACTCTACCATAAAGGCCTGATTGGTGGAGTGCTGCAGAGATGGTTGTCCTTTTGAAAGGTTCTCCCATCTCTGCAGAGGAACTCTGGAGCTCTGTCAGAGTGACCATCGGGTTCTTGGTCACCTCCTTGACCAAGGCCCTTCTCCCCTGATTGGCCAGGCGGCCAGCTCTGGGAAGAGTCTTGGTGGTTCCAGACTTCTTCCATTTAAGAATGATGGAGGCCACTGTGTTCTTGGCCCTTCAATGCTGCAGAAATGTTTTGGTATCCTTCCCCAGATCTGTGCCTCGACACAATCCTGCCTCGGAGCTCTACGGACAATTTCTTCGACCTCATGGCTTGGTTTTTGCTCTGACATGCCCTGTCAATTGTGGGACCTTACATAGACAGGTGTGCGTCTTTCCAAATCATGTCCAATCAATTGTTTTTCGCACAGGTGGACTCCAATCAAGTTGTAGAAAAATCAAGGATGATCAATGGAAACAAGATGCACCTGAGCTCAATTTCGAGTCTCATAGCGAAGGGTGTGAATACTTACGGAAATAAGGCATCTGTTTATTTTTAATACATTTGCAAACATTTTAAAAATATATATATATTTTTGCTTTGTCATTATGGGGTATTGTGTGTAGAATGACGAGAAAGGATTTATTTAATCAATTTTAGAATTAGGCTGTAATGTAACAATGTGGGAAAAGTAAAGGGGTCTGAATACTTTCCAAATGCACTGTATACACACACATTTTGCATGTGTTATTGCAGTGGCAGAGAAATGCTTATTTCTAGCGCCACGCGACCAATAAAATTGTCATTTGTATTCCTATTAACTTCCAGTTTAGTGAGAGCGGCTTTATCGCAATGCTAAGTCATACCGGCCAACTTACTGCCCGCTTGAACGGCAATAACTCAGATAAACATGAAATGACCCTGGGAATCGATACAGAGCTCAGATGCACAAAAGCAATATAACATTCAAAATGGGTGAATCTTTAACTTCTGTGCAGCATGAGTGGGGAGCTAACTTCCAGTGCTCTAGCAATAAGTGGAGCAGGCAAAAGGCATGAACTTTGCGCTCGTTGTTCATGTAGTAATGAAAAAGTACTGAAGTATATAGTGCTACACTAATCTGAAGCGTGCTGATATTCTGAGCAAGTAAATTGATGTATTTTAATTAGAACTGGTGAACTGCACTGCTTCATCTTTATTGGAAACTATGATGAGTTTAATCAATGTGTCACTGCTTAGGCTGGAACAATATCCTGTGCTCAGACAGCCCCATCTTACATTATGGAAAAGGTACTCGTTTGTGACTTACTGTGTCTTTCCTGCACTATGTGCTGGGTCGTAGGTTTTCGTAGGCAGCCTCTCAATCTCTCTTTCACTCAGGGTTTTCTTGGCCACAACAGCACCCTGGCCCTCCTCAAAGGCCAGTAGAGCCTGAGAGATCAAAACAGAGCATACACACATGAACCAAAACCCACATTATTAAGACAATAATGGGGTTACTAGGGATGCAAGACATAAATCAATGCAAGAACAATGCTGGAAAACCTATGTAAGAGTTTGACTGCAAAACAGAAGGTGTGATGCCTACATGGGGAGGACAAAAGCTTAGTTTGTTTCACAAATGGACCCAGGCAGGTTGTACCTCATAGTCGTCTCCCTGACTGTCATCAAAGAGGGAAGAGACCGCATGACGGGGGTTTCTGCGACGAGGAGTGCGAGATCGGCCTCTTCCTCTGCGCCTTCCCATCAACTCTGAATGATTCAACACACACTTTACACACCACAGCAACAAAACTGTTTTCTAACTAAGTAGTGCATCAAGCATACCAGTAAATTTCACACTACTGTGGTTGTTGTTCAGTAACATACCTTCCTCTAATCCCGCGACGAGAGGCGAAAACGCTGCGTAGTTCACTGCTGAGGGCCAGGGTGACATCCAGTTCATCCCTAAATGAGGATCATACTGGAGGGGGACAGAACAATAATCAGACCAGTTCACACAGCAGCGCAATTCTAAATAATAACAGTGGAATCCCCATTCAGTGTCACATTGAGTGTGTACGTGCTTTTGAACATAATACTCACTGGATAGTTGTGGTGGGGTCTGTTGGGCGGCATGGCTTCCTGCTGTCTCCTTTGTTCCTGCTGCAGTTGCTCCTCTCGGTCAAACTGTTCCTACAGAGAAAAAAAATCCATCATCACACAGGCTAATCAGGAGACTGAAGCTTTTATGGTTTTATGTGAAAGTCATTAATTCAGTTCCAATCCTGAATGTACTGATTACGATTGAATTAGCCTGAAGTAGAGAACCCAACAGTGTGTTGTCAACCAGTGTTGACTTAAAGCAAGCTTGTTTTTAAAAGATGAGTTATCCCTACCTGAAGACTGCGCGCAAATGCCTCATCTTCCTTCAACTGCACCGCGCGAACCACAGCCTCTACAATGACATCATCATCGTTGTCACTGATGACCACCTCGTCATATTTGGGCGGCATTGCTTCGGCTGTTGAGAGAAGAGTAGCCAGAGGGTCCAGAGACACACCAAGGATAAGCTTCTGCTGTTGTCTGTGAATTCTGTTTGAGTCAGGTTGGTCAATGTGTAGTGAGTCACTTAAAAGTGACCTAGAATCTACTCTGCAGTTAACTTTTAGGTAGGTCTACATAGTCTATATCGGACCCGTAACATTTCGAAGTAGCGTCCTATTAAAGAGCTAAACTTATTTTCGCCTTAGTATGTGTGTCATCTTCTTACCCGTAGAGAAAGGAACCTCCCAGCCAGCAACATGACTCTCTTTCTCTGTGCCTGGCAGGAATGACACGGAGTCTGTGGTGAGGTTTGTTGGAGCTCGGGCAAATGTGGAGGCCTTGGAGGTGGACTTGGTAGAGGCTGCTCTTTTACAGGTCCTCTTCCTGCCTCTGTTGTAACTAGGGAGCCCAGGTTCCACTGTGGATTCTGCCACAGGAGCCTGAGACGATGCATTTCTGCAAAATCCTTCCGCGGCTGTCATTTCCTGCGAGGCAGGGGGCGCACCAAGGGAGGATGAGGGTGGTGATGATGAATAAGAACATGGCATAGAGGACGGGAGAGGAGGTTCCAGCCAGGTAACCAGAGAAGAGTCTGTTGTCATGAGAGATGAAGCAGCAACAAAACCACTGGTTGCCCACGAGGTGCCTGGTTTGGCTTCACCTCTCATGCTGGTGGCTGGCATTGACAGCTTTTTGCATTTTGACATCTGATGAGAGGTGGGGGTCATGATGAGAGATTTGTCCTCTCGACTGGGAGGTGGGCTGAGAGAAACCTGCAAAAAAAGGGCAAGGTCAGGCTGTGGCGACATTCAGCGACTCAACTTTACATTTCTGTTGCAAGACTTGAGATGTCACACTTGGATTTTATAGTAAATTGTTGCCTTCAGAATGTATTCAACTTACCGATCCAAAGTTTTCAAACCTATTGTACCGCCGTCTCCTTCTGAGGCACTGAGGGCTGCACAAGCAAAATGAGAACATTTTTAGGAACATAGCTCTACAGTCTTGCTTCGTAAGGTACACAGACAGAAACGGGAGCTGGATCTTTATTGCACCGATGGTAGTAAGTGTTCCTAGTAAATACAGGACCATAATATGCTCAGCAGAAGTGTACCTGGGCGTCTCAAGGATGACGACAGGGGGCTCGTTGAGGGTGCCAAAGTCATTAAGATCACCAAAGAGCAGGTCTTGCTCATCCAGTAGGCATGCCTGATTCAGGGGTCCCATGGTGTCTAGTTCCTCCAAGTCCTGAAGTGGACTGCTGGGCTCCAAGTTCTCCAGTGTACTGTCCATGTCTATGAAGATGTAGCTACTAGCTTGTGTATGGTCCACACACTGTCAAAGCTGCAATGTGCAAACCAACACACATTCACACCATTTTATGTTGTAAATGACAAAGTTAGAGCAGTCTACTTGCTCATAATCAAGCAGTCTTAACGAGGTTTGCTACTGTATATCATTAATCCTAAATTACATAAGGTGCCTCTGGAGAAGTTACTAGCTGGGTAGTCCAGTTAATCACTTAATTGGTATATACAGCCTGAAACTAATGGCTGCAAAAGTGTGTAATTGTTCCTTACAAGCCAGAATGTTAAAAAATAAATAAATAAAAACACTTAAACTTACTCTACCGATTGTTTGTGTAGTTTGTACTTCAGCTGCTCATTTGAGATAAAATATTCACAGGAAAGTATTGTTAGGTGTATGGTTTGGTTCCAAGGTAAAAAAGGTTTTAAAAAAATGTATACTGAATATTTGGCTCCCTCGTCAATCGCTATTGAACCAAGTATGCCATGACAATTGAATATTGTCTCCCGGGTGGCGCAGTGGTCTAGGGCACTGCATTGCAGTGCTAGCTGCGCCACCAGAGTCTCTGGGTTCGCGCCCAGGCTGGGCTGGGTTCGCGCCCAGGCTCTGTCGCAGCCGGCCGCAACCGGGAGATCCGTGGGGCGACGCACAATTGGCATAGCGTCGCCCGGGTTAGGGAGGGTTTGGCCGGTAGGGAGGGTTTGGCCGGTAGGGATATCCTTGTCTCAGTATGTTTAAAATGTATGCACTCTACTGTAAGTCGCTCTGGATAGGAGCGTCTGCTCTTGGCCGGTAGGGATATCCTTGTCTCAGTATGTAAAAATGTAATAAAATGTATGCACTCTACTGTAAGTCGCTCTGGATAAGAGCGTCTGCTAAATGACTAAAATGTAAATGTATTCAATCACAGCCTTCCTTTTACTTGTATCACTGCACATCCTGCAAATGGGTTACCACATTTACTGTTGGTAATGCTGACAAATTGGATCATAACTCTAAAAGTAGCAGACAGCCCACTCTGGAACGTCGATATGTCCATTTAATATATTATGTTCAACAATACATTGAAACATTTGCCAAATCAAATTGTGTGTTTTCAATATTCATGTTTTATATTCTTCAATATTCATAAATTAATGTAAAAAAAGTTACTGAAATCTAAATACTACGTATTACAGAGCAAGCCGTAAAGCTTCATATGACACCAATGTTTGCTGTGTAGCACCTACAGATTAAACAATATGAAGTCTTAAAGGAGGCCTGGGTAAGGCCAAAATTGAATAAATATGCCAACTTTGATAAATTATGCTTTTAGATTAAAACATTTAAATATACAGTTCCTTCAGAAAGTATTCACACCTCTTGACTTTTTCCACATTTTGTTTTTACAGCCTGAAATAAAAATGCATTAAATCAAGATTTTGTTGTCACTGGCATACTCCAGAATGTCAGTGTTATGTTTTTTCTCCATTTTTACAAGTTAATTAAAAATGAAAAGCTGAAATGTCTTCAGTCAATAAGTATTCAACCCCTTTGTTAGGGCAAGCCTAAATAAGTTAATGAGTAAAAATGTGCTTAACAAATGATATAAGTTGCATGGACTCACTGTGTACAGATCATTGTATGTGTGGGGGTAAAGAGATGAGGTAGTCACTCAAAAATCATATTAATTTAATGACTACCTCATCTCTGTACCCCACACATGCAATTATCTGTAAGATCCCTCAGTCAAGCAGTGAATTTCAAACACAAAGACCAGGGATGGTTTTGAAATGCCTCGCAAAGGGCACCTATTGGTAGATGGGTAAAAAAAAAGCAGACATTGAATATCCCTTTGAGCATGGTGAAGTTATTAATTATAGATCAATATTGTAGTTATTCCACAATACTAACCTAAATGACAAAGTTAAAAGGAAGCCTGTACAGAAAAACATGTATCCTGTTTGCAATAAGGCACTAAAGTAAAACTGAAAAAAATGTGGGAAAGAAAGTAACTTTATGTCCTGAATACAAAAGCGTTAAGTTTGAGGTAAATCCAACACATCACTGAGTACCACCCTTCATATTTTCAAGCATGGTGGTGGCTTCATCATGTTATGTGTATGCTTGTCATCAGCAAGGACTAGGGAGTTTTTTTTAGGATAAAAACAAACAGAATAGAACTAAGCACAGGCAAAATCCTAGAGGAAAACCTGGTTCAGTCTGCATTCCAACAGACACTGGGAGACAAATGCACCTTTCAGCAGGACAATAACCTAAAAACACAAGGTCAAATATACACTGGAGTTGCTTAGAAAAGGTGTGCAAAGCTCTTAGACTTACCCAGAAAAACACTGCCAAAGGTGATTCTAACATGTATTGACTAAGGGGGTTGAATACTTATCTAATTAAGCTATATTAGTGTTATTTTTCTATGTATTTTATTATACAAATGTTAAAATTTTTCTTCCACTTTGACATTGCAGAGTACTTTGTGTAGATCCTTGGACAAAAAAGATTTTAGATTTTAATCCCACCTTGTAACACATTGAGAAACTCTAGGGGTGTGAATACTTTAAAGTCACTGTACTGTATATACCAATTAATTGTGTATTACAGCCTGATTAAATCCGACTACTAGCTAGGCAGCTAGCTTAAACGATAACTAGGTTAGTTAGATAACTACCTGTATTTGACCAAAGAATTAGAATAGTTCTATAGGATCCCTATTTATTTGACTCTGAAATTACTATTTTGACGGCATAAGGATGACTCATTCGCTTCATGATTTAAATAGTGGGAACGTAACGTCTTAACGTTACATACGCATATTGATGAGTGTACCTAGCTAGATATTCCCTATTTGAGGTGTGAACCTGTAAACATTAGCTAATTTACTGGCAAGTATGTACTGCACTCTGTTGGTATGCGTTGGCTAGCTAACTGTGCCTGTGGCTACCCGGTGGTATGCTAGCTAACGACTGTTGACTGATCTAATATAAATACAACAAAACTAATACTTTCACATAGATCACACCTTACTTCGTGATTACGATTCAATTGGTCCTTGTTCTCGAGAACCCTCTTGTTAATCCATCTCACAAAATACAACGACTAAACATTCTAGCCAGTTAGCTAGCCAGCTGCTAGTTTCCTTTCTCTTCCAGCGCCAAAACCACAACATTCTGTTTTATTTCCGTTTGTGACGTGTAATGTCCTGTGCTCACTTCCGACATCACTTCATAAAAAATTAACTTACAAGAAGTGGTTTTGAAGAGACCATAATATCAAAGATAATGACAACTCTGTGGTAATATCAGAGTATACATGTTTGAAAACTGTGGTTAAATTCTCCCGTACTCAATATGTAAATTAAAATACCAGTAACCGCCATCACTTGCAAATACGATGTAGATTTATTTAATTCATAATTTTGTATTTACATTATCATTAACGCCATTATCAAGGTACATAAATAAATATAAAAAATCAATTAACCCAACTTATCAGGACCAATGAGTCACTGCACACAAAAAAAAACAGAGACAACCACATATCCATAATTTCAACAACAACAAAAAAGATATATATATATACACACACTATACACTCAAAAACGAGTCCACCTAGCTGAATGTACTAGGAATAGAAAAGGGAAACTGATAGGAACTAAATGGAAGCTAGGGGACTCAGGGACAGCAATAAAAAAAAAAGTCCATCTTTAGGATGTCCCCTGCAACAAGGCAAACCACTCAGTCAAGGGTCCGGTTTCCTGATAGCCATGGAACTTGGTTTAGGAGTGTTTTAATGATGCCTCATTCTTACAACGGCCGAAGATGTAACGTCCGTTTCTCAAAACAACATGCAGAATGAACGTTCACTAAAAGCGTTGTTAGACCATGTGTTGACACTGATAGGATCGAAACAAAAGCAGCGCTGCTCTCAAATCAATTTTCTCCTTTCAAATCTTACTCCAAAATCCTAATGGTGGATCAGCTCCTAGAGAGATATTACCACCTGTGGCTGGCTGCAAATATTGAGGCAACTTATAATGCTTACCCAATAATGCACAAAATCACATATTGAGCACATCATTGCGCACATGTTGTTACACATCGAAATATTTTGAGGCAAAAATTACAGATACAGACAATAATAGGCAAAATAGAATTCAATTGATTGAACATGACATTGATTTCAATATGATTGAAATATATAGACACATGTAGCCTATTTATCTTTTAATGCAGTCATCTCGGTTTTAATTTGAAGCATATTTTTATCCTTCACTTGTTTGTAACAATTGCAAAGACTTTAGCAACTTTGTATTTGTAGTCAACTTTGTTCTGAAGTTATCGGTAGTCACAATCAGAGAGATGAACATCTTGATTCTATGTTTAGCAGAGATCTTCTATAAATAAAGTGACACAAAAGGTCAAAAACATAACGATGCACTTAGCTGTTCTACGAGTGGTGAGGCAGTCGGTAAATAATGAGCGTTTTCAAGTGCAACTTCAGTAACGATGGTTTTGGGAAACAGCTCAGAGATTTAACAATGCTCCAACGAAGATTCTAACGATGAATTTATGCTTTTGGGAAACAGGCCCAGGAGCATAAATATGCGGCGGGAAGTCACATTTATTTGCATGGTGTTAGGCTGAGGTTACTGTCCGCTCTTGAGAGACTCCACCAGCCTAAGGAGTAAGAAGAAACAGAAAATTATACAGTTTTGTTGTTGTATATTGAAAGACTCCTCAGCTTGTCATTCATATTTTTTGTTCCTAATGCAAACCATGTTATTAATTTAATGATAAGTTAAAACTGTCATCATCTTAACAGCTGAAAGACACACACACACACACACACACACACACACACACACACACAAAAACTGCCTTATTCGTAACTAAACAGCCTCATTCATTTGGTTCCTATTCCATTACCATTCCATGGCCTCGTCCAACCCTGTTCCCTTGGTGGCGGAGGTCTTGAAGATCTGCCACTTTCTGTCTTTGAGTGCTGGCAGGCCCAGGGAATTGGCGACCTCAGTGGGAGTCATGGCCTGCTCCATGTCTTGCTTGTTGGCAAACACCACCAGTATAGCCTTCTTCAGCTCCTCCTCCTGCAGAGAGAATACAGACAGAGCCCTCTATATCTGGAAACCTAGTCTGTGACTGCACATGCTGTTTAGCTCACAATTCCATCAAAATATAGCAAGTACATGGATAAAAAGAGCTAGTGTGAGCCATGGGACCAGTAAACATATTCAAGTATGAACGGCTTTTATACAAGCTACTAAAGCCACATTACTCATACCTCAAGCATAGCCACCAGTTCAGACTTGGAGATTCCCATCCTGTCCCTGTCACTGCTGTCCACTACATAGATAACAGCATCAGTGTTGGAGTAGTAGCAGCGCCAGTAAGGCCTGAAACAGAGAGAGATGCAAGAAGAAACATTAGGGTAACCAATACACTTGTTGGTTGACTCTTGACAAACTGACTGCTGATGGTTGCAATATTCAGATATGTGTGAGACATATGCTACAATAAATAAGTTGAAGTCAGGAATGTCTCAATACCTAATACTGGTCTGCCCTCCAAGATCCCACACCTGGAACTTCAGATTCTTGTATGTCACTGTTTCCACGTTGAAACCAATGGCTGAAAAAGAAGAGAATGGTAAGTCAACAAATTTCTAGTAATGTAGGTTAATCATAACTGTTTGCATGTCATTCTCTGCATGAGCCATTTCAGTGACCAATTTATCTGTTGCAAGACATACCATTGTATGGGCATGCAGGAGTTAGGCCATCAATGTGAGTGTTCCTCAGCACTGAGAAGTTCAGTATTTTCACTCACTGGGAATAGTGGTGACGACCTCCCCAACTTGAAGTCTGTAAAGGATTGTGGTTTTCCCAGCTCCATCCAACCCCAGGATCAGTATCCTCATTTCCCTGGTGCCAAACAGGCCAGAAAAAAGACTGGAGAAGAACCCACCTAGATTTAACAAGGCAGGAGGGATAAAGAAGATTAAAGTGGTAATACTTTACTCATATCATTTGTCAAACTATACAGATAACTTCAAAGGACAAACACTAATGTCAACTGTCAGGTCTGCTAAATGCATCACATTGTGAAAGGAATTCTACTAAAGACATAATAGCACTGTCTGGTATGCATTCACTTTCACGTGTCAGAAAGTTATTATTTTCTTGAATATGTAATACGAGATGCCTGCGAGGGTCAAACCAGTAATTCAGGTAGATAGCTGGGTGTTTCCCTTAGATATTTTAAGTAGAAATTGTACACCATTATTGGCGTGCCATTTAATATAGACCATATGGAAAATTTTCTAAAATCAGATTTTTATATGAATAAAGACTTGCTAAAGTGGCAAGAATCTGCCTTTTGACATGTCCCTCGTCATGTTTTTCAGACTTCTAGGAAGATCACTAACCCCAGCCTTTCACCATTATTGCAAAGCCCTAGTTATGTTGTTGCCATTTTCTTTTGTGGTGGAAAACGGAGCCCGTCGAGCATCACGTTAACCCTGTTGTCCATAGATAGATTAGCTAAAAATGTTTTAACAGTTTCAATTTGTGTGAAGCTTGCATTCAATTGCCCCTCCCTGTTGCACACAAGCTTACATGAAAACCTCAACCCTGTTATGGTCAACACTGTTACTTCAAAGGCACTTCATAGTCTTTTTTTACATTTAAATAAATTGCAAGTAAAACAAAAAAGACCAAATGCCAATAAAGTAAAAGGGTTGAGGTTTTCATCTTAAATCACGCATAAATCCCCTCATGACAGGGGGAATATAAGCGTGTTGTGTGCAACAGGGAAGGGCAATTGAATGCAAGCTTCAGCAGATTGAAATTGTTAAAACATTTCTATTCAATCTATCTATGGGCAAGAGGGTTAACGTGTTGCTCGACTGCTCAGTTTTCCACCAAAAAAAACCAACAGAAAATGGCAACAAAATAACTAGGGCTTTGCAATGATGGTTAAAATGTTAGGAAAGGTTGGTGTAAAGTGGGTTCAAATATTCCTATAAATCTGAAAAACATGAAAACATTTTTCCCATCTTAACCCTTTGAGATGGGAAAACATATTTTTTTATTAAGTTGAAAATTAGCTTTTTATGATAGAATGTTAGGTGAAATTAATAGTTTTCTTGGACAAAGTTACACTACCCAAAATGTACTCTACTAGTGGAACGACCCAGCTAGTAGAGCAACATGTCGACATCTGTATTTTAGACATTGACTGGATAGCAAACGTCCGTTTGGCATACCTCAAAGAATAACCAAATAATCATAATTTATTCATAGGAAATCGTACATTTACCACAACAGCCTACCTAGCTAGCTAATGCTAACACTAAGGCATACAACCAAATATTAAGATAAAACGTTGGCAGATGATGGTCAGACATTAATCAGTGGCTAAACATTGATTTCATGTACAATTTTGTCGATAACTCTAGAAGCAAACTGTAAAGTAGCAACGAATCTTACCCATTTTTGACTAATAACAGTCCCTGTTATCAATCAGTATGCAAAGCTTTTTGTAGGAAAATATGTATTGTATATTGAGTGGCGTCTCTTCTTCTTTCTTTTGGGTTTGTTTACATTGACAGCGCAGTTATTAGGACATTATCGCCACCTATTTTCAGGGATGTACTGGTGATTTGATGGTCTACTCTTTTACATTACAATCATACATTATACGGTACAGTCCCAACATTGTAAATATGAAAAAAGTACACATTAATGTTTGGAGAAAATAACTTATAGCACGAATTGAAGACCACACCGTGGATACCTCAAACTTTAGTGGATCAAAGTTTTGATATGGCTGCCTGCATTGACACATCGTGAAATACTCCTGTCTGTATTAAAAATAACTGCTACTCATAATAGTTTCAATAAAAAACATGACATATTATTTAGTGCGAATTGTTTTATAGTCACATAGAATATTGAGTACAATCACACTTCAAAAAGCAGATAAATATATAGGTTAATATACAATAACAGATAAATTGGCTAACAAATATACAAATAAGCAACATGTTAATGAATAAATACAGCATACAATATACAAACAAAAGCTTTAAAAACCTATCTCTGGCTTTCATTTTCAGTGTCTAACTGTCAGTGGGTACTTAAGAACCGGTCTCCCGGGTGGCGCAGTGGTCTAGGGCACTGCATCGCAGTGCTAGCTGCGCCACCAGAGTCTCTGGGTTCGCGCCCAGGCTCTGTCGCAGCCGGCCGCAACCGGGAGATCCGTGGGGCGACGCACAATTGGCATAGTCGTCGTTTGGCCGGGTTTGGCCGGTAGGGATATCCTTGTCTCATGTAAAAATTTAATAAAATGTATGCACTCTAAGTCGCTCTAAGTCGCTCTGGATAAGAGCGTCTGCTAAATGACTAAAATGTAAATGTAAATACTTAAGAACTACTTAAGTAGTTTGAGGTATCTGTACTTTACTATTTATATTTTTGACAACTTTTACTTTACAACAATCCTAAAGAAAGTAATGTACTTTTTACTCCATACATTTTCCCTGACACCCAAAAACACTCGTTACATTTTGAATGCTTAGCAGGACAGTAAAATTGTCTAAATCTAGCGGACTCACTAAATACATGCTTTGTTTGTAAATTATGTCTGAGTGTTGGCGTGGCTATCCGTAAATAAAAAAAAGAAAATTGTGCTGTCTGTTTTGCTTAATATAAGGAATGTGAAATTATTTATACTTTTACTTTTGATACTTAAGTATATTTAGCAATTTCATTTACTTTTGATACTAAGTATATCTAACACCAAATACTTTTACTCAAGTAGGATTTCACTGGGTGACTTTCACTTGAGTCATTTTCTATTTAGGTATCTTTACTTTTACTCAAGTATGACAATTGGGTACTTTTTTCACAACTGCCCACATGCTAGAAGTTGCACTGGACTAGAGTATCTACAGTGCCTTGAAAAAGTATTCATCCCCCTTGCCATTTTTCCTATTTTTTTGCATACAACCTGTAATTTAAATGTTTTTTTTATTTGGATTTCATGTCATAGGCATACACAAAATAGTTCAAAGCTAAATGAAAAAAATAACTTGTTTCAAAAAAATTCTAAAAAACAAAAAATGGAAAAGTGGTGCGTGCATATGTATTCACCCCCTTTGCGATGAAGCCACTAAATAAGATCTGGTGCAACCAATTACATTCAGAAGTCACATAATTAGTTAAATAAAGTCCACCTGTGTGCAATCTAAGTGTCACATGATCTGTCACGTGATCTCAGTATACATACACCTGTTCTGAAAGGCTCCAGAGTCTGCAACACCACTAAGCAAGGAGCACCACCAAGCAAGCAGCACCATGAAGACCAAGGAGCTCTCCAAACAGGTCAGGGACAACGTTGTGGAGAAGTACAGATCAGGGTTGGGTTATATAAAAATAATGAACATCCACGGAGCACCATTAAATCCATTATTATAAATTGGAAAGAATATGGCACCACAACAAACCTGCCAAGAGAGGGCCGCCCACCAAAACTCACAGACCAGGCAAGGAGGGCATTAATCAGAGGCAACAAAGAGACCAAAGATAACCCTGAAGGAGCTGCAAAGCTCCACAGCGGAGATTGGAGTATCTGTCCATAGGACCACTTTAAGCCATATACTCCACAGAGTCGGGCTTTACAGAAGAGTAGCCAGAAAAAAAGCCATTGCTAAAAAAATAAATAATAATAAGCAAACACGTTTGGTGTTCGCCAAAAGGCATGTGGGAGACTCCCCAAACATATGAAAGAAGGTACTCCGGTCAGATGAGACTAAAATGTAGCTTTTTGGCCATCAAGGAAAACGCTATGTCTGATACAAACCCAACACCTCTCATCACCCCGAGAATAGCATCCCCACAGTGAAGCATGGTGGTGGCAGCATCATGGTATGGGGATGTTTTTCATCAGCAGGGACTGGGAAACTGGTCAGAATTGAAGGGAAACCTGTTTCAATCTTTCAGAGATTTAAGACTGTGACGGAGGTTCACTTCCAGCAGGACAATGACCCTAAGCATACTGCTAAAGCAACACTCGAGTGGTTTAAGGTGAAAAATTTCAATTGGAATGGCCTAGTCAAAGTCCAAACCTCAATCCAATTGAGAATCTGTGGTATGACTTAAAGATTGCTGTACACCAGTGGAACCCATCCAACTTAAAGGAGAGGGAGCAGTTTTTTCTTGGAGAATGGGCAAAAGTCCCAGGGACTAGATGTGCCAAGCTTATAGAGGCTTGCAGCTGTAATTGCTGCAAAAGGTGGCTCTACAAAGTATTGACTTGGGGGGGTGAATAGTTATGCATGCTAAAGTTACGTTTTTTTGTCTTATTTCTTGTTTGTTTCACAATAAAACATATTTTGCATCTTCAAAGTGGTAGGCATGTTGTGTAAATAAAATGATACAAACCCCCCCAAAAATCTAATTAAATTCCAGGTTGTAAGGCAACAAAACAGGAAAAATGCCAAGGGGGGTGAATACTTTCGCAAGCCACTGTATAATGGGATTTGGTTTGTTTGGTTGATGTGAGGACTGTTAATGTTTGCTGTACTAATGATTCTTATGTGCCGCTTGAAACACAATTCTGGAGAAATTGGTTTACAAACAGCAAAATAATTTTTTAAGTGCAAACTGTATTTAAAAAAAAATCCAATCTGGTTTTTGGGCCCACCACAGCATAGAGACAGCCTTAAAGTGGTAACACAGAAGCCAAACAGCTCTCTGTCCAACTCTTGTATTTAAGTGCTGCATTTGACACTGTTGGTCCTAAATTGGTTTAGGACCTATTGAACCTTTCGAGAGTTTGTCACCCTTGGTGAACATAACTCAAAGAAAATATGTATCACATGTGGCGTTCCACATGGTTCAATTTTGGGTCCGGTATTGTTCAGTTTATATGTTACCCCTTGGCAGAGTTATCAGAAAGCACAGCATTGATTTTCACTGCTATGCAGACGATACACAACTTTACTTTTCTGTGTCACCAGAGGATTTTAGTTCCACTGATAAATTATTAGACTGTATTAGTGATTGAAATACTTGGATGGGTCAAAATGTCCTCCAGCTAAAGACCGAGGTACTTATTGTTATAGCCAAAGCACAATGAGAGAATCTGAGAATATGGCCCCACATTTTAATTAATGGACAATAAAGATTGCCAAGGTGCAGCCGTTTCTCTCTCAGGCTGGTACAGAAAGACTCATCCATGCTTCTATAGATAAGAGCGTCTGCTAAATGACTTAAATGTAAATGTAATGTATAAGAAGTAGGCTTAACTACTGTAATGCTCACCTGTCTGGTCTACCCAAGAAAGCCATTGGTCAACTGAAAAACATACAGAATGCTGCAGCACGGGTACTGACCAAGACCAGACAGAGAGCACACATTACACCAATTTTAAGGTCTCTGCACTGGCTGCTTGTGAGTTTTAGAATTCATTTTAAGATTCTTATGTTGGTTTTTAAATAAATTCCCAATTGTGCACCACAATACATGTCAGACATGCTTTTGAGTTATGTACCCAGTAGGTCCCTCAGGTCTACTGTCACTGGCCTTCAAAGCCTAGGACCAAGAGACATGGAGAGGCAGCCTTTAGTTATTATGCCCCCAGCCTCTGGAATACCCTGCCAGAGAACCTGAGGGGGGCCCAAACTGTGGACAAATTTAAAAGAGATCTTAAAACACACCTTTTTAGCTTTGCTTTTCCTCAGGGTGCTTTTTAGTCATTCAGTTGTTATTCTTTAGTTTTTATCCTCTTATGTTTTTTGTGTAGTAAATATTTGTTTTTATTTTGATTGTTCATTTTTTCCTGTGAAGCACATTGTGTTGCATTCCATGTCTTGAATGTGCTGTATAAATAAAGCTTGATTTGATTTGACTGGGTAATGTCATCATTTCATCCACGCTGGTATGAGGTGAAGTCTCCCCTGTCCCCTCTCTGTCTGTCATGGCCCATTATGCTGCTACTCGCCCGTGGGCAGGGGCCCATTTCATAATGGAGGATTTGTGGGACTTTTACAGATTCTGAACTGATGTTCTCATTAATTACATGTTTATGTTGCATATTGTATATGAATAGCTATTCTTGGAAGATGTTAAAATACTGTTACTTTGAGGATCTGACGCTGTAAAATGAATTGTCAATTTCTCTCTGAACTATGGAAGAAACATTTATCATTTCAAATGGAAGGGTCATATTCCTGCCCTTATAGCCCAGGGTTGGATTTCTACTAAGCTAACATATTGAATTGTTTTAAGATGGTCATACCAAGGATCATTTA
Organism: Salvelinus alpinus; assembly: GCF_045679555.1. Taxonomy (NCBI): domain Eukaryota; kingdom Metazoa; phylum Chordata; class Actinopteri; order Salmoniformes; family Salmonidae; genus Salvelinus; species Salvelinus alpinus. The sequence goes on from NC_092100.1 coordinate 44,479,020, forward strand.
GACATTAGATTTAGAATTTTAAGACCCCTGTAGGTACGGTTTGTAAATGTGATATTTCAGTTTTTAATACATTTGCTAACATTTCTAAAAAGCTGTTTTTGCTTTGTCATTATGGGGCATTGTGTGTCAATAAATGAGAAAAAAAAACAATTTAATACGTTTTAGAATAAGGACAATAACCTAAAACACAAGGCCAAATATACACTGCAGTTGCTTACCAAGACTACATTGAATGTACCAGAGTGGCGTAGTTACAGTTTTGACTCAAATTGGCTGGGAAATCTATGGCAAGACTTGAAAATGGCTGTCTACCAATGATCAACAACCAACTTGACAGAGCTTGAAGAAATTTAAAAAAGAATGTGCAAATATTGTACAATCCATATGTGCAAAGCTCTTACAGACTTACTCAGAAAGACTCACAGCTGTAATCGCGGTCAGAGGTGATTAACATGTATTGACTCAGGGGTCTGAATACCTATGTAAATTAGATATTTTTGTATTTAATTTTATACATTTGCAAAAACATTGAAAAACATGTTTTCATTCTGTCATTATTGGGTATAGTGTATAAATAGGTGAGAAAAATATTGAATCCATTTTGAATTCAGGCTGTAACACAACAAAATGTGGAATAAGTCAAGGGGTATGAATACTTTCTTCAGGCACTGTACATGGAAAAAGTGGCAGGATCATGCTGTGGGGATGTTTTTCAGCGGCAGGGACTGGGAGACTAGTCAGGATCAAGGGAAAGATGAACGCCGCAAAGTACAGAGAGATCCTTGATGAAAAGCTGCTCCAGAACGCTCAGGACCTCAGACTGGAGCGAAGGTTCAACAGGACAACGACCCTAAGCACACAGCCAAGACAACAGTAGTGGCTTCGGGACAAGACTCTGAAAGTCCTTGTGTGGCTCAGCCAGAGCCCGGACTTGAACCCGATCAAACATCTCTGGAGAGACCTGAAAATAGCTGTGCAACAACGCTCCCCATCCAACCTGACAGAGCTTGAGAGGATCTGCAGAGAAGAATGGGAGAAACTCCCCAAATACAAGTGTGCCAAGCTTGTAGCGTCATACCCAAGAAGACTTGAGGCTGTAATCGCTGCCAAAGGTGCTTCAAAGTACTACGCAAAGGGTCTGAATATTTATGTAAATGTGATCCGTATAATTTTTTATAAATTCGCAAATAAATTGTAAAACCTGTTTTTGCTTTGTCATTATGGGGTATTGTGTGTAGATTTGATTAAATTGTTTTTCCATCATTTTAGAATAAGGCTGTAACGTAACAAAATGTGGAAAGTCAAGGGGTCTGAATACTTTCCGAATGCACCGTACATTTCCCTTGACTGAGTGATGCTAAATGTAAAACAATGGCTCAACTTAACCCTCTCCCCTACCGTGATTAGATTTTTCAAACAATAATTCACTTCCATACTTTTTTAGCAGTACTTTACAGCATTTTTATTGTTTGAAAGTGAAAACAGCTTTCACAGAGACATTTTAAAAGTTATAACTTTTATAAGCATCCAGTTCTCTCACTTATGGTGCTTATTTTTCTTTTATTACAATATACTGTAATTGCTACCAAGATTGAAAAGACAGTATGAGGTCATTGGAATAACTTTGAGTCAAATCACAAAAACTTTTAAGGCTTATATCATTAGCCTTTTCTGTCAAAAGAAAGACAACAGACAAATTTCCAAATATCATTCAAAACAAGTGAGCAGTGTCACAGATTGAAATCTCTCACTGGTTTAGTTGAACAAACCATTAAGTTTAGAGATAGTGTAAAAAGAGATTAATCTCGAGCCAATAAGGTGAAAACATGCTGAAAAGTCTGTTCTCCAAGTAACTTGAAAGCTCTTGATCAGTCCTTGGCTTCCAATCAGTCTATAACATCAGTCTACATCCCCATCCCACAGTGGTTGATGTGTCCAGTGTGCACCACTGTAGCGCTGTTCATCACCACTGCTGCCCTCTGGCTCTCAAAGGCCTCTCTCTCTCTCCCCAGGACCATCCTGTCCTGTTCCAACAGCATCCTCTCTCTTGCCAAGTTGGCTCTCTCGCTCTCCAGCCACTGCCGCTCTCTGTCCACTGCCGCTCTATCCCCCTCTATCGCTGCCCTCTCCCTCTCCACCATCTCCCACTCTCTCTCCAGTGTCACTCCCTTGTGAGCAGCAGTGGCACCAGCTGGCCCCCTACCCAACCTCTCCTCTCTCAGGGCCCTCTCACACTCCGCTGTGGCCCGGTGGCACTCTTCTGTGGCGGGGTCCGCATACATCTCTTGGTCGTACTCCAGTGTGGTGTCGCCCCTGTCCAGCAACGGGCGTCCTCTACTTCGAATGGGCTGCGAAGGGGAAGGCTTTGGGTCGTCGCCATCCGTTATAGGGGTCAGGACAGGTCCGCTGGCAGCGAGGCGGCCCTCCATGGCCTCGTTCATGAGGTAGAACCATGGCCAGGAAGCAGCATTGTCTGCCATGCTCTCCATGCCCACAGGAGGGTACTTCAGGTCCTGTTCAGAGAACAACAGGGGACAAACTATAGAACACAAACACAGAGCAGACTACAGTGTTTGAGCAATGCATGTGCATTAGGAAGGATTGGTCCTTCACTAAAGACATTCAGATTTGTATCCACTTACAGTTTGGTTTATTTCATGTTGCACACATTAACAGCAAACACTTGATCGTTTACCTTATATCTCCTCTTTAAGTTGTCCCACTTCTTGGCCACCTGGTAAGTTGATACCTTTCCCAGGAGACCCAACTCTTTTAAAATGGCCCTGCACACAAACATGATCAATGAGTTTTGATAATGCATATCTGACTTCATTGCTTTGTCGTTGACATTTATTTTCATACTAAATCCTACTAACTTCCATGCAGTCTTGGCAGCATTTCTCCTCCCAGTGAAGAGAACCTCATTGGCAGCCCGCAACTTGATCAGCCTCCTCGTATCCTGCTCTGTCACTGTCATCAAAACAAAAATAAAGTGGATATTTGTTTACCTCATATCTTGTCAACATTCATACATTTTTAACTCCTGAAGTTTTACATTTTAAAAGTCTATTTTATCCTCCTTAAAAAGTACATTCTGAGACATGAAGAAATGGTACTGACTTTTATAGGAGAATTCCAAAGGTGTGGGGCACTCCTCTCCACTGGCATCGATGAACGTAACCGTTCCATCCACATCTGTGTCCCCTGGTCCCATTGCCTCTTCCAGCTCCGAAATCCCACTACTCTCTGGCATGGGACACGGGTCTCTCTCTGTAGGCATCGGTGAGGATACAAACAAGTAGTCTTCCTCGCTCATCCATACAGGCGTTATTTTGGGGGCTCTCCCGGCCAGTCGGCCCTCGAAGGCATCGTTCATAAGTTGGAACCAAGGCCAGGAGGCAGGGCTGCTCTGGTTCTCCATGCCACGTGGCGGGTACTTCAAGTCCTAAAGGACAAAAGAAGATCTAAACTTATTGGGAGATAAAACTTAGAGACTTACCCATCCTCCGGTACTCATCCTCCGGTACCACAAATAAGCATGGATGTTTACATACATGCGAAAGTAAACACACAGGCTCTGACAAACAAGGTGAGATTGTACACTAGTTACATTACCTTGAATTTTGTCTTCAGGTTGTCCCACTTTTTAGAGACCTGATCAGCAGACAACTTGCCTGCGAGGCCCATCTCTTTTACTATTGCCCTGCAGAGAAATAAGGGATTTACAAAATAAACCGAGTACATTGACTGGAAATAGCAGATTTTTATTTAGCCAAATACTTTCTTCCAACACAAGCCAACTCACCTCCATGCAGGCTTGGCAGTATTTCTCTTTCCTGTGAAAAGAGCCTCATTAGATGCACGCAGCTCTATCAATCTCTTGGTGTCCTCCTCAGTCACTGTAATGCAAGCAAGTATAACAACTAGTGTTATTCTTCACAAATACCTGTTATCGAAGTAACTTGTTCAAATCAAAGTTAATCAGTCGCGTACACAGTTTAGCAGATGTTATAGTGGGTGCAGCGAAATGCTTATGATAATAACTCCTAACAATGTAGTAAAATGTAAATCAAGTACACAAATAATAATACATATCAAAAACAAGAAAATTTCCGAATTAATCCAATTAACAACCCAAATAGCACTAACCCAAATGCAATCTATACGCATACGCATACACACACACACCGGATGAATTTACACAGTAGATATATTAGTGAGCCATGTCAAGATTCCAGTATACACATAAATACGCGGTGTTTAAACTGTAACTAAAATGCAATAGAATGAGCTTTTGAGAATACAGTATTTAAATACACAGAACAAAACCCCCATGGCAAAATGGATAATATTACAGGAAATTTGCATCAAGACCAGAGACCAGAATATACACTGAGAATACCAAATATTAGGAAGACTTTCCTAATTTTGAGTCACGCTCTGAATGGCACACACATACAATCCATGTCTCAATTGTCTCAAGGTATAAAAATCCTCCATTAACCGTCTCCTCCCTTCATCTACACTGATTGAAGTGGATTTAACAAGTGACATCAATAAGGGATCATAGCTTTCACCTGGTCAGTCTGTCATGGAAAGAGCAGGTGTGCTTAATGTTTTGTATACTCAGTGTAAATGTATAAAGTACCAGCTTTCATTTTTTTTTACAATTTTCTACATTGTAGAACAATAGTGAAGGCATCAAAACTATGAAATAACACATATGGAATCATGTAGTAACCAAACAAAAGTGCTATATTTGAGATTCTTCAAAGTAGCCACCCTTTGCCTTGACAGCTTTGCAGTCTTGGCATTCTCTCAACCAGCTTCACCTGGAATGCTTTTCCAACAGTCTAGAAGCAGTTCACCAATAATCTGGGCACTTGTTGCCTGCTTTTCCTTCACTCTGCGGTCCAACTCATCCCAAACCATCTCAATTGGGTTGAGGTCGGGTGATTGTGGAAGTCAGGTCAACTGATGCAGCTATCCATCTTGGTCAAATAGCCCTTACACAGTTGGGTCATTGTCCTGTTGAAAAACAAATGATAGTCCCACTAAGTGCAAACCAAATGGGATGGCGTAATGCTGCAGAATGCTGTGGTAGCCATGCTGGTTAAGTGTGCCTTGAATTCTAAAGAAATCACTGAGTGTCACTAGCAAAGCATCCTCCATGCTTAACGGTGGGAACCCCACATGCGGAGATCATCCGTTCACCTACTCTGCAAAAATCTCAAATTTGGACTCATCAGACCAAAGGACAGACTTCCACCGATCTAATGTCCATTGCTCATGTTTCTTGGCCCAAGCAAGTCTCTTCTTATTAGTGTCCTTTTTAGTAATGGGTTCTTTGCAGCAATTTGAACATGAAGGCCTGATTCATGCAGTCTCCTCTGAACAGTTGATGTTGAGATGTGTCAGTTACTTGAACTCTGAAGCATTCATTTGGGCTGCAATTTCTGAGGCTGGTAACTCTAATGAACTCATCCTCTGCAGCAGAGGTAACTCTGGGTCTTCCTTTCCTGTGGCATTTCTCATGAGAGCCAGTTTCATCATAGTGCTTGATGGTTTTTGCGACTGCACTTGAAGCAACACTGAAAGTTCTTGACATATTCCGCATTGACTGACCATGTCTTAAAGTAAAAAATATTTAACCTTTATTTAACCAGGTAGGCTAGTTGAGAACAAGTTCTCATTTACAACTGCGACCTGGCCAAAATAAAGCATAGCAATTCGACACATACAACACAGAGTTACACATGGAATAAACAAAACATACAGTCAATAATACAGTAGAAAAATAAGTCTATATACAATGTGAGCAAATGAGGTGAGATAAGGGAGGTAAAGGCAAAAAAAGGCCATGGTGGCGAGGTAAATACAATATAGCAAGTAAAACACTGGAATGGTAGATTTGCAATGGAAGAATGGGCAAAGTAGAAATAGAAATAATGGGGTGCAAAGGAGCAAAATAAATAAATAAATACAGTAGGGGAAGAGGTAGTTGTTTGGGCTAAACTATAGATGGGCTATGTACAGGTGCAGTAATCTGTGAGCTGATCAGACAGCTGGTGCTTCAAGCTAGTGAGGGAGATAAGTGTTTCCAGTTTCAGAGATTTTTGTAGTTCGTTCCAGTCATTGGCAGCATAGAACTGGAAGGAGAGGCAGCCAAAAGGAGGAATTGGCTTTGGGGGTGACCAGAGAGATATACCTGCTGGAGCGCGTGCTAAAGGTGGGTGTTGCAATGGTGACCAGCGAGCTGAGATAAGGAGGGATTTTACCTAGCAGGGTCTTGTAGATGACCTGGAGCCAGTGGGTTTGGCGACGAATATGAAGCGAGGGCCAGCCAACGAGAGCGTACAGGTCGCAGTAGTGGGTAGTATATGGGGCTTTGGTGACAAAATGGATGGCACTGTGATTGACTGCATCCAGTTTGTTGAGTAGAGTGTTGGAGGCTATTTTATAGATGACATCACCGAAGTCGAGGATCGGTAGGATGGTCAGTTTTACGAGGGTATGTTTGGCAGCATGAGTGAAAGATGCTTTGTTGCGATATAGGAAGCCGATTCTAGATTTAATTTTGGATTGGAGATGCTTAATGTGAGTCTGGAAGGAGAGTTTACAGTCTAACCAGACACCTAGGTATTTGTAGTTGTCCACGTATTCTAAGTCAGAGCAGTGATGCTGGACGGGCGAGCAGGTGCGGGCAGTGATCGGTTGAATAGCATGCATTTAGTTTTACTTGCGTTTAAGAGCAGTTGGAGGCCACGGAAGGAGAGTTGTATGGCATTGAAGCTCGTCTGGAGGTTAGTTAACACAGTGTCCAAAGAGGGACCAGAAGTATACAGAATGGTGTCGTCTGCGTAGAGGTGTATCAGAGAATCACCAGCAGCAAGAGCAACATCATTGATGTATACAGAGAAGAGAGTCGGCCCGAGAATTGAACCCTGTGGCACCCCCATAGAGACTGCCAGAGGTCCAGACAACAGGCCCTCTGATTTGACACACTGAACTCTATCAGAGAAGTAGTTGGTAAACCAGGCGAGGCAATCATTTGAGAAACCAAGGCTGTCGAGTCTGCCAATAAGAATGTGGTGATTGACAGAGTCGAAAGCCTTGGCCAGGTTGATGAATATGGCTGCGCAGTAATGTCTCTTATCGATGGCGGTTATGATGTCGTTTAGGACCTTGAGCGTGGCTGAGGTGCACCCATGACCAGCTCTGAAACCAGATTGCATAGCGGAGAAGGTACGGTGGGATTTGAAATGGTCTGTATTCTGTTTGTTAACTTGGCTTTCGAAGACCTTTGAAAGATATAGATAGATATAGGTCTGTAGCAGTTTGGGTCTAGAGTGTCACCCCCTTTGAAGAGGGGGATGACCGCGGCAGATTTCTAATCTTTGGGAATCTCAGACGATACGAAAGAGAGGTTGAACAGGCTAGTAATAGGGGTTGCAACAATATCGGGCAGATAATTTTAGAAAGAGAGGGTCCAGATTGTCTAGCCTGGCTGATTTGTAGGGGTCGAGATTTTGCAGCTCTTTCAGAACATCAGCTATCTGGATTTGGGTGAAGGAGAAATGGTGGGGGCTTTGGCGGGTTGCTGTGGAGGGTGCCGGGCAGTTGACCGGGGTAGGGGTAGCCAGGTGGAAAGCATGGCCAGCCGTAGAGAAATGCTTATTGAAATGCTCAATTATAGTGGATTTACCGGTGGTGACAGTGTTTCCTAGCCTCAGAGCAGTGGGCAGCTGGGAGGAGGTGCTCTTATTCTCCATGGACTTTACAGTGTCCCAGAATTTTTTTGAGTTAGTACTGCAGGATGCAAATTTCTGTTTGAAAAAGCTAGCCTTAGCTTTCCTAACTGCCTGTGTATATTGGTTCCTAACTTCCCTGAAAAGTTGCATATCACGGGGGCTATTCAATGCTAATGCAGAACGCCACAGGATGTTTTTGTGCTGGTCAAGGGCAGACAGGTCTGGAGTGAACCAAGGACTATATCTATTCCTAGTTTTTTTTTTAATTGAATGGGGCATGCTTATTTAAGATGGTGAGGAAGGCACTTTTAAAGAATAACCAGGCATCCTCTACTGACGGGATGAGGTCAATGTCATTCCAGGATACCCCGGCCAGGTCGATTAGAAAGGCCTGCTCGCAGAAGTGTTTTAGGGAGCGTTTGACAGTGATGAGGGGTGGTCGTTTGGTCGCAGACCCATTATGGATGCAGGCAATGAGGCAGTGATTGCTGAGATCTTGATTGAAAACAGCAGAGGTGTATTTGGAGGGCGAGTTAGTTAGGATGACATCTATGAGGGTGCCCGTGTTTACGGATTTGGAATTGTACCTGGTAGGTTCATTGATAATGTGTGTGAGATTGAGGGCATCAAGCTTAGATTGTAGGATGGCCGGGGTGTTAGGCATGTCCCAGTTTAGGTCACCTAGTAGCACGAGCTCAGAAGATAGATGGGGGGTAATCAATTCACATATGGTATCGAGGGCACAGCTGGGGGCAGAGGGAGGTCTATAGCAAGCGGCAACAGTGAGAGACTTGTTTCTGGAAAGGTGAATTTTTAGAAGTAGAAGCTCGAATTGTTTGTGTACAGACTTGGATAGTAATACAGAACTCTGCAGGCTATCTTTGCAGTAGATTGCAACACCGCCCCCTTTGGCAGTTCTATCTTGGCCGAAAATGTTATAGTTAGCGATGGAGATTGCAGTGTTTTTCCTAAGCCAGGATTCAGACACGGCTAAGACATCCGGGTTGGCAGAGTGTGCTAAAGCAGTGAGTAAAACCAACTTAGGGAGTAGGCTTCTAATGTTAACATGCATGAAACCAAGGCTTTTACGGTTACAGAAGTCAACAAATGAGAGCACCTGGGGAGTGGGAGTGGGGCTAGGCACTGCAGGACCTGGATTAACTTCTACATCACTAGAGGAACAGAGGAGAAGTAGGATAAGGGTACGGCTAAATGCTATACGAACTGGCCGTCTAGCACGTTCGGAACAGAGAGCAAAAGGAGCAGGTTTCTGGGCTCGATAGCATAGTTTCAAGGCATAGTGTACAGACAAAGGTAAGGTAGGATGTGAGTACATTGGAGGTAAACTTAGGCATTGAGTAATGATGAGAGAGATATAGTCTCTAGAGACGTTTAAACCAGGTGATGTCATCGCATATGTAGGAGGTGGAACAACATGGTTGGTTAAGGCATATTGAGCAGGGCTAGAGGCTCTACAGTGAAATAAGACAGTAATCACTAACCAGGACAGTAATGGACGAGGCATATTGATATTAGAGAGAGGCATGCGTAGCCAAGTGAACATATGGGTCCAGTGAGTGGTTGGGCTGACTGGGGACACGGCGATTCAGACAGTTAGCAGGTTGATGCTAACAAGCTAACAGTTAGTAGGCCGGGGCTAAACAAGCTAACAGCAGACCGGGGCTGGCAAGCTAGCAGACCGGGTTAGCAAGCAAGCAGTTAGCAGGGGCTAGCAGTTAGCAGACCGGGGCAGGCAAGCTAGCAGTTAGCAAACCGGGGCAGGCAAGCTAGCAGTTAGCAGACCGGGGCTAGCAAGTTAGCCTTTGGGGGACGTCGCGATGGGGTAAGTCTGTTTTTGCCTCTTCGTGCGGTGACATCGATAGACCAGTCGTGGAATTAGTAGGGTTCCAGGTAGCGCCAGGTAGCTAGCAGGCCTAGCAGGTTAGCAGAATGGGCCTTCAGCGGGCGTCGCGCCTGAGGGGCCTGTTGGAGTCCTCGGGCAGATTATGTCGGTATTCCAGTCGTAGAGGATCGGCGTGGTTCCGTGCCCCGTACCGGAAGTAGAAGGGGTCCGGATATTGTAGCCCAGGAGTGGGCTTCGGTGGTAGCACAGGAGCCCTGGCCGGGCTAGCTTCAGGCTAATTGGTGCTTGCTCCGGGATGGAAACGCTAGCCAGGAGTGGTCACCCGGGATTGCGTTTAGCTAGTTGCAAAGATCCAGATGAAAATGTTCAGAGTTTGCGGTAGTAAACTAACGGACTGTCGTTAGTTTATATAAACATTGAGTTGTTATTTTACCTGAAATGCACAAGGTCCTCTACTCCGACAATTAATCCACACATAAAACGGCCAACCGAATCGTTTCTAGTCATCTCTGCTCCTTCCAGGCTTTTTCATCTTTGGTGATCGGCATCTAAACTTTCATAGTATTACCACGACAACCGGCAAAACAGTTCGTCTTTCAATCACCCACGGGGGTATAACCAATGAGGAGATGGCACGTGGGTACCTGCTGTGTGGATTCATTGTCGGAGTAGATGACCTTGTGCATTTCAGGTAAAATAACAACTCAATGTTTATGTCCCAGGACAAATTAGCTAGCAACAGCAAGCTAGCTAAATAGGACAAATTAGCTAGCAAGTGCAAGCTAACTAGCTAAATTGCCATACATGTTTAATGCTTTTCGACCTATCCTCAAATTAATGTCATTGGTTCAGAGTTTGTTTTGATATTTTAACCTGCGTGTCGTGATCGCGTTTGGTGTAGGGGGACAAAATACATTTATGCACGATGGCGCACGCGCGCAGCCGGTTTGGGTTCCGTGTTAGGGTCACAAGATGGTGAACGTAACTAAATAACTCAAACATGCACTTTAAAAACTGTCTGGGTCAACCAATACCAGCCTAAGTGGCAAATCATAATGATTTTGTACAGTCATATTGTATTTTGAGCAAATCATCCCTTTAAAAAAGGCAAAACATCACTTACGCTTATATGAGAATTCCGTGGTCCTGTGATACTCCCCTATGGCGGCCCCTGGGAACATGGCTGCACCGTCCCTATCCTCCGTTTCTACAAGCTCATCCATTTCTGACTCTGTCAAGAACTCCGACATCCCCCCCCTCCCTGGTGTGCGACGAGCCCTCTTCCTTGGTGGTGGAGAGGGCTCAAACTCCTCATCACCCTCCTCTACTACTGGCGTCAGGATGGGGGCGCAGCCGGCGAAACGCCCCTCGACAGCATCATTCATGCGGTAGAACCAGGGCCAGGAATTTGGGTTGCTCTCCATGCCGCGGGCTGGACATTTCAACTCCTGCGCCAAAAGAGGAACAACACAGTGGACAGAGCAGTGTGGAGTGGAATTTGCGAGGAGATTTGTGCAGGACGTGATGCGAGATACATTGTGAATCAATAATAACTTCAAGAGATTAGGAGAAAGTTCACTAATACAAGTTACATACACAACTGCACTAGTTGAGTACTGCCATCACTCTCTCACACTACCTTATATCGCCTCTTGAGATTATCCCACTTTTTGGCTAGCTGGTCAGTAGTCACCTTTCCCTGAAGACCCAACACATTCAAAATAGCTCTGCAGGAAAACATGGAGACAAACAACAATGGTTAACTTGAGACAATAATTTGCAAAACAATTCTCAGTTAAGACACTAAACGAAATCTGAAATGATCAAATAGGTGTAAGCAATAGGGTAATAGCTCCATTTTGCCTTCTGATAGGTAAAAATGTCTTCCTAGCTAGCCTGTCCAGTCCCTTTAGACATATGTAAGTGTGAAAGAGCTAGGGGTGGATTAGGGACAGACAATAACAGAATTTGCTGGGCAATAATATGGTCTGCATCTGTCCATCCCAGACATATTCACCTCCAGGCTGGCTTCGCAGTATGTTTTCTGCCTGTGAAGAGGGCCTCATTCACAGCACGCAGCTTTATCATTCTCTCCGTCTCCTGCTCTGTCACTGTTGAGCAAAAAACTATGTCAGTAATATGAATGATTACTTTGTATCAAGTAACACTATTTTTGCAGCAAGCTTGCTAACAATCAATAACTACAATTACTAAAGACCTAGACTCTAGACAGACCTCCTGGACAAATAAAGGTTGAATAAATCATTAACTATCAACCTATCAACACAATCACAGAGTATGCTCAGCTCACTTACTTTTATATGAGCATTCTGACATTCTTCGCCAGCCCATAGTAGTAGGGGCCCCAGTCTGAGTTGCATCAGTGTTAACTGTTGCATTGTTTTCCAAGTTCCCTGTCCCTGCACTGTCCTCCATCTCCGTTTTGATCAAGAACTCCAAAATGTCAGCACCCTCGGTCCCCTGTTCTCTCTCGTTGGTTAATGGCGAGGGAGCACCTGGATCCTCACCACACAAAGATTCCACCGCCAAAACGTGGGCGCTGTTGAAGAGGCGTCCTTCCATGGCCTCATCCATAAGTTGGAACCATGGCCAGGAGGCTATGCTAGTAGAAACAGTGTCCTTGCCAAGAAAAGGGTATTTTAAATCCTAAAGGAAAAAGACAAATACAGAAGTGGGACTATGACTGGGATGCAGAGGAGGCTGGTGGGAGGAGCTATAAGAGGACAGGCTCATTGTAATGGCTGGAATGGAATTCATGGAACGGTATCAAACATATGGAAACCACACATTTGACTCTGTTCCATTAATTCCATTCCAGCCATTACAATCAGCATGTCCTCCTATAGCTCTTCCCACCAGCCTCCTCTGCTGGGATGAAGCTTTTTTGTTTTGACGACATGATCAGTAAATATTTACAATATCAGTAAACACCCAACTTCATTATTCCAAGTGCACACACACTTTACCTTGTATCTAGTCTTCAGATTTTCCCACTTTTTGGCAATCTGGTCAGCTGTCAGCTTTCCCTCAAGACCTAATCCCTTTAGAATTGCACTGCACAGTTAAAGATAGAAAACAGTTACCACCCTGATTGTGGTATACTGGTGTATACAATTTCATACATATGACAACCCTCACATACTTCCAGGCAACCTTGGCAGCATTTCTTTTTCCTGTGAAAAGAGCCTCATTGGAGGAACGCAGTTCTATTAACCTCTTGACGTCCTCTTCAGTCACTGTAAACAAAACACATTGGATTGTAATCACCTAATAGTCCATAGCTTGCTGCAACTAGATACACTACATGGCAAAAAGTAAGTGGACACCTGAAAGTCAAACATCTCATTCCAAAATCATGGGCATTAATATGGAGCTGGTCCCCATTTGCTGCTATAACAGCCTCCACTCTTCTGGGAAGGCGTTCCATTAGATGTTGTTACATTGCTACGGGGACTTGCTTCCATTCAGCCACAAGAGCATTAGTAAATTTGGGCACCGATGTTGGGCGATTAGGCCTGGCTCACAGTCGGCGTTCCAATTCATCCCAAGGGTGTTCGATGGGGTTGAGGTCAGGACTCTTTGCAGACCAGTCAAGTTCTTCCACACCGATTTTGACAAAGCATTTCTGTATGGACCTTGCTTGTGCACGGGGGCATTGTCATGCTGAAACAGCAAAGGACCTTCCCCAAACTGTTGCCACAAATTTCAAAGCACAAAATCGTCAAGAATGTAATTTATGCTGTAGCGTTAAGATTTCCCTTCACCGGAACTATGGGGCCTAGCCGGGAACCATAAAAAAAACAGCCCCAGACCACTATTCCTCCTCCCCCAAACTTTACAGTTGGCACTATGCATTTGGGCAGGTAGGTTCTATTGGCATCTGCAAACCCAGCTTCGTCCATTGGTCTGCCTGATGGTGAAGCGTGATTCATCAATCCAGAGAACGCATTTCCACTACTCCAAGCTAATGGCGGAAAGCTTTACACCACTCCAGCCGATGCTTGGCATTGCATATGGTGATCTTAGGCTTGTGTGTGTGGCTGCTTGGCCATGGAAACCCATTTCATGAAGCTCCCAATGAACAGCTCTAGTTCTTGTGCAAACGTTGCTTCCAGAGGCAGTTTGGAAATCGGTAGTGAGTGTTGCAATAGAGGGCAAACGATTTTTACGCACTACAGCACTCGGCGGCCCCGTTGTGTGACCTACCACTTTGCGGCTGAGCCACTTCACAATAACAGCACTTACAGTTGACCGGGGCAGAAATTTGACAAACTGACTTGTTGGAGAGGTGGTATCCTATGACGGTGCCACGTTGAAAGTCACTGGCCATTCTACTGCCAATGTTTGTCTATGGAGATTGTATGGCTGTGTGCTCGATTTTAAACACCTGTCAGCAACGGGTGTGGATGAAATAGCCAAATCCACTAATTTGAAGGGGTGTCCACGTACTTTTGGCCATGTTGTGTATCGCTACAACGGAAGCAGAGGGGATAAAAACAACCCATTCAATAAATGACTTCACTACCACAACAGCCTGCAGTTGCATGCGACAATTTACCTTATGGTAGGTAACTAAATGAGACGAAAGAAATTAGCTAATAACATTTACTACTTACTTTTATACAAGTTATCTGTGACATTAGGCGTTGGGTCCATCGTTGACTCCATTTGCACCAGCTAGAGAATAGAACGTACAGGAAGGAAGCGTGCTCATGCACACAAGCTTTCCATCCAGGAGGATAAGAATAGCTTAGTAGGCAGTGGTAGTTAGCTATCCAGCATCCACCAGCTCCTTAAGTTTGATAGTTGGTATTTTTCCTCTTCGGGAAATGGTTATTTCTCAAATGTATGGGGCAATTTGCCAACAAAGAATGTAGGATTTGCCAGCCCTTGATTAGTTGTTTAGCTAGCTAGCAGCTAACGTTTGGTATCAAGTAGCTAGTTACGACAACCCAACCACCTAGCAGGATAAGTCAAAACAAATTTCCTATTTTCAACACCCAGTAAATTCGTCTGTTATAAATATTTCGAGTTGGTACCAAAGTGAAAGGGTTACTCAGAAAGCACTCAAATTTTTAACAAAAGTTATGCAGTTTTTCTTCTGTATTCCTATCTGGTTAGGGTTGTGCACGATCCAAGAAGGGTGCACCCTATTACGATCGGGGGAGGAGTGTCATGTATTTCAACGAATATGATTGGTTTTTTCCTGTGGCGTAACCCTGTAGCATGGGGTACAACAACGGCATCAGGAACTAAACGTTTGTTCCCACTTCCACAACTGTGAGGTCGACACATAGTTGTTTGAGAACAAGCTAGCTTTTTCAACAACAACAAATCTAGCATATTCCGAGGATAAGAAAATATTTTCAGTTTGTTAACGGAAACATTTTCTGTACTAATTGTCAATGCGGTTTACAATACTTCTTTCAACTCAATCTTAAAATATAGGTAACGACTAACAGTAGCTAGCCACCTGAAAGACGTTAAGGACCGTCCTACGCCCCCTGTTAATATAGGGACACGAAACATTTAGCCCTTGCTATCGGATGTCGGTGAAAAAACAATATGTAGTCTAGGCAGCCGGTCAGGAGTATCAGTATCGTCTGAACTTGGTGTGCATTCGAGGTAATCCACTTGTGGACCGGCTCGTACATAAAGTACCCTCCATCCAGGCTGCAAAAACCTAATTTGCCTCCTTAACTAGCTTTATGGCGAGCAAACGGGAAAAATATATACCGTTTAAAAAATAAATGATTTCTTACAGTTTAAGATGTTTCACCGCGTTCGGCCAAGCGTGTGCAACTAACTACATCCCAGGGCTGATGGCTTTGAGTGAGATTTCCTGCTCGGGGGAAGATGATAACATGCGAATTTCAAACCATTCAAATGTACTCTGTTGGGTATTTCAACAACTACGAAAATATAGGTGGTTTTGGCTAAAGTGTTTACTTGTCAGGTAACCTTTCCTTTAACTTCCACGACTAGGTCCTCAACATCAAATTTGGACACCTGCAAAAGAACTTGTAATCAAACAATTTTCATTCAATCATTCCATGATAAATGTTCTTGCTTGGAATTAGACTGAGTTTAAGTAATTCAAAGCATACATAAATTTACTCTACTTAGTACACGACACACCTCAGGAAAAACCCTGTCCAGACTTTTTGGTAGTGTTGTGGATGATGTGACGGCCATGCATGGACATAGATGTTTGTATTTTCCTTTAACCTTCTTGAGTGATGGAATTCAAAACACCTTTTAACAGGTGCATTATCAATGCTCACACCATTGTCCTGTGGTATGTTGTTCTCCTTCAAGCCCCATCTATCTTTGGTAGATCATTTCAGCTGTGCTGCACTTTGGCCCTCTGGTGGTAGTGCACATATCAAGGAACCTGTGCACTCTCTGTTAGTGTCATAAATGCACTGTGATTGGGTTAATCTTTTCTCTTCCTGCAATGACAACAAATAGGCTTATCCGTTTGAAGACTCACTTCTTTTGAGTGCATGGCCTACTATATAAAACAAGGGAAAATAAACTAAATGCCAAGATACCAAACTTTGGAAACAATCTCTATATACATTACCGTTCAAACGTTTGTGGTCACTTAGAAATGTCCTTGTTTTATAAAGAAACGCTATAAAAAAAAGTGTCCATTAAAATAACATCAAATTGATCAGAAATACAGTGCAGCCATTGTTAATGTTGTAAATGACTATTGTAGCTGGAAACGGCTGATTTTTAATGGAATATCTACATAGACGTACAGAGGCCCATTATCAGCAACCATCACTCCTGTATTCCAATGGCACGTGTATGAGCTAATCCAAGTTTATAATTTTTAAAGGCTAATTGATCATTATGTGGTATCCCAGGAGGTCTACCCCGGGGGATGGTAATAGAGGGGAGGTACGTGAGGCGACGTTGGCTGGGAATACGGGAGCTGGGCACCCCGACACGAACAGCTCCAAGTGGAGGTAATTAGGGGGAAGTGCCAACCAGCGGTGGAGGCCAAATAAAAGGAGCACTGTGGCGCACCGCGAAAATGAACGGGGAGAGACCGACACCGAGTAAAAGTAGAGAAGGACCGAGCCAAACTTAAGTGATTTTCTTTGTTATGTTTATTTTCTGTCCTAGTAAAGTTGTTTTTGCGGACTAAAACCTCCCTATTTCTGTGTCAATCTCTGCACACTAAGAAATTATAACTAGCTAAATGATTTACTGCAGAACCGAGGTAAAGACAGTTTCAAGTTCGATATTCGACGGATATTCGCGCTTTCAAACCTCTAGCTTTCAAACCACTTGAGCCACAGACTCCAAATAAGTGTCATGGTGTTGGAAAAATTGCGCGCAACATTGCACAGGTCTTATTTTACCGATTTAGTCATTAATTTGCTTTCCAACGCTATTAAACATGTGGGAATGTGAGCAGCGTCTTGTATGCCTAGTTAAATTAGTTACGGAGCGTGAACAAAGTACACACTTTTTTTACATTCAAATTTCAATAGCTCCTTGGTCATGTGACATACTTACTTCAAATAAGGTTCAGAATGTCCGACTACTCTTCTATATTGCACACCCTTTCGTTTGTCAATTTTCAACTCACAAGATTTTACATTAATTTTTCCAAATGTAAAGTTTCAATAGCTCCTAGGTCGTGTGACCTAGTGACATCAAACAAGGTTCAGAATGTCCACTGAGTGGGCCTACATATTGCACACCCTTTAGTTTGCCTACTTTTATCTCACATGGTTTTACATGAATTTATCCAAATTTAAAATTTCAATAGCTCCTTGGTCATGTGACCTAGTGACTTCAAACAAAGTTTAGAATGTCCACTGACTATACTTTCATATTGCACACTGATGTTTGTCTACTTTCATCTCATGCTATTAGACTTAAATATGTAAGCTTTGCAGGCCTTCATTTTACATGGGTGTTTAAAAAAAACTTTTGTCAACAAATGTTCCATCCTCGCAATAACTATCTTTCACATGGACACTGAAAAGATACGCAAATGGCTGTATGTGGAATGGATCAAGTACAGGAGAGGTGTTCAGAGGTGCTTAAAGGAAGGCGCACAGGTAGGCCTCATGGAAAAACACTGTTTCATATGCTCTTTTTAATCACAGTAATAGGCAGTGATTTGTCAGTCACAGTGAGCTTGAACGTGAAAGAATCCTTTTTATATCATCACTTTCATATACTGTACATTAAGACAAATTCTTCTACGTTGAGAATTAGAACGCAGTTTACATAACCTGATAATGACTTGATATTTGAGTGCATTCACAACAAGCCACCTGCAGACAGTTTACAAAATGCAATAGTGCATTTGAGAGTTTGTTTTTCTGATAAATAGTTATTTGATGCATGGCCTACTATTTCTAACTGGGGAAATAAATTCCTACGTCTTTTGTGAGTAAAATCCTTTTCCCAAAATTGATTTAGCTACATTTTTGTGAAGAGGTATGAGGGTTGTGATATGGGTCATTTAATAGGGAAATCATTTAAGGGATCAATACATTTCTATATTGCTTCCCCAGTATCTGCATGAACCATCAGGCCAAGTGTTTTTGGTTGACCCTGCTGGACAGAAAGAGAAGGAAGAATCGGAACACGCTGCATTCAAATTCAAGTCTTAGTTATTCCATTGTACTGGATCTAATACATATTAGCATTTTACATACATTCATAAGTGTAATACTGTTTTATGACATACTGTGAAAAACTCTCTTGGCTGCTGGCTCTGTCACTTTCAGACATGCGCAGAGCAGACTTGAACCACAGGGGTTCTCTGTAAAGAGAGAGTAATCCAAAAGGCACAGACACACCCCTTGACTTTCAATTGGCACCGTTGACCTGTATGTATTCTCTCCTGATTGGCTCTGTGGTGCGCAGTCTGACTAAAGTGCCAGAGGTATGAGGAGAGACATCCTCCTTTGTATTTATGGGAACAAATATTTCCTAACACTTTGGATCCTATTCGTGGACAGTTAGAAGACACAATGCATCAATGCAAAAACAATGTATTACTAATTGCTGTCCATGAATAACCTCATCCTTGTGGGTCTATGGGTGTTTGGGCCAATAAAGTGCCAACTCAATTCTACCACTGACTAGTCTCTCATGCCCCTATGAACGGGGACACAGGGCAATAGTTTTTAATCTAAACCAGCCCTTTTTTACTAGAGTACACTAACCCCTAATTGGGGCTCTTTTCTTGACACATAGTAGCAGTTTACCAGATAACAAGTCAAGAAGAACAAAAAGTAGATTGTTGTAAGGGTGTATTACATCCTGTGCTGGCCCCATTGTCATATCCATTCTGGATTCTGAGTGGTAAAATCATAGCTGGAAAATGCCTTTATGTACATGTATACATTTTCCGCCAAGACAGAACTGCCAAAGGGGGTGGAGTTGCAATCTACTGCAGAGACAGCCTGCAGATTTCTGTCATGCTATCCAGGTCTGTGCCCAAACAGTTCGAGCTTCTACTTTTAAAAATCCACCTTTCCAGAAATAAGTCTCTCACAGTTGCCGCTTGTTACAGACCCCCCTCAGCCCCCAGCTGCGCCCTGAACACCATATGTGAATTAATTGACCCCCATTTATCTTCAGAGTTTGTAATGTTAGGTGACCTAAACTGGGACATGCTTAACACCTCAGCCGTCCTACAATCTAAGGTAGATGCCCTCAATCTCACCCAAATTTTCATGGAACCTACCAAATCAAATCAAATCAAATTTTATTAGTCACATACACATGGTTAGCAGATGTTAATGCGAGTGTAGCGAAATGCTTGTGCTTCTAGTTCCGACAATGCAGTAATAACAACAAGTAATCTAACCTAACAATTCCACAACTACTACCTTATACACACAAGTGTAAAGGGATAAAGAATATGTACATAAAGATATATGAATGAGTGATGGTACAGAACGGCATAGGCAAGATGCAGTAGATGGTATAGAGTACGGTATATACATATGAGATGAGTACTGTAGGGTATGTAAACATAAAGTGGCATAGTTTAAAGTGGCTAGTGGTACATGTATTACATAAAGATGGCAAGATGCAGTAGATGATATAGAGTGCAGTATATACATATACATATGAGATGGGTAATGTAGGGTATGTAAACATTATATTAAGTGGCATTGTTTAAAGTGGCTAGTGGTACATTTTTACATAATTTCCATCAATTCCCATTTTTAAAGTGGCTGGAGTTGAGTCAGTATGTTGGCAGCGGCCGCTAAATGTTAGTGGTGGCTGTTTAACAGTCTGATGGCCTTGAGATAGAAGCTGTTTTTCAGTCTCTCGGTCCCTGCTTTGATGCACCTGTACTGACCTCGCCTTCTGGATGATAGCGGGGTGAACAGGCAGTGGCTTGGGTGGTTGTTGTCCTTGATGATCTTTATGGCCTTCCTGTGACATCGGGTGGTGTAGGTGTCCTGGAGGGCAGGTAGTTTGCCCCCGGTGATGCGTTCTGCAGACCTCACTACCCTCTGGAGAGCCTTACGGTTGTGGGCGGAGCAGTTGCCGTACCAGGCGGTGATACAGCCCGACAGGATGCTCTCGATTGTGCATCTGTAGAAGTTTGTGAGTGCTTTTGGTGACAAGCCGAATTTCTTCAGCCTGCTGAGGTTGAAGAGGCGCTGCTGCGCCTTCTTCACAACGCTGTCTGTGTGGGTGGACCAATTCAGTTTGTCCGTGATGTGTACACCGAGGAACTTAAAACTTTCCACCTTCTCCACTACTGACCCGTCCATGTGGATAGGGGGGTGCTCCCTCTGCTGTTTCCTGAAGTCCACAATCATCTCCTTTGTTTTGTTGACGTTGAGTGTGAGGTTATTTTCCTGACACCACACTCCGAGGGCCCTCACCTCCTCCCTGTAGGCCGTCTCGTCGTTGTTGGTAATCAAGCCTACCACTGTAGTGTCATCCGCAAACTTGATGATTGAGTTGGAGGCGTGCATGGCCACGCAGTCGTGGGTGAACAGGGAGTACAGGAGAGGGCTCAGAACGCACCCTTGTGGGGCCCCAGTGTTGAGGATCAGCGGGGTGGAGATGTTGTTACCTACCCTCACCACCTGGGGGCGGCCCGTCAGGAAGTCCAGGACCCAGTTGCACAGGGCGGGGTCGAGACCCAGGGTCTCGAGCTTGATGACGAGTTTGGAGGGTACTATGGTGTTAAATGCTGAGCTGTAATCGATGAACAGCATTCTCACATAGGTATTCCTCTTGTCCAGATGGGTTAGGGCAGTGTGCAGTGTGGTTGCGATTGCGTCGTCTGTGGACCTATTGTGTCGGTAAGCAAATTGGAGTGGGTCTATGGTGTCCGGTAGGGTGGAGGTGATGTGGTCCTTGACTAGTCTCTCAAAGCACTTCATGATGACGGAAGTGAGTGCTACGGGGCGGTAGTCGTTTAGCTCAGTTACCTTAGCTTTCTTGGGAACAGGAACAATGGTGGCCCTCTTGAAGCATGTGGGAACAGCAGACTGGGATAAGGATTGATTGAATATGTCCGTAAACACACCAGCCAGCTGGTCTGCGCATGCTCTGAGGACGCGGCTGGGAATGCCGTCTGGGCCTGCAGCCTTGCGAGGGTTAACACGTTTAAATGTTTTACTCACCTCGGCTGCAGTGAAGGAGAGCCCGCAGGTTTTGGTAGCGGGCCGTGTCAGTGGCACTGTATTGTCCTCAAAGCGGGCAAAAAAGTTATTTAGCCTGTCTGGGAGCAAGACATCCTGGTCCGCGACGGGGCTGGTTTTCTTTTTGTAATCCGTGATAGACTGTAGATCCTGCCACATACCTCTTGTGTCTGAGCTGTTGAATTGCGACTCTAATTTGTCTCTGTACTGGGACTTAGCCTGTTTGATTGCCTTGCGGAGAGAATAGCTACACTGTTTGTATTCGGTCATGTTTCCGGTCACCTTGCCCTGGTTAAAAGCAGTGGTTCGCGCTTTCAGTTTCACGCGAATGCTGCCGTCAATCCACGGTTTCTGGTTTGGGAATGTTTTAATCGTTGCTGTGGGTACGACATCGTCAATGCA
This sequence comes from Salvelinus alpinus, assembly GCF_045679555.1. Lineage (NCBI taxonomy): Eukaryota > Metazoa > Chordata > Actinopteri > Salmoniformes > Salmonidae > Salvelinus > Salvelinus alpinus. The sequence continues at coordinate 44,500,712 of NC_092100.1, forward strand.
CTTCCTAATGAACTCGCTCACCGAATCAGCATATTCGTCCATGTTGTTGTTGGACGCAATGCGGAACATATTCCAATCCGCGTGATCGAAGCAGTCTTGAAGCGTGGAATCAGATTGGTCGGACCAGCGTTGAACAGACCTGAGCGCGGGAGCTTGTTGTTTTAGTTTCTGTTTGTAGGCTGGAATCAACAAAATGGAGTCGTGGTCAGCTTTTCCGAAAGGAGGGCGGGGGAGGGCCTTATATGCGTCGCGGAAGTTAGTATAACAATGATCCAGGGTTTTACCAGCCCTGGTAGCACAATCGATATGCTGATAGAATTTAGGGAGTTTTGTTTTTAGATTAGCCTTGTTAAAATCCCCAGCTACGATGAATGCAGCCTCAGGGTGTGTGGTTTCCAGTTTACAAAGAGTCAGATAAAGTTCGTTCAGGGCCATCGATGTGTCTGCTTGGGGGGGAATATATACGGCTGTGATTATGATCGAGGAGAATTCCCTTGGTAGATAATGCGGTCGACATTTGATTGTGAGGAGTTCTAGATCAGGTGAACAGAATGACTTGAGTTCCTGTGTGTTGTTATGATGATCACACAACGTCTCGTTAATCATAAGGCATACCCCCCTGCCCCTCTTCTTACCAGAAAGATGTTTGTTTCTGTCGGCGCGATGCGTGAAGAAACCAGCTGGCTGCACCGACTCCGTTAGCGTCTCTTGAGTTAGCCATGTTTCCGTGAAGCAGAGCACGTTGCAATCCCTGATGTCTCTCTGGAATGTTACCCGTGCTCGGATTTCATCAACCTTATTGTCAAGAGACTGGACATTGGCGAGTAGTATGCTAGGGAGTGGAGCGCGATGTGCCCGTCTCCGAAGCCTGACCAAGAGACCGCTACGTTTGCCCCTTTTACGGCGTCGCATAGGGTCCCCGGCTGGGATCAGATCCATTGTATTGGGTGGAAGGCAAAACACTGGATCCGTTTCGGGAAAGTCATATTCCTGGTTATAACGATGGTGAGTTGACGTTAATCGTATATTCAGTAGTTCCTCCCGACTGTATGTAATGAAACCTAAGATTACCTGGGGTACCGATGTAAGAAATAACACATAAAAAAACAAAATACTGCATATTTTCCAAGGAACGCGAAGCGAGGCGGCCATCTCGGTCGGCGCCATTTTACCAGGTACAACTCCAAATCCGTAAACTCGGGCACCCTCTTAGATATCATCCTGACCAACTTGCCTTCTAAATACACCTGCTGTCTTCAACCAGGATCTCAGCGATCACTGCCTCATTACCTGCGTCAGTAATGGGTCCGCGGTCAAACGACCACCCCCCATCACAGTCAAACGCTCCCTAAAACACTTCAGCGAGCAGGCCTTTCTAATCGACCTGGCCCGGGTATCCTGGAAAGATATTGACCTCATTCCGTCAGTAGAGGATGCCTGGTTATTCTTTAAAAGTGCTTTCCTCACCATCTTAAATAAGCATGCCCCATTCACAAAATGTAGAACCAGGAACAGATATAGCCCTTGGTTCACTCCAGACCTGACTGCCCTTGACCAGCACAAAAACATCCTGTGGCATTCTGCATTGGCATCGAATAGCTCCCGCGATATGCAACTTTTCAGGGAAGTTAGGAACCAATATACACAGGCAGTTAGGAAAGCTAAGGCTAGCTTTTTCAAAAAGAAATTTACATCCTGTAGCACAAACTCCAAAAAGTTCTGGGACACTGTAAAGTCCATGGAGAATAAGAGCACCTCCTCCCAGCTGCCCACTGCACTGAGGCTAGGAAACACTGTCACCACCAATAAATCTACGATTATCAAGAATTTCAATAAGCATTTTTCTAAGGCCGGGCTTGGTTTCCACCTGGCTACCCCTACCCCGGTCAACAGCTCTGCACCCCCCACAGCAACTTGCCCAAACCTCCCCCATTTCTCCTTCACCCAAATCCAGATAGCTGATGTTCTGAAAGAGCTGCAAAATCTGGACCCCTACAAATCAGCTGGGCTAGACAATCCGGACCCTCTCTTTCTTTTAATAATGAATTAAAAAAACTTTTTTATTTTTTATTATCCACCGCAATTGTTGCAACCCCTATTACTAACCTGTTCATTCTCTCTTTCGTATCGTCTGAGATCCCCAAAGATTGGAAAGCTCTTCAAAGGGGGAGACACTCTAGACCCAAACTGTTACAGACCTATATCTATCCTACCCTGCCTATCTAAGGTCTTCGAAAGCCTAGTTAACAAACAGATTACCGACCATTTCGAATCCCACCGTACCTTCTTCGCTATGCAATCTGGTTTCCAAGTTGGTCATGCGTGCACCTCAGCCATGCGCAAGGTCTTAAACGATATCATAATCGCCATCGACAAAAGACAATACTGTGCAGCCGTATCCATCGACCTGGCCAAGGCTTTTGACTCTGTCAATCACAGCATTCTTATCGGCAGACTGAACAGCCTTGTTTCTCAAATGACTGTCTCGCCTGGTTCACCAACTACTTCTCAGATAGAGTTCAGTGTGTCAAATGGGAGGGCCTGTTGTCCGGACCTCTGCCAGTCTCTATGGGGATGCCAAAGGGTTCAATTCTCGGGCCGACTCTCTTCTCTGTATACATCAACTAACCTCCAAACGAGCTTCAATGCCATACAACTCTCTTTCCGTGGCCTCCAATTGCTCTTAAATGCAAGTAAAACTAAATGCATGCTCTTCAACCGATCGCTGCCCGCGTCTGCCCACCCGCATAGCATCACTACTCTGGACGGTTCTGACTTAGAATATGTGGACAACTACAAATACCTAGGTGTCTGATTAGACTGTAAACTCTCCTTCCAGACTCACATTAAGCATCTACAATCCAAAATTAAACCTAGAATTGGCTTCCTATTTCGCAACAAAGCATCCTTCACTCATGCTGTCACGTTCTGACCTTAGTTCCTTTTTTATGTCTTTATTTTAGTTTGGTCAGGGCGTGAGTTGGGGTGGGCATTCTATGTTTTTCTATGTTTTGTTCTGTATGTTATATTTCTATGTGTTTGGCCTAGTATGGTTCTCAATCAGAGGCAGGTGTCAGTCGTTGTCTCTGATTGGGAGCCATATTTAGGTAGCCTGTTTTTTCATTGTGTTTTGTGGGTGATTGTTTCCTGTGTTAGTGTTTGCATCATACGGTACTGTTTCGGTTTTCATAAATTTCTTTTGTTCTTTTGTATTTTGTATTCATTCTCGATTAAATGATATTATGGATACGTACCACGCTGCATTTTGGTCCTCCTCTCCTTCCACCAACGAAAGCCGTTACACATGCTGCCAAACATACCCTCGTAAAACTGACGATCCTTGACTTTGGCGATGTCATTTACAAAATAGCCTCCAACACTCTACTCAGCAAATTGGATGCAGTCTATCACAGTGCCATCCGTTTTGTCACCAAAGCCCCATATACTACCCACCACTGCGACCTGTATGCTCTCGTTGGCTGGCCCCCGCTTCATATTCGTCGCCAAACCCACTGGCTCCAGGTCATCTATAAGTCCTTGCTAGGTAAAGCCCCGTCTTATCTCAGCTCACTGGTCACCATAGCAGCACCCACCCGTAGCACGCGCTCCAGCAGGGGTATATTTCACTGGTCACCCCCAAAGCCAATTCCTCCTTTGGCCGCCTTCCAGTTCTCTGCTGCCAATGACTGGAACGAATTGCAAAAATCACTGAAGCTGGAGACTCATGTCTCCCTCACTATCTTTAAGCATCAGCTGTCAGAGCAGCTTACAGATCATTGCACCTGTACGTAGCCCATCTCTAAATAGCACATCCAACTACCTCATCCCCATATTGTTATTTATTTTATTTATATATATATATTTGCCCCTTTGCACCACAGTATCTCTACTTGCATATTCATCTTCTGCACATCTCACTCCAGTGTTTATTTGCGAAATTGTAATTATTTCACCACTACGGCCTATTTATTGCCTTACCTCCCTAATCTTACTTAATTTGCACACACTGTATATAGACTTCTGTATTGTGTTATTGACTGTACATTTGTTTATTCCATGTGTAACTCTGTGTTGTTTGTATCACACTGCTTTGCTTTATCTTGGTCAGGTCGCAGTTGTAAATGAGAACTTGTTCTCAACTGGCTTACCTGGTTAAATAATGGTGAAATAAAAAATACTGTATGTGGGAATGTCTTATGTCCATCCTACATGTAGTGTTGGTGCATGGAATATTCCTCAACTACATATATCATAAATTGCTATAGCAAAAATAAGTATTATGTTCAACAACTGACATTTTAAGATATTATTTTGACAAACACACTTTGGTGCTTACAATTCGTTCTCTATTGTCATAGATTTGGTGGGCACTGTCATCTGTGATCTTTGTGATATGACTTTCTTTAAGCACGTACTGATGAAACTGTCACTTAATATTTTTTTCTTAAAGTCTACAAACGCTCTACAGTCGTGGCCAAAAGTTTTGAGAATGACACAAATATTAATTTTCACAAAGTCTGCTGCCTCAGTTTGTATGATAGCAGTTTGCATATACTCCAGAATGTTATGAAGAGTGATCAGATGAATTGCAATTAATTGCAAAGTCCCTCTTTGCCATGCAAATGAACTGAATCCCCAAAAAACATTTCCACTGCATTTCAGCCATGCCACAAAAGGACCAGCTGACATCATGTCAGTGATTCTCTCATTAACACAGGCGTGAGTGTTGACGAGGACAAGGATGGAGATCACTCTGTCATGCTGATTGAGTTTGAATAACAGACTGGAAGCTTCAAAAGGAGGGTGGTGCTTGGAATCATTGTTCTTCCTCTGTCATCCATTGGTTACCTGCAAGGAAACACGTGCCGTCATCATTGCTTTGCACAAAAAGGGCTTCATAGGCAAGGATATTGCTGCCAGTAAGATTGCACCTAAATCAACCATTTATCGGATCATCAAGAACTTCAAGGAGAGCGGTTCAATTGTTGTGAAGAAGGCTTCAGGGCGCCCAAGAAAGTCCAGCAAGCGCCAGGACCGTCTCCTAAAGTTGATTCAGCTGCGGGATCGGGGCACCACCAGTACAGAGCTTGCTCTGGAATGGCAACAGGCAGGTATGAGTGCATCTGCACGCACAGTGAGGCAAAGACTTTTGGAGGATGGCCTGGTGTCAAGAAGGGCAGCAAAGAAGCCACTTCTCTCCAGGAAAAACATTAGGGACAGACTGATATTCTGCAAAAGGTACAGGGATTGGACTGCTGAGGACCGGGGTACTGTCATTTTCTCTGATGAATCCCCTTTCCGATTGTTTGGGGCATCTGGAAAAAAGCTTGTCTGGAGAAGACAAGGTGAGTGCTACCATCAGTCCTGTGTCATGCCAACAGTAAAGCATCCTGAGACCATTCATGTGTCGGGTTGCTTCTCAGCCAAGGGAGTGGGCTCACTCACAATTTTGCCTAAGAACACAGCCATGAATAAAGAATGGTACCAACACATCCTCCGAGAGCAACTACTCCCAACCATCCAGGAACAGTTTGGTGACGAACAATGCCTTTTCCAGCATGATGGAGCACCTTGCCATAAGGCAAAAGTGATAACTAAGTGGCTCGGGGAACAAAACAAACTAAAGGGTGTGCAATGTAGAAGGGTAGTCAGTGGACATTCTGAACCTTATTTGAAGTAACATGACCAAGGAGCTATTGAAATTCTACATTTTGAAAAATGTGTGTAAAACCATGTGAGATAAAAATGGACAAACTAAGGGATGTGCAATATAGAAGGGTAGTCAGTGGACATTCTGAACCTTGTTTGAAGTCACCAGATCACATGACCAAGGAGCTATTGAAATTATACATTTGGAAAGATTAGTGTAAAACCATGTGAGATAAAAAGGGACAAACTAAAGGGTGTGCAATGTGTGTCTATGCCATCGGGTTAGCTACAACCAGTTTTGAAAGTGTTTGGAGTAATGGCTAGAGCGATTGAAATTTGAAAAATGTGATTTGTCACTATGTTGACGGTCCCTAACGGCTGTTGGTGGACGTAAGGAAAACTACAGGTGAATATCTGTCGAATATCCAACCTGAAACTGTCTTTACCTCGGTTACTGCAGAGTAGGGCTAGCCATGATCTAACTAGTAACTTAGGTTGGTAGTTGATTTTAAGGTACAGTTATGATAATGGGGATTTGTAATTAAGATTGAGATTGGACTAAAATGTGGGTAATTGGATGCTTAGATGTAACCATAGACTGTCTTAATTTTGCATAGGGTCAATTAAACATGAAAAGAAAGCTATCAGACTTATTTTTAAAGAAGCACAAACAGGCAGATCAGGTGCAAACAGACCCCAGCCCTTGCATCACCACCGGACCCCAGAGCAGCTCCCTACCTGAGGCTAGTCAGTGTGGTCAGACTTCACAAGGACCCAGTCTACCACCACCAGGTCAGACCATCAACCAGGCAGTCAGTCACATGCCCAGTTCAGAATTTAAGTTTAGCTTCAGTTTGTAATAAATTATTGTCAGATTAAGTCTCACTTTAAAGTGTTGGTTGTTGATTCATGTGTGTTCTTGTTTTGATGGCTATGGCATTTTTATTGTGATAATACACTAATGGTTCTTGTGTTATTTTAATGTAATAGATGTATCAAGGGATGATACAGAGACCTCTAGCTCTGAGCCAGACAGTGAGCCAGAGCTGCCAGGAGATTTCATTGAGCCCCTCCCAACTGCATCAAGCACCAGATATGCTGTTCCAAAAGGACCCAATGGTAGGCCAGACCTATACTTTACACTACACATTTTAGTTAGCAGCTGTTAGTATCTAATCTTGTGGATCCTTTAATTATACATTTCCATAGAGATATGACATTATTTAACATGTATTTCAGACATTTCAAGATCCAGAGAAGAGGGTCCTGTACAGCCGTGTTTGAAAACATTTCCCAGAACTCAGCATGGTAGTAGGAAATGGGCTTTCAACAGCTCCTGGTATAAGGACAAATCATGGCTTGAATATTCTAAGTCAACATTCAACTTATTGTTTCGCCTGTAGGCATTTTTCTCTGCCCAATACACCTGAATCTGCCTTCGCATCAGTCAGGTTTTTGTAACTGGAAAAAGGCGCTGTTTAAAGATTCTGGGTGTAAGCTCCATTCGAAGGCAGAGCATCATATCAATGCTCCGTATGCTTGGAATCAGCATAAAAGGGCTATTGACAGCAACTCAATGTTAGATGTTATAAATGAGGACCGGAAAAGAAAGTGGAGGAAAACTGTACTTACATTAAAACAATTGCAGATGTGCTCCTATTAACTGCCACACAAAATATAGCTCAGAGAGGTCATCGAGAGTCTAATGACTCTCACAATGGTAATTTTTTGACAATCTTAGAAGAAATAGCAACGCATGACCCTCTCATAGAGAAAAGGATGAATGCATGTGGCAATGCTAAGTACACAAGCCACCAAATCCAGAATAAAGTTCTTGAGGGCTGAGCTGAGATGATACAAAGTGAAATAATAAGAGAAGTAAAAGAAAGTAATATTTTTAGTGTAATTTCAGATTAAGCCAAATTTTTTAAGAAAAAATAAAACATTTATTTAGTTGTGAGGTACTATTACAACGGGGCCATCCACAAAAGCTTTTTACACTTTCAGTCAGCTGAAAGCTTAGATTCAGCAGGTCTCACAAAAAGGATAATTGATTGCCTTGAAAAACATGGTCTAGACTACTATTATAGACTACTATAATCTTGTGGGGCGCATCCGTCATGAGCGGAAAGCATTCTGGTGTGTCTGCACGGATTAAAAACTGTGCAAGATTAGCATTTTATGTGCACTGTAATGTACATTGTTTGAATTTGGTTGTTGTCGATGCTGTAAAATCAGTGCCTGAGGCAGTTCACTGTTTTTCTCTCCTGCAGAAGCTTTATAACTTTGTATCTGGCTCGTACATTCATCTCAAGTGGCTTGCGGTTCAGAAAGAGCTGTATCCACAGCAGCAGCCCAGGGAACTACAGAGACTTGCAGATGTAAAGTGGGCATGCAGATACATGGCATGCCATAATCAGAGTGACAGGCTTCCATCAGTTCTGAGAGTGCTACAGGATATCAATCAAATGTATTTATAAAGCCCTTCTTACATCAGCTGATGTCACAAAGTGCTGTACAGAAACCCAGCCTAAAGCCCCAAATGGCAAGCAATACAGGTGTAGAAGCACGGTGGCTAGGAAAAACTCCCCAGAAAGGCCAGCACCTAGGAAGAAACCTAGAGAGGAACCAGGCTATGAGGGGTGGCCAGTGCTCTTCTGGCTGTGCCAGGGGGAGATTATAACAGATCATGGCCAAGATGTTCAAATATTCATAGACGACCAGCAGGGTCAAATAATAATAATCACAGTGGTTGTCGAGGGTGCAACAGGTCAGCACCTCAGGAGTAAATGTCAGTTGGCTTTTCATAGCCGATCATTCAGAGTATCTCTACAGCTCCTGCTGTCTTTAGAGAGTTGAAAACAGCAGGTCTGGGACAGGTAGCACGCCCGGTGAACAGGTCAGGGTTCCATAGCCGCAGGCAGAACAGTTGAAACTGGAGCAGCAGCATGGCCAGGTGGACTGGGGACAGCAAGGAGTCATCAGGCCAGGTATTCCTGAGGCATGGTCCTAGGGCTCAGGTCCTCCGAGAGAAAGAAAGAGAGAGAGAATTAGAGAGAGCATACTTAAATTCACACAGGACACCGAATAAGACAGGAGAAATGCTCCAGATATAACAGACTGATCCTAGCCCCCCGACACAAACTACTGTAGCATAAATACTGGAGGCTGAGACAGGAGACATATCACACTTGAAAATAGTGGTGATAGATCAGTGGAGGCAAGGGGCCTTCTTTCTCAGATAGATTTACATTTCATAGGGCTTTTGGTTACCTTTTGTAAAGTGCTTGGTGATGCCAAATGTCTTTCTGACATGCTCCAATCAATCTCTCTTGACCTAGCAAGGGCTGTGGATCTAGTAGGTGCCCTAACGGACACATTACAGGACTACAGAAGTGAGGGTTACTTTGGAGAACTATGGAAAAAGGTTGAAGAGATTGCAGAGCACTGTAAAAAATAAGTGTACAAACAGTGTGTAAAAGACAGCCTAAAACAAGCTTAAGATTTCACGACTCATTGATGATGAGCACTGTAGGACAGAAAAATTGTGACCAAAGTGATGGTGAGAGCTTCCAAAGAGCTATCTTTTATCAGGTGCTTGACAGTCTCACAGCTGAGCTGCAGAGGCGTTTTTCAAAGAAGAATTGCGAGATAATGCAAGAGGTCCAGTCTCTTAACCCAAAGAGTACAACATACATGAATGAGGAGCCTCTGTTTGCCTTTGCTCCGACCTTTGAGTCAGATTTAGAGGACCTCAAACATGAGGTTCATCAAACCAAGCGGCTTCTTGATAGGAGAGAGAAAAGTGGAAGGGACAGACCGTCTACTCTCCTTGACTTTGTTGTGTTTCTAGAACCTTATAAAGAGGTGTTCCAAGAGCTATTTCGACGTAAGATTTCTGTTGTTACACCAGTCAGCAGTGCTTCTTGCGAGAGAAGCTTCTCAGCTTTAAAACTGATTAAAACCCACCTTAGAACAACATTGGTTGATGACAGGTTGTCACCTCGAAATTCTCTGTTGAGTTAAGGAGGCACGCTCCCTCAACATGGATGAGTTTGTGAAACATTTAGCCAGTTCTCACCAGAACCTCAGAATTATGCAGTTTTAAATCTACCTATGATAATTTGGCACTTAGGTGGTCCCTGGAGTGACCCAAGTCTCTCCAGTATGTGAGTACAGTGTGTGTGTGAGAGAGAGAAAGAAATTGAGCTGCAGTTCCGAGGTAGACACACGGACTATTCATAGTATGTTAAAGAATTCTAGTGAAGTAACCCTTTTGGACCACACTATCTGTCACATTGAAGAACTCCGGGTTCAGTGAATTATCACTTTTACCTCTATTATCACTTCTACCACTTCTACCTCCAACAATCATAGGATTCATTCATGCTCCTTAGATGCCAGGTTAGGGTTATACACACATTTTCTGTCGTGGTCTATGGACCCCCTGAAGTAACCTTGGCCACCCCATGTATAAAACTCTAGTTCCGTCACTGATGCCATTGCGAACAGAGAAGGTCACTAGACCTAGGTTGGGATGAGAGTGGAGAGAAGAAGAGAGGAAAGGAAAGGTGGAGAACTGAAGGAGAGGTGTCGTACCCAGTGTATTCCTGGGTGATATTAGTTTGGGATTGGGACAGAGCTTGGACAGTGTTTTTACTCATGTTTAAAAAAAAATATGTAATCTCTATATTTCTGTACATGCTGTTTTTTTCATTGTCATTATTCTTCCCCCTTGACAACGTATAGAGGATTGATCCACTGATGTTACCTGCATGATCAGAGGACAGGTCCTCATGCATGTTGACTGGCAGCAGATGTTTTTATAGCATAAGTCTACTGCAGAACTACGTGTATATGGTACCACCCATTGTGGAATAGTTTCTGTACAGTAGATACTGTAGCTAATACCTCACGAGAGATAGAGTTACATGCAAGGCAGGTCTCAGTTAACCCACAGAGCAGTGGCGACCCGTCATTTCGACCACACTTTTCTAGCAAAAATAAATACATGTTTTGCATGTTATTTTGGCATTGTCACATATACATGTCACATATCAGTTTGCAAACAATGTAAAACAAACAAACAAGAAAATACAGAGATTAGGGGTTGGTAATGTTCTCTAGTTACTCTGTAATTGGCTCATTGTTCTGTCACTCATGGAGACACTACGTCACCGCCAAATATAAGGGTAGAGATAAAAAATTCAATCCCCTTGGGTGCTGCCATAGAGTTACATTAGACGTGCCCATCCAAGAAGGCTCAAGGTCATTGGCCACAGATAAAATGACATCAAATCACGTTATATCTACAGCAGCTTTGATTGGACTGATCATGTCAACGTCATACTTTCAAAATCTTAGCTAGCAAGGTAGCAGTCATGACTCAAGTTGACAATCTACTGGCAAATCCTTTGTAATCCTTGTCATATGAAGAGAAATAATGAAGAGAAATTACAGAGGTGCTCATCGGCCATAAACATTACACAACAAGTTGGAAATCGCAAATTCAACAAAGAATGGTTTGGAAGGAATCAGTGGCTATATTGCAAGCATTGTAAAGCAATCACTAGCCTGCTATTCAGTGTATTTGTATTTATTATGGATCCCCATTAGCTGCTGCCAAAGCAGCAGCTACTCTTCCTGGGGTCCAGCAAAATTAAGGCAGTTTATACAATTTTAAAGCATTACGATACATTCACAGATTTCACAACACACTGTGTGCCCTCAGGCCCTTCCTCCACCACTACCACATATCTACAGTACTAAATCCATGTGTATGTTATCGTGTGTGTGTGTGTGTGTGTGTGTGTGTGTGTGTGTGTGTGTGTGTTTCGACCCTGTTTTTTTCATAGTCCCAGTTGTCTTAAACACCACATCCTGAGAATGCCAGACTTTGATGACGAAGTTTGATGACAAAATTTGCCCATGAAGGACCCGCCGCGCCACCTTCCTGTTCAAGTGAGCACAGCACAACAAGGTGAGTCTGTAATATGCCAGAGAGAAATGTTTACTATATCTAAGAAAGTAATACTAAGTGTATGTTGTGTAGTAAGCTGTTAGTAGCCCTTTAGTAGCCCATGTGCCTCACCCTAATAATTTGGTATATTTTCCCCTCTTAATTTTGCCTACTGTTCTGACTTGGTGGTGCACATGTAGCCTATAGCCTGTTTTAGAGAAATGTAATAATCAAATATTTTAAGAGTTTTCATTGTCTGCTTATATGCCCCCTTTATTTATCCGATGGTTCTGACTTGGTGTACAGGGAGAATACTGTAAGAATGGCCCGTGTTCTGAATTCTGTCGCTATACATTTCAAAAGTGCTGAACAAATAGTTATATTGACTACATCCGTCGTAGCTCGCTCATTAATGTCTTAATCAAAATTACGGATTGCCTCTTATCCGCTTGTCGTCCCCTTAGGCCATAATTTGTACATCTCAATTGTCAGTAGAAACCACATTTGTTAAAGTAAGTCAGCCATATCAGCTATGTTTTTTTAAAGGCAGTAAATGAGGCTGAATAAACTGTTTCGATGCCAGACAAGGCTCCGCTGATATCCAGGAGTACCAATGGTAAGGTGTTGGAGCTGCTATTGGGACTCTGCCTTTGGGACAGCTTTATGTAGGCCCTAACAGTGTGTGGGCACCGTTTGTCACCGTTATAGTGCAATTAATGTATTTGTGTTGTATAGTGGGTTTGCTGGCATGTATCTAAAAAATATAATTTTTTTGTTTGCCCCACCAAGATTTACATGCTAAAATCGCCACTACCACAGAGGTCTCATTTAACCCACAGTTTTACTCCTTGATGTTTAAACCACATTCTAACCTGACAGGGCAATATGATCCTGTTGATAGACTCTTTTGGGGGAGAGTTTCAGCCTAGCTTTGAACTGGTCAAAACTTGATCTATTTAAGTCATTAAGACCATGGAAGATGTAATGAGCACAGGCCTCTTGCTTAAGAGCAGGGAATGATGTGTCTGAATACAAAGCCAAATATGCATATGTTTTTCATCGTGTAACTTAGATACAACCAAGTAACATTCCGTTTTGGATCACCATTCCGTGGATCTTTTCTTCATTCATATTTTTTTTTCAGCACTTGAATTAAATGATGTAAATAATAATCCAATCGTCTTGTCTCACATCATCATTACATCTGTCACTCTTGCTCTTACCATAAGGTCATGTTAAATTGCTACTTTTCATAACCTATTGCACATACAAAAGTGGGATTTCATGTTATTCGCTCAAGACTACTCATTAAAAAAAATATTTACACCACCCTATTTTTTTGTCCATTATTTTAATGTAGTACGAGAAACAGCTTGCCCTGCGAACATTTGGGGTCTAAGATGTTAAAGTGGTGCAAATAAAGTGGCATTGAAAAGTCTGACATGGAATACATACCCTGATCTGTGTAAGAGGTGATATAGTGAGGAATTGTCAGTTGTAACCTCAGCCGAATGGGTTTTCAGCCCTCTATCAAAATATTTCAAGTTATATGAGCTTAAAATGGGTTAATTAACAACCTTCGGGGTCTAATATGTTAAGAAAAGTGGCATTGATGAGTCTGACATGGAATATCATGCCTAAACCGTGAAAAATGAATGTACTCCAACCTACCCCCAATTCAGTAGTGGTCTTCAGGGAGGTGCCCAGCTGCATGTTTCTGTCCTCCATTACATCCATCTCATTAGATCAGAACAGGATGGACCAACAGTGATTGATATCTCTGGTTTGGTTTACATCCTAAAATATAGTGTTCATTTTTTTCACAGCCCTTTATGTAATGAGAATAAGGACAGGTGTCACATGATTTTTAAACATGTTATGAGATATGACATAGTGGTTCCCAACTTTACTTATGACACATACTATACATCATGAGAAAAAGGCTGTTTAAAGCCATTCATCTTTGGATAAAAGTGTCCCATGTCAGTCTAGAAAGTTTTCATTGTAATCCATTAGGGAGTCATGATGACTGTTACCCTATAAATAAACCTGCTATTCAACATATTTGGCTTGCAGTATGTTTGGCTTGGAGTCTTGCATTGGCAGTTATCTGGCTGCTGTGGTGATGACAGTAATACTGGAGGTCCTTGGTAAACCCCAGGATGTAGACCACAGCCTATAGAGTAAGTATTTTGTCAGGACTTAGCTATTCAGATTTGCCAATTTTCCTCTTTCTGAGAATATGGAGACACCAACAAAAGGTTGGTTCAACCTCACAAAGCAATCGGTCTATGAAGGAACAATATATTTTTCTCATGCTATTTTGACTTTCAGGGATTCATCAGTCTTAGTCAAGGGTTTCATAAAATAGTTTTTATTTAATCAGGTAGTTTTTCATACAGTATATGAACTGTTTTCACACACGCACACTTGTTTATATGGTTTATGAGGTCAATCAGTTTATAACATGGTTTATGGATACCTACCTTTCCCATGGTCCAATCAATGAAATGAAACGTTTATGTAGAAGACACATCTGACTTTAGATTTGTTCATATTGAAGTAACATACCTGTAAATACACACATTTGACTTGATATCATTCTCCTCACTCCTACTCTTGAGGAGGGCTGGATGGAGGGCAACCTCAACCTGAAAAACAAACACATATTGTCCACATACACGCTCATAAGTTGTTTGGCACAACATATTTACACAGCCATTGTGCCAAATGCTTTAAATATCAGTTGTACACCCTGAGTGTGTACAGACAGGTCCATTAAGGGAAAAAAGTATTTAAGCTGTAATTTGAATAAACTTGACATTTGTAAAGTCATATACACTGAGTACACAACACATTATGAACAGCTCTTTCCCTGGCATATACTGCTGACCAGGTGAATCTAGGTGAAGCTATCCTCCCTTATTGAGGTCACTGGTTAAATCCACTTCAATCAGTGTAGATGAAGGGGAGAAGACAGGTTAAAGGATGATTTTTAAGCCTTGAGACATGGATTGTGTATGTGTGGCATTCAGAGGGTGAATTGGCAAGACAAAATATTTAAGTGCCTTCGAACGGGGTATGGTAGTAGGTGCCAGGCGCACCGGTTTGGGTCAAGAACTGCAATGCCGCTTGGTTTTTCCACACTCAACAGTTTCCTGTGTGTATCAAGAATGATCCACCACCCAAAGGACATCCAGCATCCCTGTGGAGCGCTTTTGACACCTAGTAGAGTCCATGCCCCAACTAATTTTAGCTCCTAGTGGAGCATAGAGCCTCAACAGCATTGAGGGTTAAGCCTACAGGGTCATGGAGACACGTGACGCATGCTGCCCTACCATGACAGAAAACTGTCTCTATTATTACACCCTAAACCCTCATCCCAGCAATGATCATACCTTCATTTGGAGTACTTGTAGAAATGTGTGAATGCTATTCCTTTCTACTTAACCAAAAACTGTAAAAATGTTACTTCAAAAGACACTGTTTATCATGAACAATGCTTGGATTAACAAAATAACATGAACAGATCAAACATTGCAGTATGAACAACTACAAAAGAAAGTAATTTCAATTCACAATTTATTATAGCATTTATTTGGGTAGAACATATATTATTTGGGCAAAATATTACTAAGTTATGTTGACTTCACTTTCCATGTGAAATGTGTATCTAATGATTGTTAATAACATACCTGCATGGCTCCATGTGGGTTCAATCCCTTTTGTAGGGAAGTGAACCCAAGTGGCATTCACAAGAGGTGAATGGCCACACCTCTCCTAACTCTCCCTACACCGCCATGCAGTTATGGTGGTAACATAAATCATTCAGTAAACCAAAAGATATGCTGTCTTTTTATCGATGTGATCTAAATACACTTATAAAGTCACAAATATAGGCTATATTCTATTTAAACATACTCTTAGATAAGGTCAAATGATTTGTTATACTTAAATGATGATTATTCTTTAAAAGACCTATATTGTCACTATATCTGTCAAATAACAAAATAATATTGTACTGCTACTGTGGAATTGTAATGGTCATAATGCCATTTACCTTCTTTTTTTTCAATGGACTGCCAGCGTGGGAATTGGAACATCCACTGTTTACAGCTCTCATTTCTCGGTCAGAATTTGACCGTCTTGGAGACAGAAGTAAATATAATTAAGAAACATCATGAACACAGTCTGAATGGGTCTACAGCCATTACATCTGTAGAACACTGGAACAAGTCTGGAATACTAGAGCTAAGGTGGCTGACAGTTTTGCCATCGATCGGATAATAGAGGACATCGGCCACAAGCTTGACCCAAGACAGTTTGGATGCAAAAAGGGCAGGTCGACGACAGATGTCTTGGTCAGCCTCCTATACATTATGTAAAATCCACTGATGCAAGTAAGACCATTATATATGCACTATAATAACAGCAGATTTTGCTTAAGCCTTCATCAAAATGTATAATACAGTGGTAACAAAGTGCCTGATTCAGCTAGGAGTCAGAGCCCCTTTCCTCTGGGCTGTAGCTTCATCTCCAAAAGGAAGCAGAGAGTGAGGTACTAAGGCACCCTTTCACCATGGCAACATCTGACCTGTGGAGTGACTCAAGGTCCAATTCTTGGACCCCTTATCTTCCTGGCCCTCATCCACAGCGCACTTCAGAAGTTCGCTCACAGGTGGACATATATTGATGACATGAACATTGCAGAGTGCATTAGAGTGGGGCAGCTTTCCAGCCTTCAACATGGTCTAGAAAAGTTGTGCTCATAGGTAGATGAGCACTCCACACAGCTCAACCCAAACAAGTGCAAAGCAATGCATGTTTGCTTTACAAATAACCCATCCCCTTTGGAACCCTTGTAACTAAATGGGACACTCTGCAAACATCTGATATTAAACTGCTGGGATCCAGGATGACTTGAGCTGGACCAACGAGTGGAAAAGGGTAACCAGAAACTCTTTGTGGTTCTCTGTGGCTCAGTTGGTAGAACACGCCCATGGGGATCATGGGTTCCATTCCCAAACCTGGCCTAGTCACCATCTACACCACCAACTTTGGGCCTGTACTAGAACACAGTGCCCCTGCATGGCACTACTATCTCACCTCAAACATGACTGGACAATTGGAGTGAATAAAGACACGCGCATGCTGGAATATCCTTGGACCATGTTACAGCAGGTACACATCAGCACACTCGACCCTCAATCTCTGCCCAGTCTACCCATCATCTCTTCCAGTCTGGCAACAGGAACTTCCTTGTTGAGTTGACTGGTGGCACGGTACAGATTGAATGGCAGGAGCTAATGTGAGCCTTTGCAGGGATCGGGACACCTTTGGAAGCCTCCAATCAACGGACCAATTGTTATTAGCATAGACTGTTGTACTGACCAATAGAACATGTTGAAAGCATATATACCTGTTCTCTTGGTCGGTTCAACATTTTATCACAATCTATTGGTCAGTCTTTGCTAATAACAATCGATTGGTTCATCTTGCTACAACTGTTTTAACCAACCACGTTTTTATTAACATATTCTTTATTGGTCCCTGAGGTCATTTTAAAAGCCTCATGACTTATTACCGTAAAAACCCTGAAAGCCAAAAGCCGAAAATGCGTTGGTTCTCCTTTTTGCAATAAAGCTTTATTTCTCTCTCCCCGTTTGCTCCCCAATTCATACACCTTGGTTGGAACGTGAAGTATTGGCAGTGATCCCTTCCCGTTGCAAGATTCGAGCACCCTTTAAAAGTAAATAATGAAATTACCAGAACATTTTGACAAGGTGTCAGTGGGTGGTATTATTCCAAGGTGATATAGAGGAACATTACATTGTACCACGTATGTAAATATAGGCTGTTGCCTAGTGCTTACTGTAAATGACTATATTTACTAGCTTGGTACAGGGTAATTACATGGGTAGTAATAGCAGTATATGACAATTAGAAGAACGTCTAAAAAAGGTGTAGGCTTTATTATCAGTATAGCATTACACGGGCACTCTGGCAGGTCGAACAGAACATACAAATAATTGCCAAATGCACTTTAACAAATGCACCTAGGGATCAGAGACTAATTTCTGCTAGTGTAAACATATTTAAATAGTATTGTATAGAGGTGCCTATCAAGTGGTGTGGATGACGTGTGTGTGTGTGTGTGTATACATACACACACACTGCATTCGGAAAGTATTCATACCCCTTGACTATCCACATTTTGTTACGTTACAGCCTTATTCTAAAATGTATTAAATTGTTTTTCTCCCTCATCAATCTACACACAAACAATACCCCACCATGGACAAAGCAAAAACAGGTTTATAGAATTTTTTGCAAATGTATTTAAAAAATAAATATGAAATATCACATTTACATAAGACCCTTTCCTCAGTACTTTGTTGAAGCACCTTTAGCAGCGATTACAGCCTTGCGTCTTCTTGGGTATGACGCTTCAAGCTTGACACAGCTGTATTTGGGGAGTTTCCCCCATTCTTCTCTGCAGATCCTCTCAAGCTCTCCAGAAATGTTCGATCAGGTTCAAGTCCGGGCTCTGGCTGGGCCACTCAAGGACATTAAGATAATTGTCCTGTAGCCAATCCCGCATTGTCTTGGCTTTGTGCTTAGGGTCATTGTCCTGTGAAGGTGAACCTTTTCCCCAGTCTGAGCGCTCTGGAGCAGGTTTTCATCAAGAATCTTTCTGTACTTTGCTCTGTTCATCTTTTCCTCAATCCTGACTAGTCTCCCAGTCCCTGCCGCTGAAAAACATCCCCACAGCATGATGCTGCCACCACCATGCTTCACCGTAGGGATTGTGCCAGGTTTCCTCCAGATGTAAAACTTGGCATTTAGGCCAAAGAGTTCAATCTTGGTTTCATCAGACCAGAGAATCATGTTTCTCATGGTCTGAGAGTCCTTTAGGTGCCTTTTGGCAAACTCCAAGCAGGCTGTCATGTGCCTTTTACTGAGGAGTGGCTTCTGTCTGGCCACTCTACCATAAAGGCCTGATTGGTGGAGTGCTGCAGAGATGGTTGTCCTCCCATCTCCAGAGAGGACCTCTGTCGGAGTGACCATCGTGTTCTTGGTCACCTCCCTGACCAAGGCCCTTCTCCCCCGATATCAGTTTGGTGGTTCCAAACTTCTTCCATTTAAGAATGATGGAGCCCACTGTGTTCTTGGGGACCTTCAATGCTGCAGACATTTGTTGGCACACTTCCCCAGATCTGTGCCTCGACACAATCCTGCCTCGGAGCTCTACGGACAATTATTTTTACCTCATGGCTTGGCTTTTGCTCTGACGTGCATTGTCAACTGTTGGACCTTATATAGACAGGTCTGTGCCTTTTCAATTGATTGGACATGATTTGTATTTACCACAGGTGGACTCCAAGTTGTAGAAACATCTCAAGGATGATCAATGTAAACAGGATGCACCTGAGCTCAATTGCGAGTCTCATAGCAAAGGGTCTGAATACTTATGTAAATAAGGTATCTGTTTTGTATGTTTAATAAATTAGCAAACATTATTAAAAACCTGTTTTTGCTTTGTCATTCGGGGGTATTGTGTGTAGATTGATGAGGATTTTTTTATTTTATTTAATCCATTTTATAATAAGGCTGTAAGGTAACAAAATGTGGAAAAAGCGAATGTGTCTGAATACTTTCCGAATGCACTGTATATACAGTACCAGTCAAAGGTTTGGACTCCAACTCCAGTTTTTTTTTTTTTTCCACTATTTCCTACATTGTAGAATAATAGTGAAGACATCAAAACTATGAAATCATGTTACCAAAAAAAGTGTTACACAAATCAAAATATATTTCATATTTGAGATTCTTCAAAGTAGCCACCCATTGACTTGATGACAACTTTACACACTCTTGGCATTCTCTCAACCAGCTTCATGAGGTAGTCACCTAGAATGCATTTCAATTAAAACAGGAGTGCCATGTTAAAAGTTAATTTGTGAAATTTTTCCTTCTTAATGCATTTGAGCCAATCGGGTGTGTTGTGACAAGGTAGGGGTGGTATACATAAGATAGCCCTAGTTGGTAAAAGACCAAGTCCATATTATGGCAAGAACAGCTCAAATAAGCAAAGAGAAACCACAGTCCATCATTACTTTACAACATGGTCAGTCAATGTGGAAAACTTCAAGAACTTTGAATGTTTCTTCAAGTGCAGTCGCAAAAACCATCAAGCGCTATGATGAAACTAGCTCTCATGAGGACTGCCACAGGAAAGAAAGACCCAGAGTTACCTCTGCTGCAGAGGATACGTTCGCGTTACCAGCCTCAGAAATCAGCAGTTGACTGCACCGCAGATTGCAGCCCAAAGAAATGCTTCACAGAGTTCAAGTAAAAGACATCTCAACATCAACTGTTCATAGGAGACTACGTGAATCAGGCCTTCTTGGTCAAATTGCTGAAAAAAAGCCACCCCTAAAAGGACACCAATAAGAAGAAGAGACTTGCTTGGGCCAAGAAACACGAGCAATGGACATTAGACGGGTGGAAATTTGTCCTCTGGTCTGAGGAGTCCAAATTTGAGATTTTCGGTTCCAACCACTGTGTCTTTGTGAGACGCAGAGTAGGTGAATGGATGATCGCTGCCTGTGTGGTTCCCACTGTGAAGCATAAAGGTGGTGTGATGGTGCTTTGCTGGTGACACTGTCGGTGATTTATTTAGAATTCAAGGCACACCTAACCAGCATGGCTACCACAGCATTCTGCAGCAATACGCCATCCCATCTAGTTTGCGCTTAGTGGGACTATAATTTGTTTTTCAACAGGACAATGAACCATAACACACCTCCAGGCTGAGTAAGGGCTATTTGACCAAGAAGAAGAGTGCTGTATCAGATAATCTGGACTCCACAATCACCCGACCTCAATCCAGTTGAGGTGGTTTGGGATGAGTTGGACCAGAGTGAAGAAAAAGCAGCCAGCAAGTGCTCAGCATGTGGGAACTCCTTCAAGACTATTGGAAAAGCATTCCAGGTGAAGCTGGTTGAGAGAATGCCAAGTGTGCAAAGCTGTCATCAAGGCAAAGGCTGGCTACTTTGAAGAATCAAAAATATATTTTGATTTGTTTAGCACTTTTTTGGTTACTACATGATTCCATGTGTTATTTCAGTGTTGATGTCTTCACTATTATTCTACAATGTAGAAAATAAAAAAATAAGAAAAACCCTTGAATGAGTAGGTGTGTCCAAACTTGACTGGTATTTATACATACGCACTGCAAGCAAAAAAATGAAATGAGCGCAACATAAACATTGTAGCAGCTTCTCTTTCAGGGTGCAACCTCACACAGACGCACTCAATGCTCATTACAGCCAGCACCAATTGAATGACTTTGCACTCCCTGTGTGTGCAGGTTAACCTAAAATGATCACAAAATGATAGGGGACTGATGACATAGAAACCTGTTTATGACTTGTGTGCACTCTCACCTACAGTACATCCTTCACCTATTCAACTTTTACTTATGGTTCATCTTTCACAGCTTATCAACAAGTCTCTCAAATATGGAAAGCAGTTTCTCTCTTTTTTCTACAGTGGATGAGTCCAGTTCCACATCAGTGGAGCCGTTGTTCCTGGAAATCTTGCTTTTCATTAGGGCTTCCTTTTCTTTCTGCAGCTCTGCCCTCTCTCTCTCGATTGACGCCCTATCCCTGTCCAGTATGGCTCGCTCCCGTTCCATTGCTGCTCGCTCTCTGTCCATCGCTGCTCTGTCCTTGTCTAGTGAAGCTCTGCCTCGTTCAACAGCCACCCTCTCTCTGTTCACCACATCCCTCTCTCTGTCCAGTATCAACCTCTCCCTGTCAAAGTCTGCCTGCTCCCTCTCTAACACTTCTCGCTCCTTCTCCAAATCTGCTATCTGCCTCTCTAGTTCAGCAGTCTCCCTCTCAATGTTCCTGCCAGGGTTTCTCACCAACATGGCTCTTCCGTCTTCAGCTATGGTCTCTACATCCTCAGCCATGGTCCTCCCGTACACACCCACTGGCATCTTGTCAGGCGCGGCCCTCTCATTCTGAGCTGCACCCCTGCCCTCCTCTCGCAGGGCCCTCTCGCACTCCACCGCTGCCCTCCGGATCTCCTCTGTAGCTGCATCTGTGTATGCCACCTGTCCATCTGCTACCGTGCTCGCAGCACCAACACTCTCCCCCAGCTGTGCCTTGGCCCAGAACTCAAAAATGTTTGTTCCCTCACCTCCCTCCGGCCTCATACATAGTCTCTTGTTGGCTATGGGAGAGGTAGTGGGAGAGGACGCAAATGAAACGTCCCCAACTTCCCCAAAATCAAACAGTGAAGGGTTTAGGATACGGGCAGACCCAGCTAGGCGGCCCTCGATGGCATCGTCCATGAGGTGAAACCAACGCCAGGACATTGGATTGACTTTCTCCATGCCAAGAGGAGGGTACTTAAAATCCTACACAGAAAAAGGGACAAGGGGTACAATCAGATTAATGCTTTATATTGGTATTGGGTTTGCTGGAGTTTGTTCCAGGCAGGCCTTATGACACACTTGATTCAACACATCATTGAGCCCTTGATTAGTTGAACCGGGTTAGTACTTAACTGGAACAAAAGCCTGGAATCTGTGTTTAAGAGACTGAATTCAAACAAAAGAGAATACATGTTGCACTAGGACCAAGGATTGGATTCATAATCATTACCTTATATTTCTTTTTAAGGTTTTCCCACTTCTTTTTCAATTGCCCGGTTGTAAGCTTTCCTTCGAGACCCAACTCTACTAACATTGCTCTGCAGAATCAAAGTGAGACAAGTCAGATACTACAGATAGGGTTTCATCTTCATAACCAGCTCTTAATACAATGACCTTCGCGGAGGGCTTTTTCAAATAACATTGTTAGTAAAAGCACATCAGTGAGTCAGTGAATCAACATTGATGAATCAATTAAATGGATCAAATGTTTTCCATAGACATCAATTACAGTCAACAAATGGCATGTGACGGTTCATTTTGAGGTACAGATAAAAGTCAAAACAAATTGTGCTGGATTATCAAACCAACAAACAGAACATTCACTAGTAGTGCATCATTGTATCACTCTCACTCACCTCCAGGCAGGCATGGCAGAGTTTCTCTTCCCAGTGAAGATGGCGTCATTCGTTGCACGCAATTTTATCAATCTGGATATGTCATTTTCCGACACTTATTGGGGGAAAACACAACAATGTTAATCCATCAGCACACGCATAACTTTGACAGA
This sequence comes from Salvelinus alpinus, assembly GCF_045679555.1. NCBI lineage: Eukaryota > Metazoa > Chordata > Actinopteri > Salmoniformes > Salmonidae > Salvelinus > Salvelinus alpinus. The sequence goes on from NC_092100.1 coordinate 44,523,554, forward strand.
CCCCAACTCAGCGACGTCGCAAAATAATATGGTTAACATTATGGCATTAACAATATTAACATTATATTTGAAAACGACATTCAATTTTAACAATACCAAACACTTACTTTTATAGTTATATTCTGCACCAAAAGGTCTTTTATCCATCGCATCCATCATGAACAAATACAAGGGTACTAAATTGAAGGGTACTCGAAACAAAGCCCGTATCTTGTAGTGCACTAGCTAGCAAGAGCAAATATGGCGGCGTCCCTCGATCCCTCGTCCTCCTTCGTGAAGAGCTCTATTTATATAATCCACATTTAAATGAAACAATATACGGCGTTTCTTACTATGAATGATTTACTGGTTTGTGATTACAGACCGATGTGTAATCAAATAAAAAGTCTGGATAAATTCGACTCAGAAACTAGCCTATTTGATAAGTGTGGAGGAGGGTTTTTCACAACGTTAGTAGAGAAGAAGGCTGCGCCGAGAAATAGACAAATTCAATTGGTTGTGCGCGATACTTCCTTTTAGAATGCTCAGTAGTGTACGTCCCAAAGGGTAGGCCACAAACAATTACTAAACCTACAGTACCACACAATCTTTGGTTATGCCATTCAACATATTCTATTGCCAACTACCCTGAACTGTCATTTTACGATTAAAGTGTGAAACCCACAGAAAAAAGTTAAATCCCTCAATTGTGCCCTATGAACAACCCAATAATAACATTTTTGTATTTTACATTATATAATGCACACTGTAAAGTAAGCAATGTGCAATACAATTACAAAATTCAGTGTTAGATGTATACTATATCAAACAGAGCGTTCCAGTGTCTGATTGAGGATACACTGGCTGAACGCTTTGGAGATAAATGTGTGAATTTATTAAGTCAGTAAACTGTTTGCTTACTGCATTAGATTCCAAGTGTCATCTCTCATTCTCACTTATAAGAGAAGTCGACTTATGGTCTTCACCAAAGACAGTAAACCTGTAAGTGGCCTGGCTCACAGGACTGGAGCAATCTCCTGTTTTTGAAGCGTGTGGCAGAAACAGGACATTTTGTAGTGTTATGTATATTATATTATATGTATTATGTATTTTATTTGTTGTTTTGTTTCCTGTTTGGACCCCAGGAAGAGTAGCCGCTGCCAGGTGATCCTAATAAAAAAATGGGCCTCATGATAGGCCTCAGGATCTTGTCATAGTTTTTTTGTGCATTCAAATTGCCATCGATAAAATGTAATTGTGTTCTTTGTCCGTAGCTTATGCCTGCCCATACCATAACCCCACCGCCACCATGGGGCACTCTGTTCACAACATTGACATCAGCAAACCGCTCGCCCACACAACGCCATACACGTGGTCTGCGGTTGTGAGGCCGGTTGGACGTACTACCAAATACTCTAAAACGATGTTGGAGGCGCTTATGGTAGAGAAATTAACATACATTTTCTGGCAACAGCTCTGGTGGACATTAATGCAGTCAGTATGCCAATTGCATGCTCCCTCAAAACTTGAGACATCTGTGGCATTGTGTTGTGTGACAAAACTGCACGTATTAGGGTGGCCTTTTACTGTCCCCAGCACAATGTGCGCCTGTGTAATGATCATGCTGTTTAATCAGATTCTTGATACACCTGTCAGGTGGATGGATTATTTTGGCAAAGGAGAAATGCTCACTAACATGGATGTAAACAAATTTGTGCACAAAATAAGCTTTTTGTGCATATGTAACATTTCTGGGATCTTTTATTTCAGCTCATGAAACATGGGACTAACACTTTACATGTTGTGTTTATATTTTTGTTCAGTGTATAATAAAAACTACTGTTATCCACAAAAAAACACTAGTAAATACTACAGTAATGTCTGCAAAAACACACTTTTTTAACTATAGTAAATGGACCCCTATTGTTCTCAGGCCACCTCTGCAAGTTATCACACTAAGTTATCACCCTGTTCCTGGAGTGCCACATGTACTGAAGGATTTTTGTTCCAACTAGGTATCACACGCGACCAACTGAGCAAATTGATCAGTTTAGTGATTTCCGAAATTCCAACACCTGGTCTTCCAGGTCGGTTAAATCAGAAACATGAAGTGCCTGCGGCACTCCAAGACTAGGGATGCCTACCCCTGCACAGGTATCTGCAAAAATGACTAAATACATTGATCTTTATGTTGTTGTCATGTTGTGTTGCTACCATGCTGTGTTGTCATGTGTTGCTGCCATGCTATGTTGTTGACTTAGGTCTCTCTTTATGTAGTGTTGTGTTGTCTCTCTTGTCGTGGTGTGTGTTTTGTCCTATATTTTTATTTAATGTATTTTTATTTTTAATCCCAGCCCCTGTCCCCGCAGGAGGCCTTTTGCCTTTTGGTAGGCCGTCATTGTAAATAAGAATTTGTTCTTAACTGACTTGCCTAGTAAAATAAAGGTTAAATAAATACGTAAAATAAATAAACGACCAAAATGTAAATGTATATTAACATACCAAAATTAATTGCAAAGCATACTGGGTATTAGTATTGACCATAAATAAACGACCAAAATGTAAATGTATATTAACATACCAAAATTAATTGCAAAGCATAATGGGTATTAGTATTGACCTTGTTTCGGGGTGGAGCTCATTAGAATAATACTCAGCATGCTTTGCAATTGTTTATTTTGACATTATATTTAGTTAATTTAGCAGACACTCTTATCACACCATAGGGCCATCAGACTTCTGATACCAATGCAGGGTGAAAGGGGTCCACAAAGTTGTGAACTGTTACATTTTTTTAATAGAAAAGTATTTTGTATTTTGAAAATACTAATTATAGCTCTCAAAAGTATCTTGTTACAAAATACATTGGAGTGTAGTTCAGTCCAGTGTAATACAAATTACTCAGAAGTAATTTAAATACATATTTCAAATACATGTAACAAAAATGACGAGGCCGTCTGCACTCATTTGTCATTACTACTAAATAGTGTCTGTTCCAGGTGTGTAGGAGTCAAAATAAGAATACTGGAAGAGATTCTGACAGTGTGCAGAGACCCGCAAACTGTAAAAAAAATAAAAAGGAATACATCCAAAATGGAGGCTTGAAGGCAAAATAAAGAAGTTTATTAAAACATCATGGTGCATGCCCCCAGAAAATCATAGTGCAAGAAAATGCATGAATGAAAGGTGAAAACAAAAGTTTCAGCCATAGGCCATTATCAGTGTGAACGTAAGGATGTCACATGATCAAGCAAGAAAACACATTATACTATGAATCACACTAGTAGAATAGAATGCATGATCTACAAATATATACAAAAGTGAAAGTGGACAGAGAAAAATCCTCAATTATTGCTTTAACATGTACCATGTGAAAATGTACTCAGAATAAATAACACAGGGTGGTAAGAGTAGGGAGTTAGAGATACCACTAGATGGAGGTAGCAAACACCAACAAGAGGAAATATACCACTTAGAGAAAACACTTCAATAACAATTCTTCATTCATGCCTGATGGGTGGAGAGTTTGTAAATAGAACATGCACCTGCATTCTGTCTGGAGAAGACTGACTTCAAGATGACCACCCCTACGTGAATGTTTTATCTGCTGTAAAGCACAGAAGGACATGGGGGTGACCGGCTTTTGAGAAATGACATCCAACAGGGGATTTAGGGTCATTTCTCCTTACAGCACTCTTGTGTTCTATAATATGTGTTGTTATCTGTCTACTGGTTTTGCCCACGTATTGCTTATTGCATGGACAGGAGATAAGGTATATGACGCTAGAAGAGCTGCATGCGAGGAGCTGTTGGGTAGTGTATTGTTTTCCATTGGCAGAGCTGCTGAACACACTCATTTCACCTGAGACCAAAACCTTTGTGTTTTGTTTTCACCTTTCATTTATGCACTATGATTTTTTTGGGCACCATGATGTTATAATAAACATCTTTATTTTGCATTCAAGCCTCAGTTTTGGACAGTGTGTGCAGATCTCCCTCTCTTTCAAATACTGCCCATCTCTGCCCCTGCAATAAGGTGTGACCCACCTTAGCGAACGTTGGTTTGATCGTATTGGATATATTGTTTGGTTTTTGGTCTGTGGTTGGTCAAATCTGGTTTGAAAAGGTATATGTTGGTATAAAAGAAGGACAGATTTAATGTTCAACCCTCTTCTTACTTCCTGTCCATAGAGAAAGGTTGTTTGACACACTATATAGAATATTGAGCCTGATTATGGGTCAGGGTTCTCTGTCTTCATGCCAATACATTGAAAATATACAGGTCAAACATTACCATCTAAACACACCAATCTAAAGGACTGCTGATACTGAACTAAACAAAGGTCATGTAACAAAGACTGAACAAAGTAAAACTAACTATTTACGCATACCAGTACACAATGTATGACACTTCTAGTTCTTGAAAGTAACAGTATTGAAGGGAGGGCACTTTGCTAAGGGAGGGGTCCCAATGTTCCAAAGAAAGGTCAAGAGTTGGAGCAGGACTAAGCTGGAGAATCAGCGTGTTTGAAGGGATCATTTTGAGCAAGGCAAGGCACAGAATCACTAGTCCGGATCACATAATGAGGAGTTATTTGGAATGCAAAGTGATTTGTAGAATAGTTATTCTGAGCAGATCAACCACAGACAGTACATGGAACCTGACAGGAAGAACTGCTCCAAATACAGCATTCATGTTTTTACTCCTAAAGGCACTCCTCTTGCCTTAGCCATTCTGGGGCACCAGCATCGAGGGGAAGACTGTGCAGCCATAGAAAGAGTGAAACTCCTCCTGATCCGCTTCATCTGGGTGGGAGTCACCCAACTCAACCCCATCATCAGTACTGTCAGAGTCCCAGGAATCCTGCAGCACCCGACGCAGCATCGCTGATGGTGGCGTGGCATCAGTTGGCAAAAAATTCTCACATACAGAGATGTATTCCATGATGCGAGTCATCCAGGTCTCATTCTGTTGTATTTGCAGCATCCTGTAGAACCCGGTGAGATTTTCTCCCCGCATTATCATCTTGTTGCAAGACAAGCTGTTGTACGCAAAAAAGAAGACACACACACATCAAAGGTTAGACAGGATCAGTAGCAATAAATGTAGAAGAGGAAATTCTGATTAAGCTGAACCGCAGTGCACTGAGTTATGGCCCGTGATGTGAATGGGCAAAAGTGGTGAGGGAGGAGCTCCCTTCTCAAATCAAACAGTAATATGCACCGTTCGGTTATGTTGTCAACAAGGCTTCATGATATGACATTGAGAAACAGACCAACTTTTTTCCATAAAATATACACTAAATTGTACAAAACAATAGGAAGACTTTTGTAATATTGAGTGGCACCCCCTTTTGCCCTCAGTCTTAATTTGTCGGGGCGTGGACTCTACAAGGCATCGAAAGCATTCATGTTGACTCCAATGCTGCTCACAGTTGTATCAAGCTTGCTGGATGTCCTTTGGATGGTGGACCATTCTTGATACACAAGCATTGCAGTTCTTGACACAAACCGGTTCGCCTGACACTTACTACCATACCTCGTTCAAAGGCACTTACATTTTTTGTCTTACCCATTCACCCTCAGAATGGCACACAATCCATGTCTCAATTTTCTCAAGGCTTAAAAATCCTTTAACCTGTCTCCTCCCCTTCATCTAAACCGATTGAAGTGGATTTAACAAGTGACATCAATAAGAGATCATTGCTTTCACCTGGTCAGTCTATGTGATGAAAACTGCAGGTGTTGCTAATGTGTTTTACACTCAGTGTATGTTCGAAGTTTCAAACTAGTTTTCATTGAGGAGGCAGATAAAGCATTTATATCAAAAGCAATCACTTTTGCATGTGAAAACATAGAATCCTACTCATTACTCCACGTTCTTAACTTACGTCACTTTTGTTTTGAGACGACTTCGCCGTCGGCTCATGGCCAGGAGGCAGCCCGGTCCCAAAAAGAATGCAATCAACGCTAACCCGGTTCACTCGGGGACCGCCCAGGGCATTCATGGAATCCCCTCATTAGCTCATCAGGTGTGCAGAAAGACCAACTTTAGGTGACATTTTCCTAGAGATGAGCTGTTGTAGGCCCTGCCCCCACCTGTGTCCTTTCAAATCAAATGTTGTCACTTGCTTCAGAAATAACAGGTGTAGATGATCATTTAAATGCTTACTTATGGGTCCTTTTCCAACAATGCAGAGTTAAAGATAATTTTTTATATATATGAATAGTGACATGATAAAAAAATACACAGTCAATAACGAATAACTATAACGAGTAAAAATAACATGGAGTACCAGTAGAGGTACGATGTGCAGGGGTACGAGGTAATTGAAGTAGCTATGTACATATAGTAGGGGTAAAGTGATTAGGCAACAGGATAGATAAGACAGTAGCAGTAGCGTATGTGGTGAGTGTGAATGTGTGAGTGTGTCGCACATTGACCATGCTGGTCGTTTATCAACATTTGAACATCTTGGCCATGTTCTGTTATAATCTCCACCCGGCACAGCCAGAAGAGGACTGGCCACCCCTCATAGCCTGGTTCCTCTCTAGGTTTCCTCCTAGGTTTTGGCCTTTCTAGGGAGTTTTTCCTAGCCACCGTGCTTCTACACCTGCATTGCTTGCTGTTTGGGGTTTTAGGCTGGGTGTCTGTACAGCACTTTGAGATATCAGCTGATGTAAGAAGGGCTATATAAATACATTTGATTTGTCGCATCAGTATGTATGTGTGCACGTGTTGTGTGTGTGGGCATATGTAGTGTGTGTGTATGTGTGTGCTGGGGTTTCAGTGTAAGTGTGGGTAGAGTCCAGTGTGTATGCATTGTGTCAGTGCAGGGGAGTTGGTGCAAAAAAGTGTATGGTGGGCTGTATGTGTGTGTTGGGGTGTCGGTGTCAGTGTAAATATGTGTGTGTTGGGGTGTCGGTGTCAGTGTAAGTGTAAGTATGTGTGTGTTGGGGTGTCGGTGTCAGTGTCAGTATGTGTGTGTTGGGGTGTCGGTGTCAGTGTCAGTATGTGTGTGTTGGGGTGTCGGTGTCAGTGTAAGTGTAAGTATGTGTGTGTTGGGGTGTCGGTGTCAGTGTCAGTATGTGTGTGTTGGGGTGTCGGTGTCAGTGTCAGTATGTGTGTGTTGGGGTGTCGGTGTCAGTGTCAGTATGTGTGTGTTGGGGTGTCGGTGTCAGTGTAAGTGTAAGTATGTGTGTGTTGGGGTGTCGGTGTCAGTGTCAGTATGTGTGAGTTTGTGGGCAGTATGTGTGCATAGAGTCAGTTCAAAAAAGGATCAATGCAGAAGCTGTTCAGGGTCCTGTTGGTTCCAGACTTGGTGTACTGGTACTGCTGTAGAGTTGAGTGGATAACTTCCTCAGAGAGAACAGCCTATGGCTTGGGCGGCTGGAGTCTTTGACAATTTTTGAGCCTTCCTCTGACACCACCTGGTATACTGCCCTACCAAGCAAAAAGGCAGTAACTGCTCATAGCGTGGAACTTAGAAAAATTGCTACAATTTACCTTGGTTTCTCAGTAACCTTATGCAGTTACTGCTAACATGACCCCCATTTTCTCCAAAACACAATACAATAGATGCAGGATACTTGTCCACATGATTAAGCATGTATTTAATGTAGCAAAAATGACAACTCATTTTTGACCAAATGAGTAGTTACTGTCTTTTTGCTTGGTAGGGCAGTATAGAGGTTTGACTACTGAAATGTTTGGTATTGGTCTGAACCTTGTGCTCTGAGGCAAACTTTGATGTCATTTATTTGGGATGTGTGATGTTTTATATTTCTCTGTAGTAATTTGTATTGTACTCACACTACCCCTGCAGGTTATCACTCTAAGGTGTGACCCCTCTTTGGTTGGTTTTATCTGATTGGATATATGGTTGGTTTCAGTCTGTGGTTGGTCAACTCTGGTTTGAAAATGTCACACCTTCGGATGGGTAAAGATGCAGTGAAAGTCTTTATCTTCTTGTTTTCCTGTACTGAGGTAGTAATGCTACGAGGCATGGACCACTGTTATCGCTCTCTTCCTCTCCTCCTCTTTAGATACTTAGTTGAGGCCCATCTGGACCAGAGAAAGAAAAACTTGCCAGAGGTAAGGATTGCTGGAAATGATAACCTGGAGGCAGTTGATCTAGCACAGGGGTCTCCAACCCTCTTCCTGGAGAGCTACCGTCCTGTAGGTTTTCGCTCCAACCCCAGTTGTTACTAACCTGGTTCAGCTTATCAACCAGCTATTTATTCAAATCAGGTGTGATAGATTAAGGTTGGAGTGAACGGTACCTCTCCAGGAACAGGGTTGGAGAGCACTGATCTAGCATCTCCAGAGACCACTCTGACACTGACTGCATTCAATGCATTCTGTGGCCATGTAATACGACTCATCAATGTTCAGTGTCCAGAATCCAGCCCAGTCTGAGAGCAGCTGGCCTTGGCACTAGGACTGAGTGCATGCCAGCTTCAATTGCCACATTCATTGGGGCATTCACAAGAAAAACGGTTGCAAAGAAGGGGGCAGGTGAGGTTGGTGGCAGGTGTTGGGGTAGATTCCTTGTTCCATGTCAATCATTGGCTTATTGGTGAAATCAGACAATATCTTCTTTAAGTAAATCAATCAAACCTTTATTAATGCAATTGCAGACAGAAGTTGACAACGGAAACATAGCACACATGTTTCAGAGTAAGTTCTGCAAAATAAAAAAGGTCAAAGTTCCTTTAATATGCTTGCAGTCAACCTCTAGTGATGTAACTGCCTACGTCAACACCTTCTACTCATGAGACCAAGCCCATGCATATACAGTTATACAAACTTGCAGCAGAAAACAATAGCCCAGTGTTTTCTAAGGGCTCAGCAGTAATTTTCCATTCCCGTGTGGTTTACAATGGTGTGTCTGACTTGTCTCTTATCTATTTACTCTCCTGCAGGGGTCTGTGTCTATGTATCTCTTTTAGCGTTGAGGCGCTTTCTCACAGATACCCTGTTTTGACTGCAATAACTCACACATCTCTCAGACCGTTTCTTATAAGAGGCAGAGACTAGAAAATAACTGTGGAACAGTATTAAAACTTATAATGAATATATTGCTAATCTGTGGTCCAGGACCCTATAAATGTAGTGGGGGAGGGTCTTATAGCCCTTCCCCTTCTATTAATACAACATAAGCATAATCAATTATTATAATACATCAATCATTTGGTGCAGCCCCTATCATGACCCCCATCACAGGTCATGGTTGGCGTACAAAAGAAGAACATACGCTCATCTCCTCTGTGACGTCTTGACCATTTCTATTCCAAATGATCTCAGAGAACTAATAGGATGTCCAGCTTATACAAGATTAACAAAACATCTGGTTGCTGTTCATTTTGTATAAACTGGACATTAGTTCTCTGAGATACATTGGAATAGAAATGGTCAAGACGTCACGCAGGGGAGGGAACATTGAGAGGAAACTTCTTCAAAGGGAATCTGTTATCAAGGCAAAGGGTGGCTACTTTGAAGAATCTCTTTGAAGAATTTGTTTAACACTTTTTTGGTTACTACATGATTCCATATGTGTTATTTCATAGTTTTGATGTCTTCACTATTATTCTACAATGTAGAAAAAGGTTTAAAAAAACAACAACCCTGGAATGAGTAGGAGTGTCCAAACTTTTGACTGGTACTGTATATATAACTGCACATATTGATCACATTCCTTGTGTATGATCATATATTTTGATACATTGAATGTTTAATATTGTGAACCTGTTATATATTTTTTACCTCCTGTTTCAGGAAGTGAAAGTACTGAGTTATGCCTCTATATATAGGACCTTCCACCCCCACTTGGGATGTGGATGCCTGATGAAGTCCTAAGGGTTGAAACATTGTTATAAATAAAATCACCTGGGAACATGAGCAGCAGGTCATGGTTGGAAAAAGATGTAGCTCTGGTGGAACGTACTCAATGTTCCCAGAACTGTCCCTCTGAAACAGGGCCTGGCTTACCCACTCCTGCTGCTGAGGCAGGAGGGATGTCCACCAACCATCAGGCAGAAAGATCTGCAACAGACAACGGAAACATTACTCTCTTTGCTATTCTCACCATGACTTTAGTGCAATCTGTACCAAAGGGTAAGGATAGGCTGCTCACCTACTGGTCCTTCGTATCTCAGTTGATAAGAGCATGGCGCTTGTAACGCCTGGGTAGTGGGTTCACTTCCCAGGATCGCTCACACGTAAAATGGAATCTACACATAGATCATTTTTGCAGCTAGCGGTCTGTTCACTTCTCCAGTCTTATCACTTGGCACACCGACACAGGCAGACTCAATGAAAGTTATCTGAAATATGGTGAATCCAGTAGTTAAGTGTTCTTACGAAAACAGAATAATCTATTGCCATGCAACACATTGAGTTGTAAGCACGTTTTTACCAGGAAGTAGGGTACGTATGGCATCTTGGGGAGTTTTTATTGACTTGGTCTTGTTTTAGATGATAGACCACAATGCCTGGAAAATAGTTTTAAACTCTCAGAAACCACATCAGTGTCATAGCAATCTACTGATATGTGTGCATGCAGAATTCTTTATCATAATGTGGTCCCTGAGAAGTTGAACTTACACAAGGGAAAGGTGTTGTTGAGACTTGAGTGGTCTAGGGACCAAAATCCAACCAACCATTGCCACAGACATGCATGTGGGTTAAAGTGTATGCTAGAGAACAAAGTGAGTAACAAGTCATAATGGCTGTATGGCATATCTACAAATTTAGCTCTAGGTTTGTCTTGTATATGTAGAAGAACTGAGTGGATAACTTCCTCTGAATGTATCTGTGATGCCCATCAGTTTAGTCTTCTTGAGGATTTCTTGTGTGCTTGTTTTTTTGCAGAAGAGAAATCACTGATGTTAATGTACTACTACAACAGACCAGCAGTATAGTATGCAGTATGCATTGATCACCTATAGAGGGTGCTGTGAACTAATGTTATAAATTACTGTATTGTTCAATGCAAATTTGTGGAGTGTATTTCCCACTTCAAATCATTAAGAACACCTGCTCTTTCCATGACATACTGATCAGGTGAAAGCTATGATCCTTTATTGATGTCACTTGTTAAATCCACTTCAAATCAGCATAGATGAAGGGGAGGAGACAAGTTAAATAAGAATTTTTAAGTTGAGACAATGGAGAAATGGATTGTGTGTGTGCCATTACAGGTGAAAGAGCAAGACAAAATATTTTGTTTCCTTTGACCGGGGTATGGTGGTAGGTGCCAGGCGCGCTTGTTTGAGTCTGTCAAGAACTGTAACGTTGCTGGTTTCCCCCCGTGTATATCAAGAATGGTTCACCACCCAAAGGACAACCAGCTAACTTGACACAACTGTGGGAAGCATTGTAGTCAACATGGGCCAGCATCCCTGTGGAACGCTTTCGACACCTAGGAGAGTCCATGCCCCGATGAATTGAGGCTGTTCTAAAGGCGGGACTCAATAATAGGAACGTGTTCCTAATGTTTGGTATACTTATTTTATGTCAATGTTGCAAGCCAAAAGGTGGCTGTCTTTTGTTTGTTTTTCAGTCTCTCAAAATTAACAAGAAACACAGGTCATCATTGTGAAGGATGCTGTGGTTTCACCACAGCAACTATTTATTAGCAAAATTATGGAAATTAGTCCCCTAACGTCCCCATCCAATGGAAACCGAGGGGTGGGGGCAGATATGTAACCTGAAACCATTACGAATCATATCATCGTCATCATCATAACAGTGCACTCCCACCCATCCACCTCCCTTTGTCTAGCTTTGCACGTTATATCTATGATCCTGTCTGCTACAATGCTGTAGTTGTCATCCTCTTTTCAAAGTTTCTTTAAAATGATTTGGTGTAGGAATGTTACCGCCCCAACATCACCCCAACGATGTGATGTCAAATTACATTTTAGGTTGACTTTTTGGTCACTTTTCCAGAAACCAGACAGAAAGGATGACAAGTAAAAGTAATTAAGTCCCTTTGTACTTACAGTACACAAGTCAAAAGTTGATACCTACTCAATCAAGGTTTTATTTTTACTATTTTCTACACTGTAGAATAATAGTGAAGACATCAAAACTATGAATTAACATATGGAATCATGTCATAACCAAAAAAGTTAAAATCAAAATATATGTTATATTTGAGATTCTTCAAAGCAGCCACCCTTTGCCTTGACAGCTTTGCACACTCTTGGTATTCTCTTAACCAGCTTCATGAGGTTGTCACCTAGAATGCATTTTAATTAACAAGTGTGCCTTGTTATAAGTACATTTGTGGAATTTCTTTCCTTAACGCGATGGAGCCAATCAGTTGTGTTGTGACTAGGGTTGGTTTACAGAAGATAGTCCAACCAAGTCCATATTATGGCAAGAATAGCTCAAATAAGCAAAGAGAAACGAAAGTCCAATACTTTACGACATACATGGTCAGTCAATGCAGAACATTTCAAGCACTTTGAATGTTTCTTCAAGTGCACTCGCAAAAACCATCAAGCGCTGTGATGAAACTGGCTCTCATGAGGATCACCACAGGAAAGAAAGACCCAGAGTTACCAGCCTCAGAAATTGCAGCCCAAATAAATGCTTCACAGAGTTCAAGTAACAGACATGTCAACTGTTCAGAGTGAATCAGGCCTTCATGGTCAAATTACTGCAAAGAAACCACTACTAAAAATGACACCAATAAGAGACTTGCTAAGGCCAAATACATGAGCAATGGACATTAGACCAGTGGAAATTTGTCCTTTGGTCTGATGAGTCCAAATTTGAGATTTTTGTTTTCCAACCACTGTGTCTTTGTGAGATGCAGAGTTGGTGAACGGATGATCTCTGCACGTGTGGTTCCTACCGTGAAGCATTGAGGTGGTGGTGTGATAGTGCTTTGCTGGTGACACTGTCGTGATTTATCATTCAGGGCACACTTAACCAGCATGGCTATCACAGCGATACACAATCCCATCTGGTTTGCACTTAGTGAGACTATCATTTGTTTTCAACAGGACAATGACCCAACACACCTCCAGGCTGTGTAAGGGCTATTTAACCAAGGCAAGTGATGTATCAGATGACCTGACCTCCACAATCACCTGACCTCAACCCAAATGAGATGGTTTGGGATGAGTTGGAACGCAGAGTGAATGAAAGCAGCCAACAAGTGCTCAGCATATGTGGGAACTCCTTAATGACTGTTGGAAAAGCATTCCAGATGAACCTGGTTGAAAGAATGCCAAGAGTGTGCAAAGCTGTCATCAAAGCATGGCTACTTCAAAGAAACATTTTAAATAGATTGATTCACATTTTTAGTTACTACATGATTCCATATCTGTTATTTCATAGTTTTGATGTCTTCACTATTATGCTACAATGTAGAATATAGTAAAAATAAAACCTTGAATGAGTAGGTGTGTCCAAACTTTTGACTGGTACTGTATGTCCACACACATTCAAACACATTCATGCACACAGCTGCACACATTCACACAAGCAAACAGTGATGCAGCAAAGGCACTCACACACAGTCATGCACACAACGCTCACAGTGTCAGTGTGAATTGGTCTATCAAGATCAAGTTGGTCTTAAAATTGGTCTTTTTCATTAATTCCATGGAAGCCATCAGTCACGGAACCCAAATATTGAGACATTTTTTTTTGTGTGTGTGTGGGGGGGGGGGTGGTATTCAATTATAACATCTACCATTTAACCCAAAAAACTGGAACTAAGGCATGCAAAGGCGCAAGTACCTAAACAGAAAAATGTCTCCATTCCTTTCCTAGAAGAAACAAATGCAAAGGCCACCCTCCATCCTTTTTTAAATAACTTGACCGGTTAAAACAAAAACATCTTAAAAACAGTGAAAAACTCCAGCCATAGTGACAGTTGTACAAATATTTTAGACAAACGTTTTCTACATGGCATTTTAAAAACTTTGAGTTTAAAGTTAAGAGGTTAAGTGAGGTTCTCTACAAAGTGTCCATGATCCAACCCCCTCCAGCCACAGACGTCCCAAAGAAAATGGTCACTGAACACACGCTGGCCACCACACTGCCTGTACAGAAAGAAGGTAAAACAATGTTTAGAGAACATCGATGATATACTAGGTACCATGCCATACTGCCTATGCAATCGTTTCAGACCTACACAATGGCATCAGGCTAGAGAGGCTGATTTGGAATTGAGCATCTGTCCAGGCCAGACTCTAGAAAGTCTTAATACAACCCCTTTATTATTACAACATGTAATTGCCTTTCAAGAACATTGAGTCTCTAACATGTTATAAGATATATTAATGTTCAGACTACCCTAGAAGAGGCCACAGTCCTTCAGGTTGTTCTTGATGATGACGTCGGTGACTGCGTCGAAGACAAACTGCACATTCTTGGTGTCGGTGGCACAGGTGAAGTGGGTGTAGATCTCCTTGGTGTCCTTCCTCTTGTTCAGGTCCTCAAACTGACACTGGATGTAGGCTGCTGCCTCCTCGTACGTGTTGGAGCCTTGGAAAGTCGGGGCAAGGACAAAGGGAGACAGCCATAAATTAGTTTAGTCTTTTACCTTCACCATTGTGAGTTCCTGAGATGTTAAAGGTCCTATGCAGCCATTATTTCAATTTCAAATAATTTCTGGGTAACAATGAAGTACCTTACTGTTATAGATTTCCATAAAAATAAAATATGGGCAAAAATAGCTTGTTAGCTAAATATTTCTCAAGCAAGAATTTTGCTCAGACTATCTGCGAGTGGCCTGAGTGGAGAGAACTGAAAACTAGCCGTTATTGGCCTATTAAACAATTAAGCACATGGTGATGTCACCATGGAAAGCTGTAACCTCCGCCCATGCAAACCTGCTGATTAGAAGGTCCTGTGTAGATTGTATTTTCAACCAGCAACTATCAGGAAATAACACTGAACAAATGTTTTTACACTTTTGAAGTGTTAGTTTCATCAGCTATTTTACAGTATGATATAAAAACACAGGAAAAACAGAATTGACTGCAGGTGTGGTGAGATCTGATAATTGGAGTCACGTTGTGAAGATTAAGATGACCTGGAACTCGCTGTGCGTTCAACCTGAGCAAGGCTTAGCAGTTTCACTAAAATGTGGGATTCAAGATGATTTGTAGAGTAGCTGATAGTGATACATATATGTGTGTCTTACCTGCATACTCCGGGTAACAGATAGTGAGAGGACTCTTTTGGATCTTCTCCTCAAACAGATCCTTCTTGTTGAGGAAGAGGATGATGGAGGTGTCTGTGAACCACTTGTTGTTGCAGATGGAGTCAAATAGCTTCATGCTCTCATGCATCCGGTTCTGAGGGACAAAAAGACAACCACACAATGCTTTTAGTTACACATGTTTGTGGGTATCACACCATACAAGTTTGTTCTTTGAAATAATGTTTTTTTTAAAGGCATATAAAACATATTTCACAACTGTTGCTATGGTTCTGATGTAATTCTGTCTTCCTGACGCAATAGGGGCAGAAAATGTGAAACTGGATCTGTGGATAAATGAACACTTGTTTCATATGAGAAAGAATGAAAGATGACTGAGGGATTGCAGTAAATGAGATGAGAAAGATGACCGAAGCGTGAGTGAGAGTGTATAAGGATTAGAGAGGGAGAGCAATATCAATGACTGATGAGCAAGGGATGAGTCTCACCATCTCCTCATCCTCGGCCAGCACAAGGTCGTAGTCACTGAGTGCCACACAGAAGATGATGGCGGTGACTCCCTCAAAGCAGTGTATCCACTTCTTCCTCTCGGACCTCTGACCCCCCACGTCAAACATTCTGGGGAAAAAACACACATACGGACTGTTAGTATGCATGAGCAAACACGCACACAAAACTTTCAAAAGGTATTTTCAAACAGCTCTACATTAAACGTTTTGCATTCTCTCACAAACCATCACACTCCTCATGAACACTACAGCTGGCAAACTTTAGCCCTAAACTGAACCCTCTGTGGACTAGAGGGTGTCATCAGCTGGCTTAAGGCGTCCGCATGCTTCCCAGCCAAAACAGTTCGGAAGAGTTTGTGCAAATATAACATTTTCTGACGTTTCTGTTAGTTTTGGAAGTCGGTAAGGTTTTTGGGGGGCTGTTCGAGCACATTTTCTTTTTGCGGCCAGTTGAAGTCGGGAGCCGAAGTCTACGCCCCTTCGTCTGATTGGTCAACTGTAGGGATTCTTCAATAAGGTCTTAGTTGTCATTCAACGAGAGACGACTTGTTTTCATGGACATTTTTGCCATTGGGAAATACTACACCAAACATCTTAGATGTAAAATTTCACGACTAAGATCTCCTTGGCAAAAACTTTTAAATTAATGACAGATTTCCTGAGTTATCTTAGATTCATTCTGAATTTGATGAAGTGTATACTGGTTACAAGTGTCTCAAAATGGACCAAGTTCCATTGTTGTTTTGTTCTAGTTTTTCCAAGCGAAGGTATTTTAAGTGAGTATGCGAGCACATTCGTTCGGTTCGCCTGTTGAGACCCCCTTATGGCGCATCTCCATACAGGATTTACCTCAGTGTTTTACCCACAAGGCTCAGACTTTTCTGTTTCCATCTACGAGGGCTGGCACATGTTCATCACTGGACCATGGCGCTGGCATACCTGTTCTCACATGTGGCCAAAGCCAGGCCACTGGTCTTTTACATAATGGCTAACTGAACATTAACACCTTCTCACAAAGTAGCTGTTTTGATTATGCAGAGGTTGTTGATGCTGTTCTTCACAAGTCTTTACTGTCACAATTTTCCTTGTATAACACAAGGGTGTATACACTAGTGTAACATTGGTGTTTGTCAAAAAGGAGCACTAGTGGGTACAGCTGTTAAATGAGGTGGTTTCAGACACTACAGTGATGCACCCTTAGAGTGGGTACACTGGGGACTGTCTCACTTGAAGTGGAGGTCTTTGAAGGTGAAATGAGTCTCCACGATTCCGGTGGTCTTCACCCTGGTCCTCAGCACGTCTTGCTGGGTGGGCACGTACGCTCCGTGGGCTATCCTGTCCAGGTCATTCAGATAACTGGGAGAGAATGATGGATAGGGAGGTCAGTGTTAGCAGTTTATTGAATGTTGCAGTTGTGTGGAGGAGGTTAGTGTACTTTCTGAAGCAGGACTCTGTGTGTGTGTGTGTGTGTGAGATACTCACTAGGCAGCCGAGTCATTGAGCTGGTACTCTCGTGAGCGGCCAAAGCAGGCCTGGACCCCCCCGTCCTTCCAGAGGCGCTGGATGACTCCGGCCAGCTCACCGGTCATGAAGCCCTCCTCTGCCGATCCCGCCAGCACAAACAGCTGACGAGCATCATCCTGGTAGGGGACATGAAACAACTAACGGTTAGGAGGCAGAAGCAATAAGGTAGGGTTTATTCAGACATTCTCCCTATTGTTTTAAACCTAAGATTCATCGCAGACCTTCTGGTAACCTGGCTGGGTAAAGTTGAGCTATATTGTTTACTTCCACCCATTAACTTTTTCCATCTATGAAATAGCACAAATTTGTATCTTTTTGAGGTCAGGGCTAGAGGTTGAGCTGGGAATTACTTTTCTTCACCTCTCCATTAAAACTACCATCAACCCTCCCCGTGCCTCTTATAGCCAAACCCTATCCCCTGCCATTTGACCCAATAGACTAACCACCACTCCTGAACTCCCAGGCACAGATCTAGGATCAGCTTGCCCTCACAAAACCTCATCTTAACTATAAGGAGTACAAAATAAAAGCACAAAACTGCTCTTGAATCAGTGTGTAGATCTCCCAGTGTCCTACTCCACTCACCGCTCTGGCTGCTTCAGCGAAGTCTATCTTGAGGCGCCCCATGGCTCTGATGATGGCGATGATGGACTGGATGGTGTTGCTGTACACCACCGCCTTGTATTGCTTACACTCCTCCTCTGAATAGCCCGCCTCATGGATGATCCTGGGAGGGGAGGGAGAGAGCGAGGGAAAGTAGCAAGACGTGGCAGAGTAGGACAACAGGAGAGAGAAAGAAAGCATGAACAAACTAGGCCTATTGCCTGTTATTCAAATGTGTTATGGAACGACATTGATACACCTAAAGTGAACATTTCCGTAAACTATTTAGATAACGAGAAACTTACTTCATCTGTTTGACAATGGTACTCTTCCCTGACTCCCCAGCACCTGAGAGAGACAGGGACAGAGGGAAAGAGAAGGGAGGAGGCCAATTAATGAGTGATAGACTTAACATTCTCCATTCATTCATGGCTGTTTTGACTTGAGCTATTGGGCTAGATCCTAACATGTAAGCAGCCTAACTCACGTTTTGCACAAGGCCCTATGAGACTAACCTGTCCAGGGACTGAGTAGCTCATAGGTATTCAGCGTTGGGAAACCAAGTGTCTGATCTGCCCTAAAGGGAGTTCGTCAGGCTCTAGTTTAATAGGATTAATTAACTGCATCTTCCTACCAATGAGCTTATAGGTCTGGCATGCTGAAGACTTAGCATCCCACATTATACTCTGGCTAACTGGTTGTGTACACCATCCACAGCGTCACATCCACTTTGGCAAAGATTGATATGAGTAGGAATGTCACAATAATAAAAAACAATAGTGTTTTACAACGATACCAGGCCAAGTATCATGATACCGAGTAGTTTCGCGATACCCCCAGTGGAGGAGAGAAAAAAAAATCAAATAAAGCACACTTCTACTCAATACTACACATTGAACTGAACTTCACTGTTCAGTGTATAATAGAATACTGGATAGAATGGCTGATTTGCTAATATTTGCAAAGGCCTACCTGTGATTTGGCTGGAGGAATGGGAGGAAGTAATATACATCAGTGGAGGCTGCTTAAGGGAGGACGGCTCATTATAACACATAGAAACCATGTTTGATACCATTCCACTCCAGCCATTACCGCGAGCGTGTACTCCCCAATTAAGGTGCCACAAACCTGTGATACACACGCATAAATGATCTGCATGTCATTGTGTCAGTAAGGAGAAAACTGAAGAGTGAAGGTTTCATGCAGTTAACAGACACACACCTGCTCCCTCACTCTCATACATACCTGTCGCTCACAAACACACATTGCTCCCTTTTTAAACATTACGCACCAGAAAGAATTTGATATATAGTTTAGGCCTATATGAACTACCTTTTGAAGCACTACTCATGGGTAGCAGACCATTTTCCTTTTTTCCTGTGCCAAATCAAAATTTGCCTAAACCTATTGTCAAGTTAACAGGTTGTTAGCTAGCTAGGTAACATAACAACGTTTGTTATCAAAACAATAAATCGGCGACCCGGGATTAATTAAAAACGGCCCGCAACATGGTTTGTGAAATTCTATAAAATGCGCTGGAAGCAAGCATCGTTTAGGCTAGAGACAAGCAGTTGTCTTCGCTGTAAAGTTACAAGCATGCCTGTGGCGAAGCTCTGCTCCATTTGCCCTCCAACACTCAGAGGCTGCATGACAGTGAACTCGCAAAGTCTACTCTGGACTGGTCTGTGCTGAGGGAGGCATTTTCATCCTCGGGCTTGAAAGAGTAGCGCAAAGTATGTATGACTAGCGACAGAACACCGTCAAAGCATTGGAGCTGAACAAATGGACAAGCCTAGGGTGTTTCAGACTACACATTGCTATTGGTAAGTCTCAACATCCAAAACAGAGCTAGGTAGAAAAATAACTTAAAATACAGAACTATTGTACTCCTTAAAAGTTATAGCTGACGACCCTCCCGGATCCTTCTTATACGTTAAGCCGAATATATACAGCTATGCAAGTCTATAATTTGTAAGTGTGTGCAATATACAAACATTACATGGACTACATTGCTTTTATTTATAATTGATACATTAGCCTATGGTTTCAATATATCCTCTTTCAATAATAAATAGCCTACTCAATAAATGTCTAAAGCAACATAGCTCTCACAATCACTACAGCTGTATATAAATCTATAGATGGATTCAATTGTAATCGTGTCCAGTGTCCATGCTGTAAATTGTTGTAATTACAGATGCAATGTTATTTATATTGAATGATTGTGATTCATATGTAATTATTTCTCACCATTTTATTTTTCAGAGAGGAGCGTCCAAAACGAACCTCGGGTTTCCCAGGACACCGAAGTGAGCAAGTGGTCAGCACATTTTCCGAGGTGGAAGAGGCAGAAGGCCATGACAAGAGCACAGGATAAACTGAGCCTGCCCCTCTACAAGCACATCACAGAATCCCGACTGCAGATGGAAAGAGTCCTGGAGCAGGAAAAGGCCATCACACAAGTCCTGGCAGCAGAAAAAACTAAAACTAAAGTGACTGCACCTTGCACCCTCCTGGCAAGACATTGAGGTCTTTGAATCTATCACGACAGCACTTAAGCCCCTCCAGGATTTCACAGACGCCCTGTCAGGAGAGACATACGTGTGTGTCTCCTATATGAAGCCGGTTCTCCATTTGTTCAAGACGAGGTTCTGAAATCAAATGAGGGCGAAGCCAAACTGACCCGAGAGATTAAGATGAGGGTCCTCAATTACTTGAATGACAAATACACCAACCCTGAAACAGATGAGCTGCTCACCATGGCTACCTTTCTGGAGCCAAGGTTCAAGACCACCTACATGACCACTGAGAAGCTGGTGGAGGTGAAGGTGAGCTGCCTCTGAGACAGAAGCCTTCCTGGTAGGGAACACAGCCGTGGGAGACTTCGCTCTTGAAGAGGACCAGAGTGAGAGAGAAAGAAGCTGCCACTGCTCCACAATCAGCAAATAAGTCCAAGTAGAGTCTTGGGAGCTTCTTACATTAGGCATCCCTGCCACAAGTTGGCCCTCAGATAGCATTTAGCACTGGGGGCAGTGTGGTCACAAGCCACAGGGCAACTTTGAAGCCAGAAACTGTCAATAGGCTGGTGTTCCTGGCACAGAACTTGTGAAGAGGGAGGTAGTGAATTGTTACATGGTGAACTGAGAAACATAGACTGTCTGGTTAAGGCTTGAAGAAGTTATTTTGAAAAGGTTTACAACTTAAATTCATAATGACTGGTGTTGTGCTGAAAAAGACTGCATTTATATTTGTCAGGAAAAAGTTTAAATACTCTTTACACCCTGAGAACTTTTTTTTTTACTGCATATTTAACTCGTATACTTTTTTCATGTGCGCAATTTTGCCACAGAAAAAGACTAATAAAAGTGCATTGCCCACTTTCTGTTTCTCTAAGGTTAAAGGCAATATTTTGTCATTTATAAACTTTGAAGGGCTCATATATATTTTTTTTAATTGGACAGTATATCGTTATTGTCCGGACAGTGGAAAATAGTGATTTGAATTTTACTTCATAATCGTCCACCCCTAAGCCAAATGCAGGCAAAAAACTAAAATAAATAAATAATTAAACAACCAAAAATTGTTCAGTTTGACATTATGGGGTACTGTGTAGATGAGTGAGACTATTTAATAGATTTTGAATTCAGGCTGTAACAACAAAAGTGTGGAATAAGCCACTGTATGAATACTTTCTGAAGGCACGCAGGCCTATGGCACGTCAAGGGAACTGTAGCCTACTGTTCAGAGGGGTTAAATGGGAACTGAAATCTGGACCATTTCTTGCAGTAAAATGATACACCAAAATGTAAGCTTAATCGTTACTCAGGAACACGAGTGAAGAAATGTGATTTCTTTCAGCATCTTGAGTGAATGTGAATGCACATTTAGTATCAATCTTTATAAGCAAGTTTATCATATTTCAAACCACATAAAATATGCATCCAAGCCAAACTGAAATCGTATCAGAAATATGTTGGGTTTTCACAACCTTCTATTAACTTACAAACCAGTCAAACTGATGTCATTTGGAAATTCTGCCCCGAAAATAGTAGTTTAAAGTTCTTGCATTCTCTCCCCGGTCCCTAAACACCTTTGTGCTGCAGAAGTGCATACAGCAGTGGTGCCATACTAAAATGTTTAAACAAAGAAGAGTGATGAAAAAGATCACAACATTTACCTTAAAAATTGATAAACTATGAATAATTTACATTACAAGCGCAGCAATGTGTCTCGTCTCAGCCATTTGCGTGAATGTTCCAAAATGCTATTATGGGAGAACACCATTCTAAAACACGCACCTGATGCGAGCGTTTTCTATTATTGCAACAGAGATGGATATACAGCCTAATTGTAGAAACTTAGAGGGAATATCTGAAAATGTAACAAGGATTGTGCCTTACTGCCTTTGGACAGTAGAATAAATGCTGGTTTTAATGGCATATCAGGAAATCTTTGCTTTTTTTCTATGGTCAGATTTTGGCTGTAGGCTATTAAAATCAAATCGTATTTGTTACATGCAACGAATACAACAGGTGTAGTAGACCTTACAGTGAAATGCTTACTTACAAGCCCTTAACCAACAATGCAGTTTAAAAAAAATACCCCCCCACCCAAAAAAGAGAATAACAAATAATTAAAGAGCAGCAGTAAAATAACAATGTGGCTATATACAAGGGGTACCGGTAGAGGCAATGTGTGGGGGCACCGGTGTCGAAGTAATATGTACATGTAGGTAGAGTTAAAGTGACTATGCTTAGACAATAACAGAGTAGCAGCAGCGTGGTGGGGGGGGGGGGGGGGGGGCAATGCAAATAGCCTGGGTAGCCATTTGATTAGATCTTCAGGAGTCTTATGGCTTGGGGGGGGTAGAAGCTGTTTAGAAGCCTCTTGGACCTAGACTTTGCGCTCCGGTACCGCTTGCCATGCGGTAGCAGAGAAAACAGTCTATGACTAGGGTGGCTGGAGTCATTGAACATTTTTAGGGCCTTCCTCTGACACCGCCTGGTAGAGGTCCTGGATGCCAGGCAGCTTGACCCCAGTGAAGTACTGGGCCGTACGCACTACCCTCTGTAGTGCCTTGTGGTCAGAGGCCGAGCAGTTGCCATACTAGGCAGTGATGCAACCAGTCAGGATGCTCTCGATGGTGCAGCTGTAGAACTTTGAGGATCTGAGGACCATGCCAAATACTTTGTCTCCTGAGGGAGAACAGGTTTAGTCGTGCCCTCTTCACGACTGTCTTGGTGTGCTTGGACCACGTTAGTTTGTTGGTGATGTGGACGCCAAGGAACATGAAGCTCTCAACCTGCTCCACTACAGCCCCGTCGATGTTAATGGGGGCATACTCTACCCTCCTTTTCCTGTAGTCCACAATGATCTCCTTTGTCTTGATCACGTTGAGGGATGGGTTTTTGTCCTTGCGCCACACGGTCAGGTCTCTGACCTCCTCCCTATAGGCTGTATCATCGTTGTTGGTAATCAGGCCTACCACTGTTGTGTCATCAGCAAACTTGATGACGTTGGAGTCGTGCAATCATGAGTGAGCAGAGAGTACAGAAGGGGATTGAGCATGCACCCTTAGCGGGCTCAGTTCCCTCCTGTACACTTATGACTGCACGGCCAGGCACGACTCCAAAACCATCATTAAGTTTTCCGATGACACAACAGTGGTGTTGAGGATCAGCGTGGAGGATGCGTTGTTGCCTATCCTTACCACATGGGGGCTACTTGCCTCGAAGCTAACATAGAAGTTATTTAGCTCGTCTGGTAGGCTCGTGTCACTGGGCAGTTCTCGGCTGTGCTTCCCTTTGTAGTCTGTAATAGTTCGGATGTTTGGAGTATATCCTTATATCACTTATGAACATTTTTGAACATCTTGGCATAGTTCTGTTATAATCTCCACCCGGCACAGCCAGAAGAGGACTGGCCACCCCTCATAGCCTGGTTCCTCTCTAGGTTTCTTCCTAGGTTTTGGCCTTTCTAGGGAGTTTTTCCTAGCCACCATGCTTCTACACCTGCATTACTAGCTGTTTGGGGTTTTAGGCTGGGTGTCTGTACAGCACTTCGAGATATTAGCTGATGTACGAAGGGCTATATAAAATAAAATTGATTGATTGATTGATCCTTCCCGTCCAACTTATTAAAAGAAAAGAAATATTTGTCCAATTCGAGGCGAGTAATCTGTTTTGATGTCCAGAAGCTCTTTTCGGTCATAAGAGACAGTAGCAGCAACATCATATACACAATAAAGTTACAAACAATGCGGAAAAAAACAAAACAAAATAGCACGCTGGTTAAGAGCCAATAAAAACAGCAGCCATCCTCTCCGGCGCCAAGGTAAGATAGGCTATGTAAAACGTCCAGGTTTCAAACGATGATATGCCTGGCTAGGCATTGCAAATTTAAATATTTTGGTTATGGAAATGTATAATATCATTCCAATGTTGAGCAAATAGGCCTATTAGTATACACATTTTACTCTCCCAACCTGTCTGCGGGCCCGCCGGCCCAGAGCCGAGGTTTCGTGTGCATTTGCATAGTATGTAGGCTATGGCTAGCTCCTATGATATTCTAGAGATTATGGTTGTATCTCCCTGACCTGAACCAAATGCACACTAAAATGTGCAAAGTATTTCTGCCTTGCGCTGCAACACTGCCTGGCTGGGGGCTGTGCGTGCACACATGAAGAGCAGAGAGTCAGATTCATTTTTAAAAGCGCTGCACACAGGCATAAAAGTTTAATTTACTTGAAATGTAAGTCTACTGAAGTGAGACGTTGTCCTTGTGTTCCTTGGCCATTATTGAAAAACAACCTAGCTTGTGAACAAAACAATGTTAGACTTTCAAAATGCTAGGGAAGAGAAGCAACGTGGATACTAGTCAGACTCAATCGCTCAGGAACAAACATGACTTGAGTCGCATTACCACGGTAACCTCCCACCCTTAAAGGTGGAAGGTGAACATTTGTCTCATCTGATATTTTGGTTAAAAGGCTAGGATCAGAAAAAAATGAAATATTTCACATGACTTAAGAAATGTATTGTTTTAGAAACCTTACAATGCATGCTAATCCATTTGTGTAATTTCAGCTAAATATATTCTAGCTGCTAACATTTTTTTTTTGTGGCTGCTAGATAGATAAAAAAATACATCTGCCACAGTGACCGGTGTACCAAAAAGTTAATTTTAGATCATGGCTGCTAGCAAGTGGTGGCTCTCAACAAGGTCAAGGCGAGGGTGAAGCAGAGAAAGTGAAGGCTGGGGAACACACACATTCTTTATTGTATATTTTTTAGTTATGTTGTTTAAAAATGGGGCAGCTGGTGGTAGGATGTAACATCTCTAACTTAAGTTTATTCAGTAACCAGTTCACAATAACATTGTTCTCTGAGATATTGTATACATCTTAAATTAATCAATGATAATTAAATGTAATGGTTATTGTTCTGTTTTCATAAAGATGAAAAAAGGTTTATAAACAAGTTTATGCAATATAGACTGTTTTAGAAATACACCAATCACATTAAAAGCACTGCAAATGACCTAGACCCATGTAGGCATATATAAAAAAGATATTTGTCACTGTTCAAGTTCCGTTTGGGACAGTTGAAATTGCATTTTGGGACGGCGAGGAAAAAAGTTATTTGTGAGCCCTGCTCACAACCACATGTAACCATGCCAGCCCAGGACCTCCACATCCAGCTTCGTCACCTATAGTCTGAGACAAGCCACCCGGACAGCTGATGAAACTGAGGAGTATTTGGCTGTAATAAAGCCCTTTTGTGGGGAAAAACTCATTCTGAGTGGGTGGGCCTGGCTCCTAAGATTGTGGGCCTAAACCCTCCCAGGCCTACCCATGGCTGCGCCCTGGCCCAGTCGTGAAATCCATAGATTGGGGCTAATTAATTAATTTTAATTGACTATTTCCTTATATGAACTGTAACTCAGTAAAATTGTTGCATTTATATTTTTGTTCAGTATAGTATAACCTTGAAAACACAGGGTGTGCCTATATGGAAAAATACACGGTTTAAAATTTCAACCAATCAATTAGTTGAAAGAACAGATGACTTTCGGTCGACCAAGATAGCCCTACAGAACACATATTGCGTTGTGCCCCAGGTGTGAGATCTGATACGGCAACTAACACGACACGGACTGGAACATGCCTGGGATGCAGAGCACCTAATGGTTGGGGAAAGCTACTTTGTGCCAAAGACCCTACTGGCTCATAGGGGTAGGCAGGTAAGTTAGATTCATTCCAAACTCTTAGAGCCATGTAAGTTTGGGTCATCATGCCTCGTCTTAGAGCCACTGCCCAGGTAACATTTGGTTCATCCCCAAGCCTTTGAGTCAGGCGAGTTTGGTTAACCGTGCTAGGTCTTCCAGAAGCAGTCAGGTGAGAGTGCTTCATTATGCCCCAGTTGCATTTGTTTAGCCCACAGTTTCCCTCACAGCTGGTAATGTGAACCAGCCTGTGCATGTTGCCAAGCAACCGCCTGTTGTAGAGACTCAAGACAACCAACAGGGTGAGGAAAGTGACAAGCTACTCAGTTATCTTGGTCAGCCAAGTTCAGGCTAAAATCACAAGATTAGGGAAGAAAGACTGGTAGATAGAGTTCCATGTTAGCATCCAAATGATCTATTATGAAGTTTCCTACAGTGGCTTTGGGTTGTACTTCTTGCAAATGTACTGTAGCTTGTTAATGAGCGCTAGTAATCATTGTATGTTACATTGACAAAATGTATCAAAAACCATCCCAAGACCAGAATCATAAACATGACACTATCCATCTTCCTTGGAATGTGCCTTAATCGTGCACAATGGTACACACTTCTTCTAGACTGCCTGAGCTGCCAATGGACATTTTCTGGGAAGCCAGGTTGGGGATGCAGAGTATTTGCATGTAAAGACATCACACAGACAGTGTGCATGGACTTCAGGTTTCACTGCCAAACACTCAGGGGGGGAAAAAACTATTCTAATGAAAAGGAGAAATTCAGAGCTTGAGTTCAGTCCCTATGGACAAAACCAAGAGACACAATTGCAAAATACAAAACATATCTAATATTTCAGTAGTATACACAAAAGATAAGTCTATTTGGGAAGCAAAAGGAGAAACGTATTCTTATGCTGTGGGAATCATTTATATCAAAAAGGAGAGTAGAAGAATCTGTGTCCATTTCCAGCGAGATTGTTATGGATTTATATTTTAGCTAGTGTGATATGTCATATGGCTGCTACTAGATTCGAACGTTCACTACAGTTGCACCAAATACAGTATATTGTTGCCCTTGCACTTTTGCTCTCAAATAAGTTGGTAATTAAAAATTGGGTTCTCAACTACGGTTGAATACTTTGTTTTACAAATGTTCCATCCCAAGAATATATAAAATATTATCCCGGCATATAAATGTCTGGATTTGATTAGAGCTTCGATCGGCATGAAAATGAATGCCTGATGCTACCAGAGCCCTACGTTAAAGAAATGTTATGAGCCCTATATTAAAACCTCATCAGGCCACAGGACTAAGGCTGTCAAAGTCTTGGAATTTGAGGTTAGGCCAGGTCAATGTACACAGTCACTGACATATCACCAACGCTGCTGTGTCATTCTCTGTGGAAATATGTTGCTCAACGTGGCTAGAGGACGCAGTAATGAAATAAATCATATACTACTGGAAAAATAATATGCTACTGAAAATATTAGTTTATAGTTCTAAAAAATACATGCAACTTCATGTATTCCACCGCAAACTGTCACAGGATACATATATAGTTTCAGGTAATAATAAAACATGTTTTGTTTAGATACTTTCCCTCAGTTTATAGCAAGTCAAGCTAGCGTACAATGCAGAGCAGCTAGTTAGCTAAAAGCTAGGCTGAAGATACCATTGTAGCTAGCGACGTCTACCTAATAACTATAACCAAAAACAAACGTCGTTACCATCATAATAAACAATGGTATCTTCAACCTAGACTAGCTTTTAGCTAGCTGCACTACAGTGCAAGCTAGCTTGACTTCCTATGGAGTTAGAGAAACAAGTTGAGGAAAAACATGTTATCGTCACCTGAAACAATACATTTATCCTGCCATGAATGAAATGGCCAGGCTCGCCATCTTGCGTTACAAACACGACACTTTTACGTTCGGTAGCGAGGCAAGACTGAAGATGTACGGCTTAATGAAATACATCACAAGTCGACGTAAACTAGGCATTAGAACAGCCAATACACGTCCAAAACAACTTGGAGTTCGGAAATGGCCGACTTTAGACCTGTGTTCCAGACAACTGGGAATGGGGGAAAAAAATGGGAAAAAACGTTTAACCCCGGTCATCCGACTCGGAATTCCAAGTTGGAAACTTCGGCCTCTAAGATCACGGACGATTTGACCTCGATTTCCCCACTCCCAGTTCCCTTGAAAGTACAACTAATGTGTCGTTTGTTGCTTTCCTGCCCTCCCGCGTCACTTTATACAAAGATCTCCGCTAAACATAGAATAACATGGTTTATCCGTCTCTCTGTGGCCGCCGAGTACTATAGTTGACTACCAATACCATATTGCCGATGTCTGCAACTGATACAAACAAGCGACGTATATAGAGACGCTTCAAATTACAAGTGAGATGACTACATTAAAATATAAAATAGGCATATTTCAAGCATGTTGAAATACATTTAATGTTCAATTGAGTTACTTGCTTCTTTTAGGCTACTGTCTGATTTGTCTCAATATATGCCCATTTCATGATGTGTAGCCTAACATGTGCACAATGTTCCAAATCGGTGACTTATGAAATGTATTGGGTAAACTCTAGGAGATGTTCCGTCGTCAGAAGTA
This sequence comes from Salvelinus alpinus, assembly GCF_045679555.1. Lineage (NCBI taxonomy): Eukaryota > Metazoa > Chordata > Actinopteri > Salmoniformes > Salmonidae > Salvelinus > Salvelinus alpinus. The sequence goes on from NC_092100.1 coordinate 44,552,198, forward strand.
TGAAATATTTGAATTGAGAAAGATGATCCGAGAGCAGCGCTCCCTTTCATCTCGCTTTCGACCCCATCAGTAAAGACATGCTCCAACAAAGCACGTAACGATCGATTTCTCTGCGTGGTGTTTTGGGAAACGCAATTACATTACATCTTCGGCCGTTGTAGGAAATATGCATAGTTAAAACACTCGAAAGAATACATTCCATCGCTATTGGGAAACGGGGCCCTGATTGAGACAACAGTTAGCTAGCCGTGACACTGTAGATATTAACTAGCCAGTTAAAAGCTAACTATGGATGGGGTAGTTGGCTAGCTGCATGGCCAGTAGTTTGCTATCCAACAGGGCTAGCTAAGTAGCTAGTTAGCGAGCTATTGACTAGGTTAACATTAACTAGCAATTTGGATTTGTTCAATTTAATTTCATTCAGCAAAGTTGTCAATGTTAACACTATCAAACTATTGTACACCAACTGTATAAAACTGTTAGATATATAGTTAAGCAATATAAGCTAGCTCAGGTTAGCCAGCAAGCTAACTTCTCATTCAAACATTCGTTCGACACTCCGTCTTGGTCTCACCGAGCAGAAGCAGCTTGACTTCCCGTGCTGCTTTTTCCCCGTCGTCCCGTAAATTCCTGTCGATTATTTTACTGCGCTCCTGCGCCGCCTTATCACCCGTGCTCAGAGTACACCCCATCTTTAAGCAGATTCCCCAAAAGGTGTAAAAGTTAAATAGATAAAATGTTCAACATGCACAAGCTAAAAGGAGGGCGCCTCCCTCGAGTCGGAGATTCAAACACAACCCTTGCCTCGCACCCAGGCTAGCCAAACAAATTGTTTCTCAGCAGCACTATTAAAATTACTTCACTTGAAAACAACGTTTCGTTCCTGTTTCTATCTCTGTTATCTGCCGATGTATACGTATTCTGATGTTTCGGCAGTGTTCACAATTTTCACGTTTCTTTACGCTTTTGAGCTGTTGAAAGGTTTGTTTCCTGTTCTTCAAATACCCAATGTATGCGCATGCGTGATAGCGCGCAGCACTTTTTAATACCCGCATCAAATTATATTTTCTGTCTGGCACCAAACTGATAATATTGCTGCTCTCTTGAGGTGATGCCCAGAACCCATTGAGATGAAGGCAACATTTTGTACCTGTGAGTTTATAACATACATGACAGGTTCAAAAAGCAGTTGGGTGCATTATATGCAATATCATATCTATCTCTGTTTTATCTTTACAGAAATGCAGAAGTCAAGAAAGTAGCCTACCTACCTAATAGTGCAGTGCCAGGTTTCAGAGCCTGGTCCAGAGATATGAGTATATAGCCAACAAACAGTGTACATATCTGGATAAAGGTCTATTTATTGCACCATAATAGTCATTGTATGGACAATGTTAAATCCTAATTTTGACAATGCAAATAATTCACACTATAGTTCAATTATGTGATGATATGCATTATAACGCCAATGCTGGGGGTTGAATGTGTAGGCCCTATGGAGTGGATCCAGAGAGGCTAGCCAGTGTAATCTAAAATGGATTATGGAGAGTTAACGGAGACTAATGGAGATTAGGCATTGAGTTAATAAATGGCTTTGCCTGGCTGATGTTTGTTTGTTGGCTGCGGTGGGTGGCTTGTGCTCAGTATAGATGCTCAGCCATTTAGATGATGAAACTTTGTAATGTTTTTATGGATCCTAGGCACGGCCGGCCCGCTCCTTAGGCAGGATTAGGTGGTCGCCTATGGCGGCAGATTGACGAAGGTAGCATTTTCTGAGCTAAACTGGCCAAGACGCATCTCCAACATCAACACATAAAACCTCACATAGTTCTGCCCCAAAACAATGACAATTTCTCTCAACCAGTGCCATATGGGTTTTTAAGGTGAGCGCTGATGCCGCCCTTTGATAAACAGTGAACACTTTGTCAAAGGCAGGGGCGCTAAATATTTTGCTTGTCCATTCCCAGCGCGCCTCTCCATGGTGCTGTTGGAGAGACGCATCTCTGAAGTGCACCAATGTTCCGTCAAGAAAACTATCTAACATAAATCATGTAGCGGATACAGGATAGGGTCAGTTGCGATTTTAGCATGTAAATCTTGGTGGGGCATGCATCCCCCCAAAAATGTGGGATGAATGCCAGTAAAGCTACTACACAACACAACACGAAACAATACATTAATTGCACTATAACGGTGACAAACATTGCCCACAAACTGTTAGGGCTTACATAAAGCTGTCCCAACAGCAGAGTCCCGACAGCATTCCCAACACCTTACCACTGCTACACCTGGCTATCAGCGAAGCCTTGTCTGGCAGTGAAACAGTTAATTCAGCCTCATTTACTGCCTTTAAAAAACATAGCTGATATGGCTGACTTGCTTAAACAAATGTGTTTTCTATTGACAACTGAGATGTACAAACTATGGCATAAGGGGACGACAAGCGTATGAGAGGCAATCTGTATTTTCGATTAAGACACTAATGAGCAAGCTAGGACGGACGAAGTCAATATAACTATTTGAAATGTACAGTGACTTTTGAAATGTACAGTGACAGAATTCAGAACCTGGGCCGTTCTTACAGTGTTCTCCCTGTACACCAAGTCAGAACTGTAGGATAAATAAAAGGGGGATATAAGCAGACAATGAAAGCTCTTACAATATTCAATGATTACATTTCTCAAAAACAGGTTATAGGCTACATGTGCACCACCAAGTCAGAACAGTAGGCACAATTAAGAGGTGCAAATAGACCAAATTAGGGCTACTAACAGCTTAGGGCATTAGGGCCTACTAACCGCTCAAGGCATTAGGGCTACTAACAGCTTACTACACAACATACACTTAGTATTATTTCCTTAGCTAGAGTATACATATCTCCCTGGTATATTACATAATTTATGCAGCAGCATACAATACATTTTTGGACTAACCTTGTTGTGCTGTGCTCACTTGAACAGGAAGGTGGTGCGGCGGTCCTTCGTGGGCAAATTTTGTCATCAAATGTATCATCAAAGTCTGACATTCTCTGGATTTATGGTGCTTTCAAGACAACTGGGAACTTGAAAAAAAAGGTTGAATCATGATGACGTCAGTGATCTTCAGGTCGCAGCTCTAGAAAGAGGCCTGAGTTCCCGATTTACAATTCCGAGTTGGATGAAAGTTCAAAACTTATTTTCACGAGTTCCCAGTTGTCTTCAACTCACTGAAGTCAGATTTTGCAGTTCCAAGTCAACAGTTGTTTTGAGCGCGGCACAAATCATGCTTCATTGACAGCATGGCCAATGTTGAATGTTTATCATTTTAAACTAGGAAAAGAGACCCTTAATCTTAGACTTGGGACCACACAGCCACTCCACTGAATAGCAGGATATTGATTGCTTTGCAATGCTTGCAGTTAGCCACTGATTCGTTCCAAACCACTCATTGTTGAATTTGCGATTTCCAACTTGTTGTGTAATGTTTATGCAGTGGTGTAAAGTACTTAAGTAAAAATACTTTAAAGTACTACTTAAGTAGTTCTTTGGGGTATCTGTACTTTACTTTACTATTTTTTTTTTGGCAACTTTTACATTTACTACATTCCTAAAGAAAATAATGTACTTTTTACTCCATACATATTCCCTGACACCCAAAAGTACTATTTTCATTTTGACAGGAAAATGGTCAGTTTCACATTAATCAAGAGAACGTCCCTGGTCATCCCTACTGCATTTGATCTGGCGGACTCACTAAACACAAACGTTTCATTTGTAAATTCTTTCTGAGTTTTGGAGTGTGCCCCTGGCTATATGTCAATAAAAAAATAGAAAATAAAATTGTGCCATCTGGTTTGCTTAGTATAAGGAAGTTGAAATTATTTATACTTTATCTTTTGATACTTCAGTATATTTAAAACCAAATACTTTCAGACTTATACTAAAGTAGTATTTTACTGGTGACTTTCACTATTACTTGAGTCATTTTCTATTAAGTTATCTTTACTTTTTCCACCCCTGTGTTTATGTCCAATGGCCAATGAGCACTGATATGTTTTATCTATAATTTCTCTTCATTATTTCTTTTCATATGACAAAGATTAAAATGATTTGCCAGTAGATTGTCGACTTGATTCATGATGATGACTGCAAGCTAAGATTTTGAAAGTATGATGTTGACAGTCCAATCAAAGCTATTGTAGCTATAACGTGATTTTATTTGTGGCCAATGACCTTGAGCCTTCTTGGATGGGCACTTTTAATGTAACTCTATGGCAGCTCCCATTGGGCTTGAATTTTCTAGCTCTACCCTAAGACTTGGCGGTGACATAGTGTCCCCATGAGTGACAGAACGCTGAGCCAATCAAGGCACAACGCTCTGTACTTTCTGCTGGCTTGACCCACCACCAGAGAAAGCACTGGAACACCTGCATTTTGGAGCTGCCTTACTCAAGAAAACAAAAAAAGATGTTTGTATGTTTGCATGCGGCTTTATTAATTCAATTATATATATATATATTTTACATTGTTTGCAAACTGATATGTGACAGGTTGTCAGGTATGCGTAAATGGCTGTAAGAGAGTCAGGTGCAGATATTGGGTAGCCAATGGAGCCTTTTATTTAGGCGAACCTAAAGCACACGGCAAAATAAACACGAAATAACAATTTGGGTTAAAATAACCCAGCGCAACAGACTAACGTGCGCATAACATGAAACAGAATAACCAATACCACACAAAGGCATGGGGGAAACAGAGGGTTAAATACACAACACATAATGAGGGAAATGAGAACCAGGTGTGCGGGAAAACAAGACAAGACAAATGGAAAATGAAAAATGGATTGGCGATGGCTGGAAGACCGGCGACGTCGACCGCCGAGCACCGCCCGAACAAGGAGAGGCATCGACTTCGGTAGAAGACACAGGTATTAATGCCAAAATAACAAGAAAACAGGCAAGCCCCCCCCAAAAAGTTGAAAGTAAATAATTTATAGATGTCAATGTTTGGTTCCAGATTTGATGCGATCCAGACCGGCCTTGATTTCAATGTCCATGGACATAGATTTTTAGTCCGGTAAGGACCAAATCTGAAACAATCACAGACGTCTACGTACTGTAGAAGAATGGCACCGGAGGGGATGGCTGACATTTTACCAAACCAATTGTGATATTTTGTGTGTTTTTTCACATTGTTTGTAACTTATTTTGTATATACAGTGGATTTGGAAAGTATTCAGACCCATTGACTTGTTCCACATTTTGTTACGTTACAGCCTTATTCTAAAATGGATAAAATAAAATAATTTCCTCATCAATCTACACATAATACCCCAACATAAAAAAGGAAAAACAGGTTTTTAGAAATGTTTGCAAATGTATTTAAAATAAAAAACAGAAATACCTTATTTACGAAAGTATTCAGACTCTTTGCTATGAGACTCAAAATTGAGCTCAGGTGCATCCTGTTTCCATTGATCATCCTTGAGATGTTTCTATAATTTGAGTCCACCTGTGGTAAATTAAATTGATTTGACATGACTTGGAAAGGCACACCTGTTTATATAAGGTCCCACAGTTGACAGTGCATGTCAGAGCAAAAACCAATCCATGAGGTCGAAGGAATTGTCCGTAGAGCTCCGAGACAGGATCTTGGGAAGGGTATCAAACATTTCTGAAGCATTGAAGGTCCCAAAGAACACAGTGGCCTCCATCATTCTTAAATGGTAGAAGTTTGGAACCACTAAGACTCTACCTAGAGCTGGCTGCCCGGCCAAACTGAACAATCGGGGGAGAAGGGCCTTGGTCAGGGAGGTAACCAAGAACCCGATGGTTACTCTGACAGAGCTCCAGAGTTCCTCTGTGGAGATGGGAGAACCTTCCAGAAGGACAACTCTCTGCAGCACTCCACCAATCAGGCCTTTATGGTAGAGTGGTCAGACGGAAGCCACTCCTCAGTAAAAGGCACGACAGCCCTCTTGGAGTTTGCGAAAAGGCACCTATAGGACTCTCAGACCATGAGAAACAAGATTATCTGGTCTAATGAAACCAAGATTGAACTCTTTGGTGGAAAATTGGTGTCCTCATCACCAATAAACTATCATGGTCCAAACACACCAAAAAAGTTGTGAAGAGGGCATGACAACACCTTTTCCCCCTCAGGAGACTGAAAAGATTTGGCATGGGTCCCCAGATCCTCAAAAGGTTCTACAGCTGCACCATCGAGAGCATTCTGACCGGTTGCATCACTGCCTGGTATGGCAACTGCTCCGGAGCACCAAGTCTAGGTCCAGCTTCTACCCCCAAGCAATGAGACTGCTGAACAATTAATCAAATGGGCACCCAGACTATTGGCATTTTCTTAACTATATTTTCTTAAAACTGCATTGTTGGTTAAGGGCTTGTAAGTAAGCATTTCACGATAAGGTCTAACTGCTGTATTCGGCGCATGTGACAAATACAATTTGATTTGATTTGAATATCTTTTCACCTTTCATTCAGAACCTAAATTGAACCTAACTTCAACGTCTGGAAAATACGTCTTTTAGATGTCTTTTCAACGTAATTTTACTTACTGGGACTATTCTAGTTTTGCGGGGGATACATTTTGTTGGCTCGCCTATGGCAGCAGAACGGCCGAAAAACAATAACCATTGCAATTGCTGCTGGTCACTGTTAATACATCAGAATATGAATATATCTGAAGACAGTAGCCTATGTTTAACAATCATATGTTGGTCCAAATTTTGAAACCTTCATTCAATGTGTGCGTGTCTGTTCGTAGTACACGTTTGTGTGCAAGTGTTTGTGGAGGTTTGAATTAATATTTCATAGATCCTGTCATGTTAACTGACAGAGTTTATGAGCAGGAGCAGATTTGCATTGAAAGCTACAGCCACAATAATATGAAGTGTTATACACAGCAGCCCTATATACTGTCAGACAGAGATGCTATTCAGAGCCATTGGTTGAGAGCGAAAACAAGCTTTCTTATTGGACAGGAATAGCTATGACATAAGGGTCATAACCCTTGGGTAGTTATTTCACTCCAACCACATCCAGAGGGATTAGACATTCAAATGACTGTATCCTGACAGATGCCTAATGACTCATAGAATACATAGAGAGTGAACTTCAGTCATAGAAGTAGAATAAAAAGTGGACATTCCAATCAAAGCAATTCTCTGTGGTGTATGGACCACCACAGCCATATTGGGTCACAGTGGACAATCTGGAATGTTTGATTAATTGCAGTTTATCTCATTGCTCAGAATACTGAGCATCTTTCCTTGCTTCACACATGCAGCTATGGCATATACAAGTTATATTAAGTACTGTGTAAATAGGAGGCTCTATTCTATTGATTCTATATCTTTGGCTTCAGTATTATGCCCTTCTCATGCAGGTGCACTGCTAATGCTGTGTTCATAACCAAGTGGGAAGGTGGTAATTACCAGTTGTGAAGTCATAAATACCAGTTGGATGCATTCACGTGCTTTGAACTCGTTGAGAAACGCAGATGGTCTAATGGCCAACAAGCTGCGTCAACCATAAACTAAAAGTACAGCTATTATGTTTATAAACAAATGATAGTGTTAAAAAACCATACTACTAGATTGCTTTTTATAAATCATGTTTGGTTATTACATTTAACTGCCAAAAATGATGTTATTGAGGTAATTTCCTTAGTAGGTCACGTCATAAGTCAGCATGTGGGAGAAGTCGGGGCTCAGGGACGATAGACGAGTTTCCCTATAGTAATTACGAGTTGGAGGGGCGTTCAAGTGGATTTTTTCCAGTTGTATATGGTAAATATCACCTTCCCACTTGGTTATGAACATTGCATTGGATACAGTATATAAAGGCAATGGAAGATATGGTCATAATCCACCTCCTTGCTTTACATGGCATTTCCATTTCAGATGAGGCTTTATGCAAACTAGTGGCATAATTTTTCCAATCCACTCACGGTGAAAGATTTTCCTAAGCAACCACACAGGGTAAGAGAGCACAGACTAAAACAAAGACTCAGTAGGGATCAACACAAGGGGCTTACAGTCAAACACAAAGTCTAATTTCCTTTTAAACTGTTGTCTCACACTCCTGTGCCCTCATTAGTCTTACCACCGTATGGCCAACACCATACCCGTGTCTACTGTATTCTGAGTAAACAAACTTGTTATAAAGTATAAAGATTGTCTGTGATTTTTCATGAGACTTTAACACAGTGAGTTCAATTTGAGAATAGCAGTTGTGCCATTTTCTGGATTGCCATGTGAACAACCCTATCACTAAGGTCCCAGCTATGCTGTGTTTTCTTTTAGCAGTAAGTGATAGCATTCCCAGTATGTGTGGGGTGAATGGAGAGTTTAAATTAGCGCCTTGTTAGTACTGTGGTACTCATTATGCTCATAAGAGAACTTGGCCTCCATGTGGGACTGATTAGTGTGTGTGTGTGTGTGTGTGTGTGTGTGTGTGTGTGTGTATGTGTGTGTGTGTGTGTGTGTGTGATGTGCACAGGGTCCCATAGGGTGGAGAGAGATGCGCAGTCAGCCCATATGCTTCTATTCAATTTCCTTTAGGGCTACTTTATGATTACTTGGTCTTCCAACTGGGGGATGAGATAATGTATACTCTCTCTTCCTCTCGATCTCTCTCCACCCTCTCTCGATGCTCTGTCTATATCCATTTCTGATGTCTCTTTCTACTCTACCCCTTTGCTCCCTCACTCCAGAACCAGTAACTCATTGCAATACAGCAGAGGTGGATAAACCAGGTCCAGAGGAGAACCAGTGTGCAGAGTGTTGTTCCAACCCAACTTTAAAACATCGGATTAAATGATCAATCGACCATGATTAGTCAATTATTTCAATCAGGTGTGTTTGTAGTGCTGAGCGGGAACAAAAGCTGTCACCACAGCAGCACTCTAAAACCAGGGTTGGCCAGTTAAAAAACATTTATAACTGCAGCTTTAAACAGTTTTGTTCAGACTATACCCGTATAATTATTCAAATACACTTACACATGATGAAAGGGGTGTTGGGGTTAACATGAAAACAAATCACTGTCTGAGAGAGTAACACAGATTGTCATGAGATCGAACTGCTATTGCGCCATCACGTTGTATTGTGAAACAGTGTCCCTGTGTGGTAGTAAGATTTACCACAACCTGTTCGTTTTTTGGAACTGAGAATGTCATCCTTTTTATTTACTTATCTTGACCATGTTTCTACTATGAATGGCCATGCTGGTCAAGAGTGTTGGTCTCTAAGTCTAAGTCTGGGTCTTGTCTGTCCACAATTAAAGTGGTCTTGGTCTTGATAAACAGGGTCTTGTTGGTCTCTCTCTGTCTCAAGAGGTTGTCTTGGTCTGGTCTTGGTCAGATCTGGTATTGGTTAAGTCTGATTCTGGTCTGGGTCTTGAAGGTTCTTCTAGTCTTGACTCCCATCACTGCTATCAGTCAATACTGGTGGTGTCCTGTCAGTACTAAAACATTAAAACAATGATCCACTAGATGGCAGTGGTGTCGTTAAAACACAACTGACCTAGCCAGCAGGTGAAATGTAGCCTATATGATCATGGGTCCCTGATTGTAAACCAATTATTATATCATAAAAGAGTCCACATTTTTTCATTGGGTTGCTTTGGTTCCACCCATCTTAACAGTAAACCCCTTAATTTAATCTCCCTGTCGGTGTCTAATAAACTGACCAGTGAGAATATATATATATATATAAAAAATACTTTTATAATTGTACATTTTTTACTCAAATCACCCACAGGCCGTATGTTTGACACCCCTGCTCTAGTTATATGTGGCCTCTCTGCATTCAAGCAGCTACTGTAGATCGTAACAGAGTGACCTCATTTCCTTTGGTACCTTGGGGCATTTCTCCATATAGAGTCAAAGTGGTAAGCCCTGTTCACTGGTCTTTTCTTCCTCACATACAGATTAGTGGACAACCAGCTTTCATGGGAACAGTGTTATGAAGGGCCATCCCAACATAGAATGGAACACATAGCACCCCTTTTGAATTTAAACAGCACTCTGGTGCGTGTGGGATGTGTGTGTGTGTACGTGTCGGTATTTGTGTTATCACTGAGTCTTGGGTAATAGTTCATGCCCCTTCGGCACAACTGCATCGCTTTCATAATGATAATATTTCCACTGTTTTACCTCTGAAAACACATTCATCAGAGCTCATACATGTACACACAACACACCATACACAGCATTTGTTTTTTCTGAATGTATGCACCTCCATTGAGTAACATGGATTATGTAACACCATTGTGAAATACAGCGCCTTCAGAATATATTCATAACCCTTGATTTATTCCACATTTTGCTGTTACAGCCTGAATTCAAAATGGATTAAATACATTTCCAAAAGCACAGTTTGGTTTGGATGGCCAGCTCTAGGCAGAGACTGGGTTGTTCCATATATTTTCAATTTCCCAGTGCTGGAGAACACTGTGCTCTTGGAAATTTTAGAAATTATTTTATACCCTTCCCCGGATATATGCCTCATCACACTTCTATCTTGGCGATCTACGGACAGTTCCATGGACTTCATGGTATAGTTTCTCATCTGACATGCACTGTCAACTGTGGGACCTTATACAGTATAGGCAGGTGTGATATTTTCTAAAGCATGCCCAAACAATTAAATTGGCCACAGGTGGACTCCAATCAAGTTGTAGCGACATCTCAAGGATGATCAAAGGAAATTGGATGCACCTGAGCTCAATTTGGAATGTCATAGCAAAGGAGTGTGAATACTTATGTAAATGAGATATTTCTGTATTTCATTTTAAATACATTTGGAAAAATAATTCAAAAAACATGTTTTCACTTTGTCATTATGGTGTGTAGATGGCTGAGAAAAAACAACAATTTAATCAATTTTGAATTCAGGCTGTAACACAACAAAATGGAATAATTTCTGAAGCACTGTATTATTATCCAAGGTATAAAGATATTACTGAAGGCTATATCCCTCTCGCACAGGTTTATTATGGAATGAGACCGCTCCAGTGCCTATTGCCCCAATGGCCAGTAGAACTAATACAGGTACAGATTTCCTCCAAAAGTAAAAGGTACTTTGTGCTATTTGCACACTCATAGTCACATACCATCTTCATCAAAGAGCACCCAACAGAAAGGCACTGTCCCATAATGTAACGAGTATTACCGAAGGTGGCTTCCCTTCCTGTTCGAGTGGCGCTCGGCGGTCGTCGTCGCCGGTCTACTAGCTGCCACCGATCCCCTTTTCCTTTTCGTTTGGTTTTGACTAATTGATTTCACCTGTTTATTGTTTGGTTGTTAGGGTGGTGCTATTTAAGTTCGTTTAGCCCGTTTCTGTTTGTGCGGGCTTGTCTGTCTGTTTTGTATGAGGTTGTTCGTTTATTTTGGGGTTTTCCACAGTCTGGATTTATTTTCCAGTGTGTACTTTATTCAAGTTGGATTTTTACGCCAATGTTTTTGACGTTACCAGTTGTTCTTCTGGTTGGACATTAAAGAGTGTTTTTTCCCCATATCTTTGCTCTCTGCGCCTGACTCCTCACAATTGTCCTCATTGTTCGTAACACATACACACAATAATGGAAAGAAAATCTCAGATAGAAATCCAACAGAGAATAACAGGGCGAGAAACCCAAGGCCTGACATTTAGTTGATCAGGAGGCTAGGCTCAGTCGTCTCACTTGTCTAACCAACCATTTATCAAATCTAGGAAATCTACATTACTCAAGACTGTATTAACCCACTGAGCCGAAGCCTAGGTGTAAGAGCTGGGAGCTAACACTTCGGGTCTCAGGCAAAGGTGAATCATCAGAGAAACTACCTGTATTACACAGGCACTGTAACAGAAAACACAGCATGATGCACCTTTTGGCATGTATTATTCATTGTTAAACATAAACACATTTTTCCTGTCACAATACAATACCCAACACCCTGGGACACAACGAAACCTACTCATACACACAGTTGGAAGCAGACACAGAGATGCTCCACTGGAGCAGCTGATGGTTATGTTTCTTGCTTGGCAGTAGATAGCATCTGAGACAGTGATATCAGCAGCAACCCTCAGGTTGCACACTCACATCCCTACAGGTTTTCGTGCCAGACCTGGAATTCGAACCAGCAACCGTCCATTCACTGGCTCTCCTCTTAGGCATAAAATAAAGCTGTCCCTCTCAAGTGATATTATGACAGTGATAAACACAGGCATCATCATATGTCTCTATATATGGTTGTGGGTCCCATATCTCGTTGTACTACTGTCATTGAAAACTGGTTGATGCTTCAGATGCTTGTGACCATCTCAATGCGCTGTGTCTAAAACACCAATCACTAACGCTAATCAGGGTTGAATGACATAATCCCCTTCAGTTTTAGCCCGACTCACGTTACACTTAACTTCATTTCCTATTATTATTTATTTCCAGTGTGAGAGCCGTCACCAACGTTAGCATTGTTTGTCGCCATGGAGAGACGATGTCCACATGTCTTAAAACAAACATGATGCTTATTGTAATAACGACTGATCACAAACAATAAACAGAATGTTATAATCATAGAGATAAATTCAATTATGTTTTGCTACATTATGTTCTATTTAATTATATGGTAATAAGGATGTGTGTATGGAGTCTAATGGGGAGGAAGCTGCAGACATGCTTGTGTTGTGGTCAGTAGTAGTCTGCGGCAGAGACTCCAGCATGGAAACACTAAACCCAATTTACAAATGGGTAATGACCCATATACACTAATATATGTATGTATATTTCGGACAGACTGTAACTACAACGACTTATGTCCAAAACTGAGGCACAATCTGATGGGATTTCAGATTACTGTGTTATACATTGATGTACAGTATGTACTATGCTACTATTAACCATGACTCGGGATAAGAATATCATGAGAATTATATGTGAGCTCTTCCATTCTCAGCCTGAATCATATTTAAGTGCCTTGTATGAGCCTGTTAGCTGACAGATCCACATCTCGTCTGTAATAGTTTGAGTGTGGAGGCTGTTATTCTCTCTAGTAATTCCATCAGGGTAAGGCCACACTCAGACTGGGGCAGTGTACGTCACGTGTGGTGAAGGTCAATACGACAGAGTTATAAAGGTTAAAATCCTCCGGCTACAGAATAACTATGGAGTTGAGCAGAATCTCGTTCCCTCATTATGCTGAGAGGGAAAACCATTTGTTTAACATGGATCCATTTTGTGGATCCTTTTTCACTATTAGGTCCTCATATAGTTTCCATAACAACTTTGCTCTAAATACTTTTGCAAAGCCCCTCATTTGATTACTGTGATGCATTAAGTGAGCTAGGCCTACTAACATGGAATACATGGTTAATACAGCAAATAGGACTGATGCAGGGACAGATTTCATCCACTGAGTGAATAGTACCATTATTGAATGGTATTTTGTACATTTTCAGCCATAACAATCAACTCCTAGGCTTGCATTGTCACAGAATGTACTTAACAAACACCATATTCCGCCTAAATGTCATTGTTCAAGTTAAAAAGCGGGGCACTTTAATTAATTAATGAATGTTTCATAAATAAATACAAGTCAGGGCTGTTATGTGTATAGAGGAAATTGTTAGGTTATATTACTTGTTAGATATTACTGCATGGTCGGAACTAGAAGCACAAGCATTTCGCTACACTTAAATTAACAGCTGCTAACCATGTGTATGTGACAAATAAATGTGATTTGATAAGCCGTGATATTATACATCTACAAGGGACACGGAATGGAACTAACTTCATATATATATTTTTAAATAGGCAAGCCAGTTATGAACAAAGTCTTATTTACAATGACGGCCTAGGAACAGTGGGTTAACTGCCTTGTTCAGGGGCAGAACGACAGACTTTTACCTTGTCAGCTCGGGGATTCGATCTAGCAACTTTTCGGTTACTGGCCCAAAGGCTCTAACCACTAGGCTACCTGCCGCGACATGCTTGCTGTGTTTGAATGCCTGTCAATAAATACTCCACAGTAAAAACACACATGCTTGGATTCTCAAGCACTGGCAGGCTTTCTGTTTGTCAGATTCTGCTTAAATGAAGTCATGGCTAATGCAGTGCATCATGCAAAGTTGTTTACCCACGGCCTTTCAATTGGCACCGCGCGCGAGCACTGTCCATGGTTCTTAATTAAACAAAATCTTGCACGCACCACAAATAATGCGTTCTGGAATAGGCTTTACTTCCTCATTGCAAAGGAAAATAACTTACACTTGAATGTTTAGTGTTGACAATGTTTCATCAACTTCATAAACTAGTCGAAATACAACTTCATTTTATGGTGCAGCGTCGTGATTCATTCACGAGCTCCCCCCCCCCCCCTCTCTCTCTCTCTCTCTCTCTCTCTCGCACATACGACTACTGGCGAACACGCAAAGTCGCCCTTTGTCCTTCAGCCTGAGAAGTATGTCGACATCTGCCATTACATTTCTCCAGGTTGTTGAAGCTATATTTTCTGGACGGTTACAGTGATATGGGCATAACAACTGGATCCATCCACCACCTGACTCAACTGGTCGAAGGTAAGTCCGGGACAACCATTGTCACAGCGAGACTGTTCAAACTTTAACATAGCCTATCAAATATTATATTATTTACGCGAACTGCGTTTGGTTTGTAAGTGTGGAGTTCATGCCCGAATAGAAACGCACAGATCATTTTAAAAGTTGGGTGCATGTACAATTTTGGGTGGAGTTTTGTAGCTACGTTTCTTGAATGAATTGAGACTGTTCTCAGAAATAAAATTCCTGTACAAACACAACGTTTCTGTCGGAAAATAAACGTGTACATTATTGATTTGTGACAACTTTGGCGCTTACAGTGTTTTAACAGAGCATAGACCATTTGAACATGACTGTTCTTGTGCTTGTGTAATAAAACTGTACTATTGGAGAAACATCATATTAGCATGTTGTTGCATAATACTTTGGTAATTGCATTTTAATTGGATAGCAATGAGCTGAACGTTTTTGCAAGAGAAATAATAGTGACTGTTCCTTATATCACTTATGTAATAACTCCATTATTATGCAATTATAAAGCAATTTCCAAAGTCCTATGTAACAACAATGGTGATATTGTAATAATCCCAAAGTTACAACACGTATAAGAACTAGATGTCAAGTGTTACTGTATTTCCTGATGTCTCACTCATGAAATATATTTGTCAGTAATTTTGAAGCTGCCTAAGTGGTTTACTCAAATGTTGAGGTGATTCCATGTCCCTCATGTATTTAATTGTAGGTTATTGGCT
The DNA here is from genome assembly GCF_045679555.1 of Salvelinus alpinus. Classification (NCBI taxonomy): domain Eukaryota; kingdom Metazoa; phylum Chordata; class Actinopteri; order Salmoniformes; family Salmonidae; genus Salvelinus; species Salvelinus alpinus. The sequence continues at coordinate 44,567,488 of NC_092100.1, forward strand.
ATATTCAGATTTATATCTAAGGGCCCTCCAAACCATGTGCTTATGATCATATATTTAGACTAATTCAATAAACTGTTGTAGTTTTTGGTTCTTCATCAAGTATTTGGCAGCCATCAAATAAATATATTTTTCTTTTTTAAATGTCACTTGCATATATTCAAATACCTTCAGTATTATTTGTTTTTTTGTGAGGTATTCAAAATACTTTTGAATACTGTTTTTCTGAGACCTGTATTTGAATATCAAAGAAAAAAGTTGCCTTTTAGTTGAAACTCTATATAAACTATATTACACTACCTCGACTATTTGAAAAGTTGGTATTTTCAAATAAACTACAAAATACAACTATTTTCAGCCCAGGCCTGGAGTGTCTCATCATTGTGACTTCCACACAATATCCCTGAGGCGCGAGTCTTCATGTAACCTTGACTAACCTTTCACTCTTGTCCTGTACCATTACCCTTTAATATCATGATTTAATGATAGTGTCAAGTGAGGCCAGAACAATTATATTGTTTCTCACCAGGAATCTCCCATGCTGTACTGTGTGTGTGTTAAACAGCTAAATTAGAGTGCCGACGGACTCCTCCCTGGGAATTGTACATGGTAGATCTTATTATGTTTCCTAATCTTCTCCTATTAACTCTCATATTCCTCCCCAGGGTGCCCTGGCTCAGATAGACTGACTCCGTCTTTCTGCCTGTGTGTGTACAACGATCATCCCTTTATCCTCTCCTCTGTCCCATAGTTTTCTCCTCTCCTCCTCCCCTCTGTTCTCAGGGTGTGTTGTTTGATAGAATCTGGTGTTGGCAGGTTGTTTCTGTCTCTCCTGCTTGGCTCTGTGATGCAGAGTGGCGTGTGTTTTTTCCACACTCTGTTACACTCCTACGTCAATGCAGAGCACACAGTGATGTAAAATTTCCCACCTCTCCCAGTGTAGCACAGACTTCCCAGAAATTGTTACAACAAGTGGTGGCAATTTTATTGGCCTTGTATACTGTCAGGTTGTTTATTTGCGATGGACTATGCAGAGAAAAGAAAGGTGATCCAAGCCCTCAATGGAAAAACAGAGTAACGTGCTTTGAGTGGACTGAACACGAGAGGGTCTAAAAGAGAAAGATCACACACACGGACACACGTTCCAAGTTGTGTTCCAGTGCCCCAGATTCGTTCTCTGTAACATGGTGAGACAGAATGTAGCAGCAGCATGCGGTGCCTTTCTCAGAGTCCCAGTGAGAAGAGAATTATTCCCTGAAAACCAACTCAGCCAGACAGCCAGTCATACTAGCACATTACCGGAACCAGCTGTTGGGGCAAGCAGCTGTTGAATCAGATTACGCTAGATAAGCTAGTGGGCCTGTCAAGGAGCTGCTTCGTTTTTTTCTCTCCAGATTCCATCCATAACAATTAGTAGGAGCTGTCCTGTTATCATCCTGTTATGTTTGAATCAGAAGGTCTGGGTGTGAGGGGCTACATGTGCACGTGGTATGAGGGAGGGAAGAGGAGCTCTGTCTGACCCATAGACATACATATGTACATTATTATTGCATAATGTTTAGACACATCATTGGTCTGACCCCTATCCTCATTGTAGATTCATAAATAAATGTGTTTGCCACTCAAGCAGCTAATTGGACAGTTGTGTAACGGCTGTTTGGTCTCCCTGCATTAACCCTTAATGCCTGAAGCAAAACACAATGACTCTGAGCAGGTCACTGATTGATTCATAATGTTGATGTAACATTTAATGCCAGGTCTGTATATGAGGTTCTCCATAGGGCCACCTATTACAGCATCTACTGTACGTGTATATGAGTGGGAGGGGGCTTCATGAATAATTCATGAGCAAATATGTTTGTCAAAATAATGAGAATATGAAACGTGTTTGTCTTACTTTCACCTCAAACACATACATATCAATAGAGCAGAGCAGGCTCTCTTCCTGATCTTTTGAGTGTTATGACCATACTGTATTTCTATGGTTATGACCCTGTAAGTGCAGCACAGCACTGTTTCATAATTGAACAAAATGGGGTATCTGAGGGATAACAGATGGGGGTACTCATACTGTAATGATATTTGAGCTGATGTTAAAAGCAGGAAGGAAGCCTCTATCAGGTACAATCTTATCACATAGTCTAATGGAGTTGCTTATGGGGCTGCTTCAGCAGCATGCAATGATCCTTAAAGTCTCTCCTGAGTGTCTTTCCATTGATTTTCTGATCCGAATAGATCAGGTAATCACATCGCTGTCTGAGTAATGTTTGTGCTGTAGATACTTTTTGTTCTTACCGTCGTTCCTTAACAGCTATTACAGGGGTGTTCTTCCATTTGCTAAATGTAGTTATGGTGTTGTTTGTTTTGTGTCATAGGGAATTGCTATACCTGTAAATCGAGCTATCTGCTTTGTTACTGTCAGACAGAAGAGGGTTGGGGTTGGTGCAGAGATGAGCTAGAGATGAGCCAAGACAGGATCAGAGAGAGATTAGGGTCTCACAAAGTGTAGAAAGTATAAAAGACAGCAAGGAAGATGAACAACTGCACCAACATCACTCTCTCAAAGTGGACAGCATCCCTCACTATTCCCACAGTCAGTTACTCATCTTTAGCCTGATAGGATCTGTGCTGTCGTGACATAGAGACAGTATCTTGCTGATAGACCTCTATCTATCTGTACATCTGCCCCTCACAGTTAGCCCAGAATGGCAGCATGAATGTAGTTTATTGCTGTGACAGCAGCTAGCTTGTGACCAGTGCAGATTCAAGATTACAGGGTTAGCTGTAGTAGTAAAGCACCCCTGGAGCAAATTAGGGTTAAGTGCCTTGCTCAAGGGCATATCAACAGGTTTTCAACTTGTTGGCTCAGGTATTCAAACCAGCAACCTTTCCGTTACAGGCCCAATGCTCTAACCACTAGGCTACTTGCTTGTACTTCTACAAGCCTATAGAATTAGGGGAACAACTTGACATTATTAACTTGGCTCTTAAAATCAGATTAGCTATCTGCTAAAATGTCAACATGTATGTTTCCAGGTAAACCAGAAAATGTAAATGAGCTGTCTTAGAGGTTAGGGTGACCTAATAATGTGTTCTAACTCGACCTGTCAGATCACATCCTATCCCAGTGAGTACTTTCAGGTCCTCAAAGAGCCAGGAGGGGAGCCTTGTCCAGGAAACCATGCAGTTAAAATGCATTCAAACTCATAGCATAGATGAGCCAAATACAGTACAAATAAGACCACATTCTAAAAAAATGGTTTCAATATTTCAAAATCATCCCAATGTGACTGGAATTGACTGTGTAGCTCAATGAAGTTACCTAAAGATTGAATCCTTATTTGGTGAAAGTGCCGCGTCCGTTTGGGATACTACAACAACAAAGAGGTTACTGCAAACAACTACACTGCTTCTTCCCTCTGACATCACTGCAGACACGATAGAACAGCAGAATATGTACTACACATTCCATCAATAAAACAAATTCAAAAAAATATTTGGGAGATATTGACTTGCATTGGGTTTTGGACAGAAATGATAGCATTAGGTAGACAGCAGTCAGGTAATCCAAACCATAGAAAGGATTGCGGTCCCTCCTTATCCAAAGGCTTATAGGATAAGGAAACAAACATTTCATTTTGTAATTTAGGTAATTATTAGGTCAACTATTTACTTTTAATTTAGTCTTTAGTGTTCAGCAGTTAACATTCAGGTCAAATCTACTTTCTACAAATACAGCAGCAGGTGGATAAATATTAGGAGTCAGGTCATTGCTGCTCACCAATAATCCTTTGTTAATTGGATCTGAGAATGTTCTTCCTTCATACCTGTCCTAAAATATCCAGGGGTGATACTGCATATTGATTTTGAGATATAGGACACTACTGTGTGGATTTCTAAACCCTGCAGCTACGGGAAAGGGCCTTTATTTGCTCACCTGCCATTTTTTTCACACCTGGGTAAAGGAACACACACCTGCTCTCTCCTCTACCAGTCAGGAAGCTGTTGTCGGAAATCACAAAGGAACCAAGTATAAAACCATCAGGTAGTTGATTGTGAGGAGTACAGAGAAAATGCTTACACACACACACACACACACACACACACACACACACACACACACACACACACACACACACACACACACACACACACACACACACACACACACACACACACAAAAAGAGATGCACTCATGCTTAGACTTAATACACTATGGGCTGGTTTCCTGGACACAGATTAAGCCTTATCCTGGACTAAAAAGAAGGCTTAATGGAGAATCTCTTATCAAAAGCGTATGTAATCTTTGTCATTACCAGGTGTATCTTGTAGTTCTGAGATTGGCCCCAAAGCATACTTGAAAAGGATAACCAAGACCAGACAAGATGGAGACGCTCAACCTCACCAACTACTCCAACCTCAGCTCAGACAATGGAAGCAGCAGTCTCTTCTCTGGGAGTCCCTATAAGACGGTAGAGATCGTCCTCATCATCCTGGTGGCCGGGTCACTCAGCCTCGTCACCATCATTGGCAACATCCTGGTTATGCTCTCCATAAAGGTTTGGATTAAAGATCCATCACTTAGTTTTTTAAATTAATCATATTCTTAGGATACAGTTGAAAAGGTCATTGGATAGCCAATATTCAGCCAATATTCAGTGCACCTAAAATACTGGAGACCTGTTATTCTTTAGTGTTGTGATTGAAAGATATTGGCAAAATGCATTGCACATTGTTAGTGATGTGTGACCTTGGCCAGATCACATGGTCAGGAAAAACTCCTGGTCCTACACATATCATTGTCTTTTCTAATATTCTCCTGTATGCTCTCCATGAAGGTCAACAGGAACCTCCAGACTGTCAACAACTATTTCCTGTTCAGCCTAGCCTGTGCTGACCTCATTATTGGCCTTTGCTCCATGAACCTCTACACTATCTACATTGTGATTGGACACTGGCCCTTAGGCCCGGTTGTGTGCGACCTGTGGTTGTCCATTGATTACGTGGTCAGCAACGCCTCAGTTATGAACCTCCTCATCATTAGCTTTGACCGCTACTTCTGCATCACCAAGCCTCTCAGCTATCCGGTGCGCCGCAGCACCATGATGGCGGGGATGATGATTGCGGCGGCCTGGGTGCTATCATTCGTACTATGGGCTCCTGCCATCTTGTTCTGGCAGTTCATCGTGGGTGGGCGGACGGTGCCGCCTGGTGAGTGCTACATCCAGTTCTTCTCCAACGCAACGGTGACGTTTGGCACGGCCATCGCGGCCTTCTACCTGCCTGTGGCCATCATGATCAGTCTCTACTGGCGCATATCCAAGGCCAGCCGCAGCCGGGTACGGAGGAACAGCAGGAAACCTTCAGGGAATAGCCTGGGAGAAGGCCCATCGCAGAGCCAGGAGGATGGGAGCAGGGCCAAGCCCAATGACTGCACTGTGACTGGGGAGGAGGAGGAGGAGGGTGGGGATGGAGAGAAGGTCGGGGAGGGGGTCCAGCAGCAGAATGGCAGGGAGCCCTGCACAGGGGAAGGGCCAGACAGAGATAGCTCTACCACAACAGTCAGCAACCTTGCCTCATCATCCAATCAAAAGGAAGAGCCTGGCCTATCACAGAAGGGGTCAAACGGTGAGGCCAAATCCAGACAGACACGGTGTTGCTCTCAGAACCAGGCCACAGGCTGCGGGCCCAAACTCTCCTGTATCAGAAGCAACCCCCGGCCTGAGGGAGAGACATATACAGCCACGCACAGCAACACAGATTCCACCCCTGCCACAGAGAAACACAGCCTGGTGACACGGACGCTGTTAAAGGTGTTGATATATATATAATGCACAACAGAATAGACAGCAACTTCCCTTAAATAATAATATGAAGTATGTGTAAAGTGAAAATATATATACACTGAGTATACAAAACATTAAGAACACCAGCTGTTTCCATGACATAGACTGACCAGGTGAATCCAGGTGAAAGCTATGGTCCCTTATTTATGTCACTTGTTAAATCCACTTCAATTAGTGTAGATGAAAGTGAGGAGACAGGTTAAAGAAGGATTTTTAAGCCTTGAGACAATTGATACATGGATTGTGTATGTGTGCCATTCAGAAGGTGAATGGGCAAGACAAAAGATTGAAGTGCATTTGAAACGGTTATGGTAGTAGGTGCCAGGTGCACCGGTTTGTGTCAAGAACTACACCGCTGCTGGGGTTTTCACCCTCAACAGTTTCTCTTGTGTATCAAGAATGGTCCACCACCCAAAGGACATCCAGCCAACTTGATACAACTGTGGGAAGCATTAGAATCAACATGGGCCAGCATCCCTGTGGAACCCTTTCGATACCTCGTAGTCCTCAACCTATCTCAATATTAGGTATATGTTCCTAATGTTTTGTATACTAAGTGTATACTTATAACCAAAATCAAAAAGCACAAGATATTTTATGTGGTGGGGGAGAATGTAGAATCATGAAAAAAATGCATGCATGCATACTCATACAAAAATCGATCACTTTTCTGTCTCCAGGTGACAAAGAGGAACTCCAAGCAGAGCCCCAAGAGGAAGACGAAGAAGAAGAAGGGCCCTCCGTCCCGGGAGAAGAAGGTGACGCGCACCATCATGGCCATTCTGGTGGCGTTCGTGGCCACGTGGATGCCTTACAATGTGATGGTGCTCATCAACACCTTCTGCTCCAGCTGCATCCCCAACTCACTGTGGACCATTGGCTACTGGCTGTGCTACATCAACAGCACCGTCAACCCGGCCTGCTACGCCCTGTGCAACACCACCTTCAAGAACACCTTCCGACAGCTGCTGCTCTGCCAGTACAGGAACATACGCACGATGAGGTCATGAGGACCAGGGGGTCAGGGGTCATGGCTGCGAAGCTTCTGTCTTCATTCACTCAGATACTCACAGATCTGATAGGACTGGATAAGTGAAAGTAGGTGAAGCTATTGTTTAGACCTACCCAGTCACCTTTGATCTGTGCAGAGGCTGAACCAGAGCAGAAGGAGAGGGGAGATAACTTCTTAGAATGAAATGCAGCTCAGATGTGTATCTATCTATGTTGGTTATGGTTTTATATGAGTAGGTTCCAAATTAGACTGCTATTCTCATGAAACGTTTGGTTTCAACATGGTGGCTAAACTCGGTTTACATAATGGCTGTCTATGTTATGTTTTGGGTATGTGACATGTCTACTCTATGGTATGAATTTGGTTATCTCGGGTATGTCTGGGTGATTCTGTCTGATGTCTTGTGATTGCTTGTTGTACAGTGCTTGTTTGATAAACAGGTGCAGTGGCAGAGGTTTGCTCAGAGCTGTTTCTGCACTGTTCAGACACTTAAGGTTTGTTTGTTGATATACTATGACACATGGTTATAGATGTTCCCCTATGTACAGTTTAAGTCGGAAGTTTACATACACCTAAGCCAAATACATTTAAACTCAGTTTTTCACAATTCCTGACATTTAATCCTAGTAAAAATTCCCTGTCTTAGGTCAGTTAGGATCACCACTTTATTTTAAGAATGTGAAATGTCAGAGTAGAGAGTAGTAGAGAGAATGATTTATTTCAGCTTTTATTTCTTTCATCACATTCCCAGTGGGTCAGAAGTTTACATACACACAATTAGTATTTGGTAGCATTGCCTTTAAATTGTTTAACTTGGATCAAACTTTTCGGGTAGCCTTCCACAAGCTTCCCACAATAAGTTGTGTGGATTTTGGCCCATTCCTCCTGACAGAGCTGGTGTAAGGTTTGTAGGCCTCCTTGCTCGCACTTGCTTTTTCAGTTCTGCCCACATATTTTCTATAGGATTGAGGTCAGGGCTTTGTGATGACCACTCCAATAGCTTGACTTTGTTGTCCTTAAGCCATTTTGCCACAACTTTGGAAGTATGCTTGGGGTCATTGTCCATTTGGAAGACCCATTTGCAACCAAGCTTTAACTTCCTGACTGATGTCTTGTGATGTTGCTTCAATATATCCACATAATTGTCCTTCCTCATGATGTCATCTATTTTGTGAAGTGCACCAGTCCCTCCGTGCTTCACGGTTGGGATGGTGTTCTTCTGCTTGCAAGCCTCCTCCTTTTTCCTCCGAACATAACCATGGTCATTATGGCCAAACAGTTCTATTTTTGTTTCATTAGAACAGAGGACATTTCTCCAAAAAGTATGATCTTTGTCCCCATGTGCAGTTGCAAACCATAGTCTGGCTTTTTTATGGCGGTTTTGGAGCAGTGGCTTCTTCCTTGCTCAGCGGCCTTTCAGGTTATGTCGATATAGGACTCGATATAGGACTCGATAGGACTCGTTTTACTGTGGATATAGATACTTCTGTACCTGTTTCTTCCAGCATCTTCACAAGGTCCTTTGCTGTTGTTCTGGAATTGATTCACACTTTTCGCACCAAAGTACGCTCATCTCTAGGAGACAGAATGCGTCTCCTTCCTGAGCGGTATGACGGCTACGTGGTCCCATGGTGTTTATACTTGTGTACTATTGTTTGTACAGATGAATGAGGTACCTTCAGGCGTTTGGAAATTGCTCCCAAGGATGAACCAGAGTTGTGGAGGTCTACAATTATTTTTTCTGGGGTCTTGGCTGATTTCTTTTGATTTTCCCATGATGTCAAGCAAAGAGGCACTGAGTTTGAAGGTAGGCCTTTAAATATATCCACAGGTACAGCTCCAATTGACTCAAATTATATCAATTAGCCTATCAGAAGCTTCTAAAGCCATGACTTCATTTTCTGGAATTTTCCAAGCTGTCTAATGGCACAGTCAATTTAGTGTATGTAAACTTCTGACCCACTGGAATTGTGATACAGTGAATTATAAGTGAAATAATCTGTCTGTAAACAATTGTAGGAAAAATCACGTGTGTCATGCACAAACTAGATGTCCTAACCGACTTGCCAAAACTATAGTTTGTTAACAAGAAATTTGTGGAGTGGTTGAAAAACAAGTTTTAATGACTCCAACCTAAGTGTATGTAAACTTCCGACTCCAACTGTAAGTATAAATGAGGTTTAGATTGTTCAAAAAAGATGTGTAAGTATTCTGAGAAAGAACATAAAAACATCAGTACTGTTGATATATATCTAGGAGAAGAAGAGGGAAGAGAGAGAAGAGAGGAAGAAGACTGAGAATTTCCTGCACTGCCAAAACCAACAGTTTCAGAGAAACATAAGACTACGAATACACCTGTAAATATACAGTACCAGGCATAAGTTTGGACACACCTACTCATTCAAGGATTTTATTTTTACTATTTTCTACATTGTAGAATAATTGTGAAGACATAACAACTATGATATAACACATGGAATCATGTAGCAACCAAATAAGTGTTCAACATTTTATATTAGAGATTCTTCAAAGTAGCCACCCTTTTCCCTGACAGCTTTGCACACACTTGGCATTCTCTCAACCAGCTTCATATGGAATGCTTTTCCAACAGTCTTGAAGGAGCACTTGTTGGCTGCTTTTCCTTCACTCTGCGGTCCAACTCATCCCAAACCATCTCAATTGGGTTGAGGTTGGGTGATTGTGGAGGCCAGGTCATCTGATGCAGCACTCCATCACTCTCCCTCTTGGTCAAATAGCCATTACACAGCCTGGAGGTGTGTTTTGGGTCATTGTCCTGTTGAAAAACAAATGATAGTCCCACTAAGTGCAAACCAGATGGGATGGCGTATTGCTGCAGAATGTTGTGGTAGCCATGCTGGTTAAGTGTGTCTTGAAATTCTAAATAAATCCCTGACAGTGTCACCAGCAAAGCATCCCCATACCATCACACCACCTCCTCCATGCTTCGTGGTGGGAACCACACATGCGGAGATCATCCATTCATCTACTCTGCGTCTCACAAAGACACGGCGGCTGGAACCAAAAACCTCACATTTGGACTCATCAGACCTAAAGACAGATTTACACTGGTCTAATGTCCATTGCTCATGTTTCTTGACCCAAGAAAGTCTCTTCTTCTTATTGGTGTCCTTTAGTCGTGGTTTCATTGCAGCATTTCGACCATGAAGGCCTGATTCACGCAGTCTCCTCTGAACAGTTGATGTTGAGATGTGTCTGTTACTTGAACTGTGAAGCATTTTTTTTGGCTGCAATCTAAGGTGCATTTATCTCTGCAGCAGAGGTAACTCTGGGTCTTCCTTTCCCGTGGCGGTCCTCATGAGAGCCAGTTTCATCATAGGGCTTGATGGTTTTTGTGACTGCACTTGAAGAAACTTTTAGTTCTTCAAATTTTCTGGATTGACTGACCTTAATGTCTTTTTATTTTTGGTCTTTTACCAAATAGGGCTATCTTCTGTATACCCACTCTACCTTGTCACAACACTGATTTGCTCAAACATATTAGGAAGGAAAGAAATTCCACAAATTAACTTTTAACAAGGCACACCTATTAATTTAAATGCATCCCAGGCCTTTTGAACCTGATTGAGAGAATGCCAAGAGTGTGCAAAGCTGACATCAAGGCAAAGGGTAGCTACTTTGAAGAATCTCTAATATAAAATATATTTTGATTTGTTTAACACTTTTCTGGTTACTACATGATTCCATACATCCATTCTATATTTCATAGTTTTATTTCTTCATTATTATTCTACAATGTAGAAAATAGTAAAAAAAGAAAAAACTGGTATGAGTAGGTGTATCCAAACTTATGACTGGTACTGTATGTAACTACACTGTATATACAAAAGTACGTCGACAACCCTTCAAATTAGTGGATTCGGCTATTTCAGCAACACCCATTGCTGACAGGTGTACAAAATCGAGGACACCGCCATGCAATCTCCATAGACAAACATTGGCTAAAAACATGCTAAACCACATCTGTTATCCAACCCTGTAACTGTACAATGCGAGCTATTGTGATATAACTACCTTTGCTCCCCATTACCGATCCTCTACCCTCCCCTCCTCATGTTCTGCTTATTCATACTCCATACATTTAACCACAACAGGTATTTTGAATTGGGAATAAATACAAAATAATATGTCAAACTGAATGTCCTTTCTTTATCACAGAGAATGGTTTAGAGCACTATTCAACATGGTAACACATCAACCAACAATTTTCACCACCGTGAAACTGGATCTTACTGGGAAATGACACAGTGATGTAGTTCGTGGGGTGGTTCTTTGTCTGTGTTCATATTTTCCAGCTTGGATAGCTCGTTCATTTCCACCAGAAGACAGCTATTGAGAGAGGAATATGTGTATTTATCACCTGGACTAGTCAAAGCAGTCATCAGACACAGGTCGTAATGTTATAATTCCCCTGTCTTCAGTAGTGCTATAAATCACAGCATGAAAAACACAACATCAACAACAGTAGTAAAGGCCCATTCACTTAGCCATATTTAGTCCTGTGTTTTTAAACACCAAGAGTGTTTCATAACGAATGGACTGTCGTACTGTATATGGGACATCATGTGTAACACAGCCCTCCAAACACACACAAACACATGTGTGGTGTTTTCATTTATGTACTGGTACTGTGGGTGCCAGGATAAGTAATGAGTTGTGGAAGCTACAGTGGTGTATGTCTTAACTATGTCTTAACTCCTTACTCAAAGCTCCCATTGCATGGATTGCTGAGGTGTGAGTGCCCTCTAGAGGTTAAATTGATGGGACACAGCAACATAGTGGCACTTGGATGCCGTTTTGCACCAGACACGGTAGTGTGTGTGTGCATTGTGGTCGGTATGGCAGGGGATATGCTGATTTGCTACCAAAAACAAACCTGACTTTACTCATATGCAAGCTAGAAGAGAATATCAGTGTCATGTTGTGAATGTAGCCAGTACCAATATAGCCTATTTTGTCCATAACCATTATTATTAGGTTTACATACTGGTGGTTGACATAACGGCCACACAGTCAAAGTTTGACACAACTTTAAAAGCTGGCTGAACTGACAGGATGCACAGAGGGCTGTTCTGATATCACCTTGCATGAATTTGTAGACACAGACTCTTACCTGTGTCGGTATGTTGCTCAAATGAATACCAAGAGAGTGAGAGAAAAGAAAACCGGAAAAAAAAATTCAGCATCAAACAAGACTTTGATGCCAAGCCGTTCAACTTCAGAAGAAATCCTGTTTGAGATGAGTAGGCCTATAAAGCCAATCGAACCTAAGCCTACAGCCATTCATCAGGCTGGGGACCCCAATGAAAATAGATCCACAGATGAAACCTGTAGAATAATGATGGTGGCCAACGTGAGCCCTTTGGAAACTTCAGAATGATCCAGATTCTGTAAACCTCGTTTTTGCAATCCAGGATCAGATCGATCTGGCTGTTTTAAAGACGTCAGAAAGGATCATTCTGATCCAGATACCACAACATCAAGATCACAGAATCTGGATTTTCAGGGCTTTGAACAGGCCTACACCTTGCTATCTACTAGACAGGTTATGGTACTACTTCTACACTGTCATAAGGAAACAGAGAAGAGTAAACTACATGAATAAAGGTAAAAATAATATGTAAGTACAAACCTTTATTTGACACTTCTCAATATAGCAACTGACCACATACATATATTGCGGTCAATTTAACATAATGAACCTTTGCTTTCAAGTACATTACAACCAAGACATTTCAATGTAACTAAGGTGACAAGGTTTATACATTTTTTATACATTCTTTCTTTCACTTTTCTAAATCCACCCTTCCAGTAGGACTAATATAATCCCGATTTTCGGCATGAAAAATATCCTAATCACCTTTGAAAAATGCAATAAAGACATTTGATCCTGACTAAAGCGCAGATTGGATTACCAGATCCAAATCCCTATACGGAGGATCAGAATCAAATTTTTCAGTTTTGAAAAACCCAACTATAACATTTAATCCTGCAAATTTGAGGAACTTTTAAACATGCCACCTGAAGAAAATCAGTGTGACTGTTAATGTAGGCCTACTTAATTTGTGCTCAACTGGAATGTTTATTGGAATATGCAAGTCAAGTTCCCAAAATACTGTATCTGGTTTCCGAGCTTGCACATTTTGGTTCCTTGGAAGTTGTGGAAAGTACGTTTTTGGTTTCCGATTGATTCTGGGAATGAAGCCAACGGTAAACCTGAACTTTTTGTAAACATTCTGAGAATGGAAGTGAACATTTTTAGTTTGTATGGAGGTTCTGAGAACGTTTTATTATGGTTCCCTGAAGTTTTCCTGGGAGGTTTTATTAACATTCTGAGAATGGAAATGATAGGTTACTTGAAAGTAATTTTCTAATGTTGTGAACATTTAGAATGACATTTAAAGTTTATTTTGAGTTTTTTTTAATAACCTCTTTAAAACCTTCACTGAATGTTTCAATAAGACGTTTAGTAACACTGCTAGCTTAGTTTGGGTTAACTGTTTTCAACTCCAAGCATAGATAGCACACATAGAAATGTGTTTCCTTCGGCATTAATCATTGCAAACATTTTTATTTTTTATTTTGTCACGGTGTCTGTGAGATTCTAATCTATGACCTTCTGTTCTCTATCCATGGAAATAGTTCACTGGCCCCAGGAGGTTTTTTTAACTGATACAAAGCAGGGTATTTTTTGTCTATTAAATGCTTGATTGGTTTATTCAGGTAGGCATGGATAGAGGGAGAACATTTACTCCCTTTTAAAAAAACATAGCTGATAAGGCTGACTTGCTTAAATAATGTGGTTTCTACTGACAATTGAGATGTACAAACTATGGCATAAGGGGACGACGAGTGGAGAGTTAAAATGAGAGTCGCTACATGCAAAATTGTCTAGGGCAGTCAGATATAGCCTATGTTTTTGAGTGGCAATATAATTCTAAATTAATATTCAGAGATGATTAGTCTTCCTGTCTGGTTTTGCGCCCCCTCGGGCTCGTGCGGTGGAGGAAATATTTGTGGTCCTATACTCAGTCTTGTCTCAAGGTAGTAAGTTGATGGCCTGTTGATAGCCCTCCAGTGGTGTGGGGGCTGTGCTTTGGTAAAGTGGGTGGGGTTATATTCTGTCTGGTGGACACTGTCCAGGGGTATCGTCGGACGGGGCTACAGTATCTAGGGTCAGTCTGTTATATCTGGTATAATTCCCCTGTCTTATCTGGTGTCTTGTACAGTGGCATGCCAGCAAAGCCCCTACACAATACATTTATTGCACTATAACGGTGATAAACGGTGCCCACAAACTGTTAGGGCCTACATTTTTTATTTTAACTAGGCAAGTCAGTTAAGAACACATTTTTATTTACAATTATGGCCTACCCCGGCCAAACCCTAATCTGAACGACGCTGGGTCAATTGTGCGCCACTCTATGGGACTCCCAATCACGGCCAGTTGTGATACAGCCTGGAATCAAACCAGGGTCTGTAATGACACCTCTAGCACTGAGATGCAGTGCCTTAGACTGCTGCGCCACTCGGGAGCCCCCCAAAAAGCTGTCCCAACAGCAGAGCTATCTTTTCAGCACCATGGAGTGAATCCTTACTACTGCTACACCTGGCTATCAGCGGAGCCTTGTCTGACAGCGAAATAGGCTGTATCAGCCTCATTTACTGCCTTTAAAAAAAACATAGCTGATATGGCTGACTTGCTTAAACAAATGTGTTTTCTACTGACAATTGAGATGTACAAACTATGGCAGAAGGGGACGACAAGCGTATGAGAGGCAATCCGTATTTTCGATTAAGACATTAATGAGCGAGCTAAAACGGATGTAGTCAATATAACTATTTGTTCAGCACTTTTGAAATGTACAGTGACAGAATTCAGAACATGTGCCGTTCTTACAGTATTTTCCCTGTACACCAAGTCAGAACCTTAGGATAAATAAAGGGGGCACATAAGCAGACAATGAAAGCTATTACAATATTCAGTGATTACATTTCTCTAAAACAGGCTATAGGCTACATGTGCACCACCAAGTCAGAACAGTAGGCTAAATTATGAGGGGGAAAGGGACCAAATTATTAGGGTGAGGCACATGGGCTACGAACAGCTTACTACACAACATGCACTTAGTTTTACTTTCTTAGCTAGTATACATATCTCCCTGACATATTACATCAGTTATGCAGCAGCATACAATACATCTTTTGGACTGTTGTGCAGTGCTCACTTGAACAGGAAGGTGGGCGGTGGTCCTTCGTGGGCAAACGTTGTCATCAAAGTCTGGCATTCTCTGGATGTACGGTGCTTTCAAGACAACTGGGAAAAGGAAAGGGGGATTCCTAGTCCAACTGAATGTATTCAACTGAAATGCGTCTTCCGCATTTAACCCAACCCCTCTGAATCAGAGAGGTGCACGGTTGAATCATGATTCAGTGATCTTCATGTTGGAGCTCTAGAATGAGGCCCGAGTTCCTAACTTGGAATTGTGAGTTGGAGGACCATTCAAAATGTATTTTCCCAGTTGGAGCTCATTTTTCTCCCAGTTTCCAGTTGTCTTTAATTCACTGAAGTCTGAGATTTCCCAGTTCCGAGTTTCCAGTTGTTTTGAACACGGCAGAAGTCACGCTAGATTGACAGCGTGGCCAATGTTGAATGTTTATTATTTTTAGCTTGGAAAAGAGACCCTTAAACCCAGACTTGGACCACACACCCACTTCACTGAATAGCAGGCTAGTGATCGCTTTGCAAAGCTTGCAGTTAGCCACTGATTCCTTCCAAACCACTCATTGTGGTCTGGAAGGATTTGCGATTTTTGTGTAATAAACATTTGTGTAATGTTTATCTCCAATGGCTATAATTTCTTGTCATAATTTCTCTTCATATGACAAGGATTGAAAAAGATTTGCCAGTAAATTGTCGACTTGATTCATGATGATGACTGCTAGCTTGCTAGCTAAGATTTTGAAAGTATGATGTTTACATGATTAGTCCAATCAAAGCTATGGTCGATATTATGTGATTTGATGTCATTTTATCTGTGGCCAATGACCTTGAGCCTTCTTGGATGGGCACTTCTAATGTAACTTTATAGCAGCACCCAAGGGGCTTGAATTTTTTTGCTCTACCCTTAGATTTTGCGGTGACGTAGTGTCCCCATGAGTGACAGAACACTGAGCCAATCACGGCGCAACTGGAGAACATTACCAACCCCTACGCTAAGGAATTTTCAACAGGCTGCCACACCACCAAAGAAAGCACGGAGCTAGCCTGAAACACCTGCATTTTGGAACTGCCTTACTCAAGAAAGCAAAAAAGAGATCATGTTTGTATGCAGCTTTATCAAGTCAATCATTTATTTTATTTTAAATTGTTTGCAAACTGATATGTGACACGTATTATGGCCAAAATAACATGCAAAACAGACAAAAAATAATAATAAAAAATAATGAATAAATATATATATTTTGCCCCACCTGCCCTGAATGACGAGTCGCCACTGGCCTGTGTGAATTTAAGTATGCTCCCTCTAATTCTCTCTCTCTCTCCCTCTCTCCCCTCCCGGAGGACCTGAGTCCTGGCTGTCCCCAGTCCACCTAGTCGTGCTGCTGCTCCAGTTTAAACTGTTCTGCCTGCGGCTATGAAACCCTGACCTGCTCACTGGACATGCTACCTTGTTCCGACCTGCTGTTTTTGAATCTCTCTCTCTCTCTTTCTCGCACCTGCTTTCTCAACCTCTGAATGCTTGGCTATGCAACTGACATTTACTCCTGAGGTACTGACCTGTTGCACCCTCTACAACCACTGTAATTATTATTTAACCCTGCTGGTCATCTATGAATGTTTGAATATCTTGAAGAACAATCTGGCATTAATGGCCATGTACTCTTATAATCTCCACCCGGCACAGCCAGAAGAGGACCTGCCACCCCTCAGAGCCTGGTTCCTCTCTAGGTTTCTTCTTAGGTTCCTGCCTTTCTACATCTGCATTGCTTGCTTTTTGGGGTTTTAGGCTGGGTTTCTGTAAAAGCACGTTGTGACATCTGCTGATGTAAAAAGGGCTTTATGAATAAATGTGATTGATTGTCTATATACTAATTCATCTGAAAGGTACAGTATTCACAAATGTCTCTTTACCGGTTTACCTGTTTGTGGTGTCTCTCTTGTTGGGATGTATGTTTTGTCCCAAATTTTTTTTATCCCAACCCCCATCCCTGCAGAAGGCCCTTTGCATCTTGGTAGGCCGTCATTGTAAACAAGAATCTGTTCTCAATTGACTTGCCTAGTTAAATAAAGGTTAAAAAAGAAAGAAAACGTTAGCCACCTAGCTAACATTCGCATTAGCCACCTAACTAACATTAGCCACAACAAATTGGAATGTAACATTTCATTCGAATTGTAATTTGTAACATGTTGAACAAATTACAATTTGTAACATATCATACGAATTGTAATTTGTAACATATCATACGAATTGTAATTTGTAACATATACGAAATGGATGATGAACATCCACAAATTAATATATGTACATACCATACGAAACTTAACATATCATACTAATGAAGTGTCTCGGATTTACATTTACTATGTTACATCTACACCTGAGTCAGGTTGCCCAGGGATGAATGAGATCTGCAGGAAGGATCTACTGGCCAGGAACATGAACAGGATGCTTCGACTCGTCCCTAAAGAGTACAACATCTTCCCCAAAACCTGGTGCCTCCCTGGAGGGTAAGAGCTCACCATGGGAGACTGGGGAACAGCTGCATGTTGGCCTACTGTGTAAATCGCACATGCAAACACACACACATTTTTCAAAGGCACCAAAGTTCACAACACTGTGGGTGCAAGGGTTGAAGAGAAAATTATGAAGGAACGAAAGCCTTAAACCAATAAGCTATAAAATGTCATCATTTGAAACCACACAACATCCCTTGCATTGCAGGTACATTGAATTTCAAGGTTACTGTAAGAGTGTGGAAGCAAAAGACCTTTATCCGCAAACTCGAAAATGGTTGCCAGGGCAAAGGGAATCACATCAACCATCAGCCCCGGGATATCAACCCTGAGGAGCACATCATCTGCCAGAACTACATCTCCAAGGTAACCATTCCAAGACATGCAAGGCATGGCTACCTGCTCATCCATATGAACTGCCCTGCTGATTGGGCAGTCAGTTGAGTGTGATATGATTACTGTACCTGCAGTGAAGGTGGTTGATGTGTAGGAAATAGGAATATACACTGAGTGTACAAAACATTAGGAACACCTTCCTACTATTGAGTTGCAACCCCTTTTGCCCTCACAACAGCCTCAATTCGTCGGGGCATGGACTCTACAAGGTGTCGAAAGTGTTCCAGAGGGATGCTGACCCATGTTGACTCCAATTCTTCCCATAGTTGTGTCAAGTTGGTTGGTGGACCATTCTTGACACACATGGAAATTGTTGAGTGTGAAAAACACAGCAGAGTTGCAGTTCTTGACACACTCAAACCGGGGGACCTGACACCTACTACCAAACCCCGTTCAAAGGCACTTAAATCTTTGTCTTGCCTATTCACCCTCAAAATGGCACGCACACACAGTCAATGTCTCAATTGTCTCAAAGCTTAAACCTTCTTTAACCTGTCTCCTCCCCTTCATCTACACTGATTGAAGTGGATTTAAGAGATGTCAACAAGGGATCATATCTTTCACCTGGATTCACCTGGTCAGTGTATGTCATGGACACTTACCCTACTACTAGTCTCCTCTTCTTGTTTGCTGTGTGTGTGTACCCGTCTTTTTGTTGTGGCAATAAAGTGTGAATTGTATCCATGTCTCCTACTGGTCATTATCAGTCCTCTTACTGGGATTCTGGGACAGTTGCACCTATAATCGAAACCAGCACCTCTATTGGAGGCCACGACATGGTGGCACTCTTTTTCAGACGGGGAGGATGTGGTCATTAAGACCCTGATCACGGCCCACCCGACCCTGAAGCAGAAATACCGCACAGGCTTCCCTAGCCAGCTAGGGCACAGCTCCAGAGATCCTGGACTTTGACATCCTGCTGGATGCCAAGCTCAAGCCCTGGCTCCTGGAGGTGGGTGGTGTTATGCATGGATCTGGTAACCTAGCCAGGACCTTATCAAAACTGCTGACCTTAGGCTATACGGTATGATGTGATTAATCTGTTGTATTTAGGTTTAATATGGCCTTTGATGGGACCAGAGTTTTTCTAATCAGGTCACATGGTTTTTTCATACCGCCCCAATAGATCCACAGACGATGCAATCGCCATCTCACTGCACACTGCCCTATCCCAAGTGGACAAGAGGAATACCTATGTAAGAATGTTGTTCATTGACTTTAGCCCAGCATTCAACACCATAGTACCCTCCAAGCTCATCATTAAGCTCGGGGCCCTGGGTCTGAACCCCGCCCTGTGCCACTGGGTCCTGGACTTCCTGACGGGCCGCCCCCCAGGTGGTGAAGGTAGGAAACAACACTTCCACTTCGCTGAGCCTCAACACTGGGGCCCCACGAGGGTGCGTGCCCAGCCCCCTCCTGTACTCCCTGTTCACCCATGACTGCGTGGCCATGCACGCCTCCAATTCAATCATCAAGTTTGCAGACGACACAACAGTAGTAGGCCTGATTACCAACAATGACGAGACAGCCTACAGGGAGGAGGTGAGGGCACTGGGAGAGTGGTGCCAGTAAAATAACCTCTCACTCAACGTCATCAAAACAAAGGAGCTGATTGTGAACTTCAGGAAACAGCAGAGGGAGCACACCCCTATCCACATCGACGGGACCGCCATGGAGAAGGTGGAAAGTTTCAAGTTCCTCGGCGTACACATCACTGACGATCTGAAATGTTCCACCCACACAGACAGTGTGCTGAAAAAGGCACAACAGCGCCTCTTCAACCTCAGGAGGCTGAAGAAATTTGGCTTGGCCCCTAAAACCCTCACAAACTTTTACAGATGCACAATCGAGAGCATCCTGTCGGGCTGTATCACCGCCTGGTACGGCAATTGTTCCGTCCGCAACCGCAGGGCTCTCCAGAAGTCTGCTGCGGTCTGCCCCACGCATCCACAGGGGCAAACTACCTGCCCTCCAGGACACCTACACCACCCGATGTCACAGCACGGGCAAAAAGATCATCAAGGACATCAACCACCCAAACCACGGCCTGTTCACCCCACTATCATCCAGAAGGCGAAGTCAGTACAGGTGCATCAAAGCTGGGACTGAGAGACTGAAAACAGCTTCTATCTCAAGCCCATCAGACTGTTAAACAGCCACCACTAGCCGGCTTCCACACGGTTACGCAACCAGGCACCTTAGAGGCTGCTGCCCTATAGACAGACTTGGAATCACTGGCCACTTTAATAATGGAACACTAGTTACTTTAGTAATGTTTACATACTGCTTTACTCATCTCATATATATATACTGTATTCTATTCTACTGTATTTTAGTCAATGCCACTCCGACATTGCTCAATCTAATATTTATAGATTTCTTAATTCCATTATTTTACTTTTATATTTATGTGTATTGTTGTGAATTGTTAGATACTACTGCACTGTTGGAGCTAGGAACACAAGCATTTCGCTACACCCGCAATAACATCTGCTAAATATGTGTATGTGACCAATAACATTTGATTTGTTTTGGTTAAAAAAAAACTCCTGGAAGAACTCCTGAACTTGGGAAGGATGAAAACCCTGTCAAAGTGCAGAAACCTTGTAGCCTACTGGAATTATATTTAAACACAGACACATAGAAAGCAACATGATTGGAAAATAAAACTCAGAGGGCTGAGCTTGCTTTATGCAGGTTTGCATAGTGTAGTCCTGCCCTATGAAACTGTAGGCCGAATTAAAAATGGACTCAAAGTCTATGTCTGCTAATGTGTTTATTGATTAATTCCAGTTATTCATTTTGGATTGAAAAAGTCTAAGTAGCCTAGTCAGCCCAAGTTTGAATATAAACCAAGTTTGATCCCATTCACATTTTCTCACAAACTTATGGGCTATAAATACAACCTATTACAGCTTTGTTTACCCTGCCCAGAGAGACAGGGCACATAGTAGGCTAGACTATGCACCTGCTGTTGTTAGTAGTCTACAGTTGATCAACCTGAAAAATAGTCTCGTTTCCATTCAATGTCAGATCAATCAATCAATCAAATATATTTATAAAGCCCTTTTTACATCAGCCGATGTCACAAAGTGCTATACAGAAACCCAGCCTAAAACCCCAAACAGCAAGCAATGCAGACGTAGAAGCACGGTGGCTTGGAAAAACTCCTTAGAAAGGCAGGAACCTAGGAAGAAACCTAGAGAGGAACCAGGCTCTGAGGGGTGGCCAGTCCTCTTCTGGCTGTGCCGGGTTGAGATAACAGATCATGGCCAAGATGTTCAAACGTTCATAGATGACCAGCAGGATCAAATAATAATAATAACTACAGTGGTTGTAGAGGGTGCAACAGGTCAGGACCTCAGGAGTAAATGTCAGTTGCATAGCCAAGCATTCAGAGGTTGAGAAAGCACTCAACCCACTCATGTGACGCAGCCATCGTAGGGATGGCATGGAAGAGCACCAGTAAGCCAGTGACTCAGCCCCGTAATAGGATTAGAGGCAGAGAATCCCAGTGGAGAGAGGGAAGCAGGCCAGGCAGAGACAGCAAGAGCGGTTCGTCACTCCAGTGTTTTTCCGTTCACCTTCACACCCCTGGGCCAGACTATACTCAATCATAAGTCCTACTGAAGAGATGAGTCTTCAATAAAGACTTAAAGGTCGAGACAGAGTCTGCGTCTCTCACGTGGGTAGGCAGACCATTCCATAAAAATTGAGCTCTCTAGGAGAAAGCCCTTCCTCCAGCTGTTTGCTTTGAAATTCTAGGGACAATAAGGATGCCTGCATCTTGTGACCGTAGCGTACGTGTAGGTATGTACGGCAGGACCAAATCGGAGAGATAGGTAGGAGCAAGCCCATGTAATGCTTTGTAGGTTAGCAGTAAAACCTTGAAATCAGCCCTAGCCTTTACAGGAGCCAGTGTAGAGAAGCTAGCACTGAAGTAATATGATAAAAAATGGTTAGAGTCAAGATTCTAGCAGCCGTGTTTAGAACTAACTGAAGTTTATTTAGTGCTTTATCCGGGTAGCCGGAAAGTAGAGCATTGCAGTAGTCTAATCTAGAAGTGACAAAAGCATGGATGAACTTTTCTGCATCATTTTTGGACAGAAAGTTTCAGATTTTTGCAATGTTACGAAGATGGAAAAAGCTTTCCTTGAAATAGTCTTGATATGTTCATCAAAAGAGAGATCAGGGTCCAGAGTAACGCCGAGGTCCTTCACAGTTTTATTTGAGATGACTGTACAAACATCAAGATTAATTGTCAGATCCAACAGAAGATCTCTTTGTTTCTTGGGACCTAGAACTAGCATCTCTGTTTTGTCCGAGTTTAAAAGTAAAAGGTTTTCCGCCATCTAATTCCTTATGTCTGAAACATAGGATTCCACGGAGGGCAATTTTGGGGCTTCACCATGTTTCATCGAAATGTACAGCTGTGTATCGTCCGCATAGTAGTGAAAGTTAACATTATGTTTCCGAATGACTTCACCAAGAAGTTAAATATATAGTGAAAACAATAGTGGTCCTAAACCGGAACCTTGAGGAACACCGAAACTTACAGTTGATGTCAGAGGACAAACCATCCACAGAGACAAACTGATATCTATCCGACAGATAAGATCTAAACCAGGCCAGAACTTGTCCGTGTAGACCAATGTAGGTTTCCAATCTCTCCAAAAGTATGTCATGATCGATGGTGTCAAAAGCAGCACGAGGACAGATGCAGAGCCTTGGTCTGACGCCATTAAAAGGTAATTTACCACTTTCAAGAGTGCAGTCTCAGTCCTATGATGGGGTCTAAAACCAGACTGAAGCATTTTGTATTCATTGTTTGTCTTCAGGAAGGCAGTGAGTTGCTGCGCAACAGATTAAAAAATATATTTTTAAAAGGATTGGAAGATTCGATACAGGCCGATAGTTTTTTATATTTTCTGGGTCAAGGTTGGGCTTTTTCAAGAGAGGCTTTATTACTGCCATTTTTAGTTTGGTACACATCCAGTGGATAGGGAGCTGCTTATTATGTTCAAGATAGGAGGGCCAAGCACAGGAAGCAGCTCTTTCAGTAGTTTAGTTGGAATAGGGTCCAGTTTTCAGCGTGATGGTTTAGAGGCCATTATTATTATCATGAATGTGTCAAGAGATATTGGATTAAAAACTTGAGTCTCTCCCTTGCATTCCAATTTTCTGGAAGCTTGCATCAGGGCAAAGGTATTTCTGTATACCAGGGAGCTAGTTTCATATGACAAATGTTTTTTGTTTTTAGGGGTGCGACTGCATCTAGGCTACGCACGGTCCCAGCTTTGATGCACCTATACTGAACTCGCCTTCTGGATGATACCGGGGTGAACAGGCAGTGGCTCGGGTGGTTGTTGTCCTTGATGATCTTTTTGGCCTTCCTGTGACATCGGGTGGTGTAGGTGTCCTGGAGGGCAGGTAGTTTACGTAGCCTAGATGCGACTGCATCTAGTTTACGTAGCCTAGATGCAGTCGCAAGGTTACATTTAGTTCCTCAGTTCGGTGGTTAACCGATTTTTGTACTCCAACGTCCTTGGGTAGGTGGAGGGAGTCTGGAAGAGCATCTAGGAATCTTTGGGTTGTCCGGGAATTTATAGCACGGCTTTGGATGATCCTTAGTTGGGGTCTAAACAGATTATTTGTTGCCATTGTAAACGTAATACATTGGTGGTCCGATAGTCCAGGATTATGAGGAAAAACATTAAAATTCACAATATTTATTCCACGGGACAAAACTATGTCCAGAGTATGACTGTGGCAGTGAGTAGGTCTGGAGACATGTTGGACAAAACCCACTGAGTCGATGATGGCTCCGAAAGCCTTTTGGAGTGGGTCTGTGAACTTTTCCATGTGAATGTTAAAGTCACCAACAATTTGAATATTGTCTGTCATGACTACAAGGTCCGATAGGAATTCAGGGAACTCAGTGAGGAACACTGTATACGGCCCAGGAGGCCTGTAAACAGTAGCTATATAAAGTGATTGAGTAGGCTGCGTAGATTTCATGACTAGAAGCTCAAAAGACGAAAATGCAGTAATTTTTGGGGGGGGTAAATTGAAATTTGCTATCACCTTTGCGGGATGCGCGGGGATATGGTCACTAGTGTAACCAGGAGGAGAGGCCTCATTTAACACAGTACATTAATCATGCTTAAGCCATGTTTCAGTCAGGCCAATCATATCAAGATTATGATCAGTGATTACTTCATTGAGTATAACTGCCTTGGAAGTGAGGGATCTAACATTAAGCAGCCCTATTTTGAGATGTGAGATATCACAATCTCTTTCAATAATGACAGGAATGGAGGAGGTCTTTATTCCAGTGAGATTGCTAAAACGAACACCGCCATGTTTAGATTTTCCCAACCTAGATCGAGGCACAGACACGATCTCAATGGGGATAGCTGAGCTGACTACACTAACTGTGAAAGTGGCAGACTCCACTAAGCTGGCAGACTGGCTAACAGCCTGCTGCCTGGCCTGCACCCTAGCTCATTGTGGAGCTAGAGGAGTTAGAGCCATGTCTATGTTCATAGATAAGATGAGAGCAACCCTCCAGCTAGGATGGAGTCCATCAATCCTCAGCAGGTCAGGCTTGGTTCTGTTCGTGGGTGTGTCCCAGAAGGGCCAATTATCTACAAATTCTATCTTTTGGGAGGGGCAGAAAACAGTTTTCAACCAGCGATTGAGTTGTGAGACTCTGCTGTAGAGCTCATCACTCCCCCTAACTGGGAGGGGGCCAGAGACTCTGCTGTAGAGCTCATCACTCCCCCTAACTGGGAGGGGGCCAGAGACTCTGCTGTAGAGCTCATCACTCCCCCTAACTGGGAGGGGGCCAGAGACTCTGCTGTAGTGCTCATCACTCCCCCTAACTGGGAGGGGCCAGAGACTCTGCTGTAGAGCTCATCACTCCCCCTAACTGGGAGGGGCCAGAGACTCTGCTGTAGAGCTCATCACTCCCCCTAACTGGGAGGGGCCAGAGACAATCACTCGATACGACACATCTTTTAGCTGATTTACACACTGAAGCTATGTTGCGCTTGGTGACCTCTGACTGTTTCATCCTGACATTGTTGGTGCCAACGTGGATAACAATATCCCTATACTGTCTACTCTTGCCCGTTTGAGCCTTAGCCAGCACCATCTTCAGATTAGCCTTTACGTCGATAGCCCTGCCGCCTGGTAAACAGTATATGTTTGCTGATGATTCTTTTTAAGTCTAATACTGTGGGTAATGGAGTCGCCAATGACTAGTGTTTTCAATTTGTCAGAGCTAATGGTGGGAGGCTTTGGCGGTTCAGACCTGTAACGTTTTGAGGAGAGACCAGAGAAGGCTCGGCCTCTGACTCCGACTCGTCGGTTATTGGGGAGAACCGGTTGAAAGTTTCTGTCGGCTGAATGAGTGACACCGCTTGAGCATTCCCAACAGCATTTCCTTCCAGAAGCATTGAGAAAATTGTCCGGCTGCGGGGACTCTGCGAGGGGATTTATACTACTATCTGTACTTATTGGTGGCACAGACGCTGTTAAATCCTTTCCTACAGTAAAATTACCCTTGCCTAACGATTGCGTCTGTAGCTGGGCTTGCAGCATGGCTATCGTCACCATAAGGCGATAGTTCTCCTGTATATTATGAATACAGCGACTGCAATTAGATGGCATAACGTTAATGTTACTACTTAGCTTCAGCTGGTGGAGGTCCTGTAGAACCATGTCCAGATAAAGCGTCCGAGGTGAAAAAGTTGAATGAAAAAAGTAGAGCGAAGGAAAAATAAAAATATAAAACGGTTATTAAGAATTTAGAAAGTAAAAAACGTTAAGTTGGCAGGTAGCAAAGTAACGTTAGCAACAAACCGCACAGCAGCACGTAAACAAGTCCACAAGTTGTGATCGCTAATGTTTAGGTGTATAGGCTACTACATTTATGTAAGAGATTTTGCTTGTGTCTGTCGGGGGTGATGTGTTATCAGGCTTGCAAAATAAATATCTGAGGAAAGTGGAGAGCGAGCCTTGCGCTTTGTGCCTGGCCTGCACGACTTGTGATTTCCGTGAATTTGATTGGTCAAGACATGCAGAGCCTGGAGCAGACACACCAACATAGAGAGAGCAAGTACACATCAAAATGTATCAAATCAAATTCAAATCAATTTTTATTGGTCACATACACATGGTTAGCAGATGTTAATGCGAGTGTAGCGAAATGCTTGTGCTTCTAGTTCCAACCGTGCAGTAATATCTAACAAGTAATCTAACAATTTCACAACAACTACCTTTTACACACAAGTGTAAAGGAATGAATAAGAATATGTACATATAAATATATGGATGAGCGATGGCCGAACAGCATAGGCAAGATGCAGTAGATGGTATAGAGTACAGTATATACATATGAGATGAGTAATGTAGGGTATGTAAACATTATATAAAGTGGCATTGTTTAAAGTGACTAGTGACACATTTATTACATCCAATTTTTTATTATTAAAGTGGCTAGAGATTTGAGTCAGCAGCCACTCAATGTTAGAGATGGCTGTTTAACGGTCTGATAGCCTTGAGATAGAAGCTGTTTTTCAGTCTCTCGGTCCCAGCTTTGATGCACCTATACTGACCTCGCCTTCTGGATGATACCGGGGTGAACAGGCAGTGGCTCGGGTGGTTGTTGTCCTTGATGATCTTTTTGGCCTTCCTGTGACATCGGGTGGTGTAGGTGTCCTGGAAGGCAGGTAGTTTACCCCCGGTGATGCGTTGTGCAGACCTCACTACCCTCTGGAGAGCGTGACGGTGGTGGGCGGAGCAGTTGCCGTACCAGGCGGTGATACAGCCCGACAGGATGCTCTCGATTGTGCATCTGTAAAAGTTTGTGAGTGTTTTTGGTGACAAGCCAAATTTCTTCAGCCTCCTGAGGTTGAAGAGGCGCTATTGCGCCTTCATCACCACGCTGTCTGTGTGGGTGGACCATTTCAGTTTGTCCATGATGTGAGGAACTTAAAACTTTCCACCTTCTCCACTGCTGTCCTGTCGATGTAGATAGGGGGGTGCTCCCTCTGCTGTTTCCTGAAGTCCACGATCATCTCCTTTGTTTTGTTGACGTTGAGTGTGAGGTTATTTTCCTGACACCACACTCCGAGGGCCCTCACCTCCTCCCTGTAGGCCGTCTCGTCGTTGTTGGTAATCAAGCCTACCACTGTGGTGTCATCTGCAAACTTGATGATTGAGATGGAGGTGTGCATGGCCACGCAGTCATGGGTGAACAGGGAGTACAGGAGAGGGCTGAGAACGCACCCTTGTGGTGTTGAGGATCAGCGGAGTGGAGATGTTGTTTCCTACCCTCACCACCTGGTGGCGTCCAGTCAGAAAGTCCAGGACCCAGTTGCACAGGGCGGGGTCGAGACCCAGGGTCTCGAGCTTAATGACGAGTTTGGAGGGTACTATGGTGTTAAATGCTGAGCTGTAGTCGATGAACAGCATTCTTACATAGGTTTTCCTCTTGTCCAGATGGCTTAGGGCAGTGTGCAGTGTGATTGCGATTGCATCGTCTGTGGACCTATTGGGCCGGTAAGCAAATTGGAGTGGGTCTAGGGTGTCAGGTAGGGTGGAGGTGATATGATCCTTGACTAGTCTCTCAAAGCACTTCATGATGACAGAAGTGAGTGCTACGGGGCGATAGTCATTTAGCTCAGTTACCTTAGCTTTCTTGGGAACAGGAACAATGTTGGCCCTCTTGAAGCATGTGGGAACAGCAGACTGGGATAGGGATTGATTGAATATGTCCGTAAACACACCAGCCAGCTGGTCTGCGCATGCTCTGAGGACGCGGCTAGGGATGCCGTCTGGGCCGGAAGCCTTGCGAGGGTTAACACATTTAAAGTTTGCTGCGTGAAGGAGAGCCCGCAGGTTTTGGTAGCGGGCCATGTTGGTGGCACTGCATTGTCCTCAAAGCGAGCAAAGAAGTTGTTTAGTTTGTCTGGGAGCAAGACATCGGGGTCCGCGACGGGGCAGGTTTTCCTTTTGTAGTCCGTGATTGACTGTAGAGCCTGCCACATACCTCTTGTGTCTGAGCCGTTGAATTGCGACTCTACTTTGTCTCTATTCTAATGCTTAGCTTGTTTGATTGCCTTGCGGAGGGAATAGCTACACTGTTTGTATTTAGTCATGTTTCCGGTCGCCTTTCCCTGTAGGCATTGTACTGGTATTCTTGGAGTGAACAAAGACAGTAAAGAAAATAAACACATGGTGACTCTCTCCTGATGCACCATCCCTTTCTTTTTTGTGTTAAGTTTTATTCTTTAGCCTGATTAGTTCCATATATTTTTGCTGTGGCCAACTTCTTTGAGAAGTAGAAAGACACCTAGGCTGTAGCAATATTGATGGTACACATGTTGATGTTACACATGGAAATTGTTACTTACCGTCTTCACGTACTGGTTAATAACATGCATAGTAAAGTTTGCTTAACTATATATCTTTGTCTGTCGTGACTACAACACGAGGCATATTGAAACATTGTAGCAACGGTACTCAAAATAAACTGGATCTCATGTATGTAAATGAACAATACATCCCAGATGGCAGTTTGGAAAAGTGCCGCGTTTACAAGCTAGTCATCGCGCCGAACGTCAACGCTGCCTGGCTATCGTGAGTGACTCTGTGCTAAAAGCTAACTGGCTATTGGACACGAGCAGATTCGTGAGTAGCTAACGTTCCATTCTACAAATAAATGGCCATGGAAAATGCACTGAAACCTCCCGGGAAAAATAGCCTTTGATGATTGTAATTTAGCACTTACCTGGAAAAGATGGAAAGAGGAATTCAATTTGTACATGGCTCTTACAATGGAAGAAAAACCTGATGACTACAAAGTTAAGCTACTGTATTATCTCATTGGGGGAAAGGTAGAGATTTGTAACACCCTCTGTGCGGGCAGTACAAAATACAATCTCTTTGTTGATGAAGTAAATGCAGCACTGGATGCATTTTGTGATCCCAAGAAAAATGAAACAATTGAGAGATATAATTTTTTCATACGCAGTCATTGCCAAGATGGACCAAGATGAGAGCTTAGACAAATATCTCACTGAACTGAGGACTCTAGTGGCCACCTGCAACTTTGGAGTAATCACAGACTCTCATATCAGGGACAGGATTGTGTGTGGCACATGTGACCCATTAAGAGAGCGCTTACTCAGAGAGACTGATCTCAGTTTAGAGAAATGCATACAGATTGGAAGAGCTGCAGACTCAGAGAGTGGTGAGGATGTTCTCTGCATCACATTAGGGCCAAAGTTCTCCTGCATCAACAGGAGAAAATCACAGACCCCAATGCAGCTCTCTTTGCAACCTTGCTGGTCAATAAAAAGACAGTCAGATTCTAGCGCTAGTTGTAATTTAACTAGGCAAGTCAGTTAAAGAACAAATTATTATTTACAATGACGGCCTACCCTGGACAAACCCGGACAACGCTGGGCCAATTGTGCGCCGCCCTATGGGACTCACAATCACAGCTGGATGTGATACAGCCTAGATTCAAACCAGGGACTGCAGTGACGCCTTTTGCGCTGAGATGCAGTGCCTTAGACTGCTGTGCCACTCGGAGAACCAATGGTATCCCTGCAAACCTCACAGAAGACAGTCCCCTAGAGACCTGCAGTCAGGCATTGGTGATGTACAACAAGAGTACTCTGACGCCACTGGGGAAGTGTATACTTAAAGTGATCAATCCACACAATAAGAAAACCTACAGAGTTGAGTTCATCGTAGTCAACAAGAATGTGCACAGGCCCATTCTAGGCAGTAATGCTATCCAGGCAATGGAGTTGATTACTGTGCAGCATCACAACATCCTGGCCATCGTGAAAATAACAGGATCCTGGACTAAAGAGCAAATAAAACAGGAGTACGCTGATAAATTCCAGGTAGACGGATGCTTACCCGGCAAACTGAAGCTGGAAGTGGATGAACAAGTGGAGCCTGTCCAGCTGCCAAAGAAAAGCGTGCCAGTATATAAACCACTCAAAGAGGAGCTTGGGGAGCTAGAGAAAAGAAGGACGATAAAAGCAGTTGAAAAAGCACAGATTGGATTAGCAGCCTGATCATAGAAACCATCTGGAAAACTATGATTGCGTATTGATCCAAAACCTCTCAACAAGGCGCTCAAGATGAGCAATTACCCACTTTCCACTAGTGAAGAGGTGCTGCCAAACCTGAACAGAGCATGCGTGTTCTCTGTTTGTGATGTAAAAACAGATTTTGGTATGTGGAACTGGAGGAGGAGTCTCACCATGTTCTCTCCTCCCATGGGATGCTACAGGTGGCTGCGCATGCCAATGGGAATCAGTCCAGCCCCAGAGATCTTTCAGAGGATGTTGAACCAGGCAATGAAAGGTCTTCCAGGAGTCAAAATCATTGCAGATGACATCCTGATTGTGGGAGAAGGAGACAACCATGAAGCAGTGACTCTGGACCATGACAAGAACCTGAGAATGCTCCTGGACAGATGCAGGAAGCTCAATATCAAGCTGAATCTGGAGAAGCTGCAGCTCAGGCTGAAGGAAGTGCCCTACATTGGCCACCTGCTAACATCCGAGGGGTTGAAAGTGGACCCAGGAAAAGTGATAGCCATCAGACAGATGCCTAGGCCTACAGATGTGCAGGGGATACAGCGCTTCCTGGGCCCTTGGTACACTACCAAGCCAAGTTCTGCAGCCACACCACGGAGCTATGTGAGCCACTGCGACAGCTAACACATAAGGACTCAATGTGGGAGTGGTCAGAGAGACATGAGCTGGCTTTCAAGAAAATCAGGGATACCATGTACAGGACCCCTGTGCTGAAATACGACAACCCAACAGATCAGCTTGTATTACAATGTGATGCTTCAGAAAGTGGGTTAGGAGCAGCTTTGATGCAGGGAGGATACCAATAGCATATGCCAGCAGAGCCCTGACAGAGACTGAAAAAGGAGAGACAGAAAGAGGAGCTTCTTGCAGTGTTGTTTGGCATGGAGAGGTTCCACCAATTCACATATGGACGAACTGTCGAAGCGCAGTCAGATCACAACCCTCTAGAGAGCATCATGACAAAGCCTCTCCTCAGTGCACCAAAAAGACTACAACGCATGCTCATGAGACTCCAAAACTACAAGGTCAGTCTCGGACACGTTCCTGGAAAAGATGTGGTGATGGCCGACACCTGAGCAGGGTGTATCTCACAGAACATGAAAACAGAGGCCCTGTGGAGGTCGAAGTGGAATCAATCAACGTGATACACTATCTGCCTGTCAAGCGAGAGACTAAAGGCCATCCAGAGAGCACTGAGCTGGACTGGGAGCTCCAGACACTGAAAAATGTGATCTTGCAGGGGTGGCCTGAAGTGAAAGAACCCTTGGAAGTAGCCATGTATTTTCACAACAGAGATGAGTTGAGGGTGCAAAATATCTTCAGAGGTGAGCGAGTCATTGTGCCTGCTGCCCTCAGGTTAGTGATAATGCAGAGAATCCATTCCTCACACATACATGGAACAATGCAGCACCTGCACTGCATGGGGTGTGAAGCAGCAGAAAGAGACGCTGAGGCCACTTGAAGCACCAAAGCGTCCCTGGGAAAAAATAGGGACTGACCTGTTCCAGATCAACGACAGAGACTACATGGTCACAGTTGATTATCTCTCAAACTTCTGGGAAGTGGACCATTTGGAGAACACAGCCGAAAACAGTAATTGAAAAACTGAAGACACACGTTATGGGATACCTGACATCCTTTACTCAGACAATGGTCCCCAGTACTCTTCAGACGAGTTCCGAAGTTTCAGCAAGGCTTGGGACTTTAAACATAATCTCCAGGATACCCACAAAGTAATGGGAAAGCAAAGAGAGCAGGTGCTGACCAGTGATCTTTTTTCATGAGCATGGCCTTATTTCTATTACAGCATATTGGATGACTGTCATTCATATTTCATTCACCCAGTTCAATGTAACAACAATAGGTTTAGGCTACTACATGAAACTCTAATTTTCCATATACCCATCTTGAGGTTGCTACAACCTAGCCTATGAATGAAAGCCTACAACATAGGTGCATACAGGTCGAGAGAAAATGTTGAAGTAACAGACAGTGACACATGGGCAGACAGTGACACATTCAATACCGCCTTGCCCACTCTTGCCTGCATCTAGCTTATCTAGGGTGTAATCATTAGTCCAACAGTTGCAAACGAGAGTTTCTATTGGACAAATTCAGGTATTTGTTATCCCTGTTTCGTTTGCTTCCGTTTAAGAAACGTTTTTCAACAGAATCGGCGGAATGAATACACCACTGATCACGCGTAAACACCACATTGTATTCCTTCTCGACTCTATGCACTCTCCTTCCTCTCACCTTTTCCCTTCCTTTGTGGACTTCAATGCACAACACCCCAGCTGTATGTGACCAGGCGAAAAAACCTTTCCAAGCCAAACCATGTAATAACCTCTACACACAGCCTACATCGTTGTCCCCATATTAGCTAAAGTAACGTCCTAGTCAACATAGCTAATAGAACTAATGTGTTAGTAAACCTGCTAAAATCATGCAGTAACGTTACAGTGTATAGTCAGTAACCAGTTACACCGGCGCCCCAGGTGGCAATAAATAAAACCAAAAGCTTACCTAGACTTGGAAGAGTTCCAGTGTTGTGTTGGATAGTCATAGCCAACTAGCTAACATAGCATCCCTCTGTTTGAGCAGGGTGTTTGAATAGGCTAAACTAGCCAGCTGCATTTGATAGCCTCGTTTTTGAAGAAATTAATTTGTTGAAAACTGTTCAACTGTTGTCTTTCTCCCTGTTCAACCACAACTGTGTGGCCGCGTATGACTCCAACACCATCATTACGGTTTCTGACGACACGACGGTGGTAGGCCTGATCACCGACAACGATGAGACAGTCTATAGGGAGGAGGTCAGAGACCTGGCAGTGTAGTGCCAGGACAATAACCTCTCGCTCAACATCAGCAAGACAAAGGAGCTGATCGTGGACTACAGGAAACGGAGGGCCGAGCACGCCCCCTTTCA
This sequence comes from Salvelinus alpinus, assembly GCF_045679555.1. NCBI lineage: Eukaryota > Metazoa > Chordata > Actinopteri > Salmoniformes > Salmonidae > Salvelinus > Salvelinus alpinus. Next base: position 44,600,573 of record NC_092100.1, read on the forward strand.
CATCGACAGGACTGTAGCGTAGCAGGTCGAGAGCTTCAAGTTCCTCAGTAATCCACGTCACTAAGGATCTACCATGGTCCACATACACCAACAGAGTTGTGAAAAGGGCACAACCACGCCTCTTCCCCCTTAAAATATCAAAGGAATGCAAAAGGCACTCATTTCATGGAACGACCCATGTACAGTATTGATACTGTACACTCCCCTAGCTGGTTGTGCTGAAAGCTGGCACAACCGGACTGCCCTGCCTGGGGCTGTGAGAGGGATGATGCACAGGGATTTCAGTATGGAGATGCAGGGGCACTGTTCTCTGTAGACCCTCCCTTACCTGGGGCCAGATTTGGAGGAACTGGAGTGCCAATTTAAAAGGTACCCTTCCACTCACTCTCTTTGTGCACTAACTAGATGACAGGTTGACAGGTTGTGTTCAGTTTTGTTGTCCATATATAAAAGACTATCTAAGCCTGGTTAGGCTGGACATTTTTCATGAATACCTTGTTTGGAAGTAGCTTATGGGGCTTTGTTAAGCAAGAACAATAGCCTCAACCTACAAACACACACCCATTAAGCCCTATTCTAATGGGACTATTTATGAAACAAAATGCACCCACCTCCCCAATGTGAAAAATATTTTCACATTACCCTCCCTTTCTGCTTGAAAAAAATTACATACTGTACCCATTCATTGAATTAACTCAAAATAATGATTATTACCACAGTAACAGTGACAAAGTATGCCTACCTCAGTACTACGATCAGGGGGTGAAAGAAAATCACCTTTATTGAAAAAATTATCATCTGCATGCATCTATCATCATATTTGCGGGTTCCAGGAAAAAAAGCCTTTTATAAATCTATTTAATGCAATTCTAGTCATTTTACATGACTGAATACATTAGTTTGTCTGGCCAGTACATAATATCATAGCAGCCAAATTCATAGACCTACACTGTTTTAAACATCAATGTTAACACATCTGTTTAGTACATAATAATTTCAATGACAATATCATTATAATTTAGATAAAATCACCAATGTCTCTAGTAAATTAGTAAATTAGTTTTGTAGCTTACATCTTATTTCTCTATGTGTTGATTGGGGAAAAACAGTTAGCCTACCCTACTTTTTATTAGCTCAAAACAATCAGCTCGCTTGCATTCACCTCACCACCTTTCTCCGATGGCAAAAAAGTGTGTCTTGTTTGCAACAAAACTGTCGCTGTTTAGAAATAATTACATCTAAGACATCATATGGTTCTAAGCATTGGAGCCTACTTTCAAAAAGTTATTTTTCACCCCAGACAGAGGCTTGATGCAGAAAATGTTTAACATGAACGCCGACGGCGTAGGCTAGTGTCTAAAGAAAGAACGAAAACCTCTTGATAGCCAAGGAACATGAAAGCAGATGGGGAAAGTTGGCTATGATGGAATAATTAAATGGGAAAACCTGCAAAATAGCGAATGTAAACTAGGGAAAAAACACACTACCCTCCCCTGTGCCCAAAAAACATCCACACAATCCTCAAAACAAAGTCATTTGTCACATGGGCTGATGTTTACAGATGGAAGTTATAGTTTTCCTCCCACAGTGCTTCTGTGTATGTGGTTATGACTGCGGCCATGTAATATACTCTGCCTCCAGGACGGTTGACTAAGTAAAACCTGTCTTGCATCTTTCTAATATCTCAGGGGGCCTGTAAGCAGATTTATACTTAATGCATGACAGGATAAACAGAACATACAGTGCACTCAGAAAGTATTCACACCCCTTGACCTTGTCCACATTTTGTTGTGTTAAGTAGGATTAAAATGTATTTAATTGTCAATATTCTGTAATGTCAAAGTGGGAGAAAAATTCAAACGTTTATGAGAAAATAAAAAATGAATATACTGTCTTGATTAGATAAGCATTCACCCCCCTGAGACATTACATGTTAGAATCACCTTTGTCTGCGATCACAGCTGGGAATCTTTTTGGGTTAGTCTCTAAGAGCTTTCCACACCAGGATTTGCCAATTTATATATATTTTTTAATTCTTCAAGCTCTGTCAAGTTGGTTGTTGATCATTGCTAGAAAGCCATTTTCAAGTCTTGTCATAGATGTTCAAGCCGATTTAACCCTCCTGTTGTGTTCCGGTCTAATTGGACCAGTTTTTCTCTCTGAAAATGTAGTTCATTTAATCTGATTGTCATAAGGTTCCATGACTTTGGATGATTTTCATAAAATGTTGGGTGTTTTATTTAACTTTTGTACACCTGTGGTGAACCTGGTCAAAAATGACTGGTCATTATAAATTAATGAGTGAGGCGACAATTAGTGTATTAAATTGAATTCAGGCACATGCCCATTCATCAGATGGACACACTTCCTTTCCCAGACCCCCACATGCATGTGTGTTTGAGCACACACACACACCTCACTCCCCTTCTTGGCTTCCATGGCAACCCCCACGGGAACCTTTCCCCAATAGAATATTTCCCCCACGGGAACCTTTCCCCAATAGAATATTTCCCCCACAGGAACCACACCTGTTGGCATTCTCACAAACAATCGCAACATTGTTTCAATAATATATAGAACTTTTCTTGCAGCTCTGGTATGTAAAGCTTTTTTGAGGCCTTGCTCACAATTCACTCTGTGGCAGCACAATGACCAAACAATATACTGTATGTGAGGCTCTTGATCATATCTTTGATCATGACACTGGTGAGAAGGAGAGAGGCCAGGAAAGTGACAGTGAATATGCATTAGAGGTGGAAGTGTCAGAAGTTGAAGACAACACAGAATATGATCCAGACCAAGAGACAACCGATGAGGAAGAGGGCCCTGCTGAGGTTGTTGTTACATTCCGGTCAAAGAATGGGAATTTGTCCTGGTCTTCATCCCCACCTGAGAGGAGAGGTCGGCTGTCGGCTGAAAATGTTATCAGGATGACCCCAGGGCCAACGAGATACGCCATATCCCGGGTTGACGATATAAAATCCGGCTTCGAACTGTTCCTGACAGAGTCAATCGAAACTATACTGATAAACATGACCAACCTGGAGGGGAGACGTGTTTACACAGACACCTGGAAGGAGGTAGACCGGACAGACGTCCAGGCAGACGTGGGTCTCTTGATTTTGGCTGGTGTGTGCAGATCCAGAAAGAATCTACCACCAGTATATGGGATGCAGAGTCTGGTCGGGGGCAATTTTTTGTGCCACTATGTCACTCCAGACATTTCATGTGTTGTCGTGGATGATTCGCTTTGACAACCGTGATACAAGACCAGGCCACCATCAACAAGACAAGCTGGCAGCGATCAGAGAGGTTTGGCCCAAGTCCAGACACCACAGAGGATGAGCGTCTGTTCGCTTTTAGGGGACACTGCCCATTCAAACAGTACATGCCAAGCAAACCGTCTAAATATGGAAGAAAGATTTGAGCAGCATGTGATGCCAAACAAGTTATGCCTGGGACTTGCAGATTTACACCGGGAAACCTGCTGACGGTGTTCCTGAAAGGAACCAGGGGAAGCAGGTGGTCCTGGAAATGACTGTAGGTCTCCAGGAGCACAACATAACATGAGACAATTTCTTCACCTCGTATGCTCTCGGTCAGGAGCTGCTCCCAAAACAATGACCATAGTGGGGATGGTCAGAAGGAACAAGCCTGAGTTTCCTCCTGCCTTACTCACTACCAAGGACATGGATAGTTTTTCCTCTAAATTTGCCTTCCCCGATACACACTCTCTTGTGTCCTACTGCCCGAAGAAAAAGAAGAATGTGCTCCTGATGACAACTCTGCACAAGGATGCCGCTGTGAGTACCAGGGAGGACAAGAAGCCCAACTCTGTCCTGGATTACAACACGAACAAAGGGGGAGTTGACAACCTTGAAAAGGTTATGGTGTCAATATGGTGTCAATTCTATTCATTTGAATATTTAAATATGTTTTAAATGTGATAAATGAAAACAACGCGTTGATGGAATTTTTCACGTTACTATGCAAGACATGAAGAATCACTTGTATGTACTCATTATTTTATAATCAGCTATAATGGGGCGGTCATTTTGTATCGGGAACACAGAATGAATTAACATGAAACAAACACAACAGGAGGGTTAAGTCAAAACTGTAACTAGGCCACTTAGGAACATTCAATGTCATGTTGATAAGCAACTCCAGTGTAGATTTGGCCTTGTGTTTTAGGTTAAAAAAATGGTCCTTGCCGATGACAAGCATACCCATAACATGATACAGCCACCACCATGCTTAAAAATATGAAGTGACGTGTTGTATTCAGGACAAAAAGTTAATATCTTTGCCACATTTTTAGCAGTATTACTTAAGTGCCTTGTTGCAAACAGGATGCATGTTTTGGAATATTTTTATTTTGTAGAAGCTTTCTTCTTTTCACTCTGTCATTTAGATTCGTATTGTGGAGTAACTACAATGTTGTTGATCCATTCTCAGTTTTCTAATATCACAACCATTAAACTCTGTAACTGTTTTACAATCACCATAGGCCTCATGGTAAAATCCCTGAGCAGTTTCCTTCCTCTCCGGCAACTGAGTTAGGAAGGAAGCCCGTATCTTTGTAGTGACTTGGTGTATTGATACACCATCCAAAGCCTAATTAATAGCTTCACCATGCTCAAAGGGATATTAAGCGTCTTTTTTACATTTATTTTGTGGTTGAATCTGTGCTTGAAATTCACTACTGGATTGAGGGACCTTACATATCTGTGTGGGGTACAGAGATGGGGTAGTCATTCAAAAATCCTCTTTACCACTATTATTGAACACACAATGAGTCCATGCAACTTATTATGTGATTTGTTAAGCACATTTTTACTCCTGAACTTATTTAGGCTTGCCGTAACAAAGGGGTTGAATAGTTATTGACTCAAGGCATTTCAGCTTTTAATTTTTTATTCATTTCGAAAATGTTTTATAAACAAAATTCCACTGCAACATTATGGGGTATTGTGTATAGATCAGTGACACAAAATCTCAATTTAATCCATTTTGAATTCAGGTTGTAAGACAACACAATGTGAAAAAGTCAAGGGCAGTGAATACTTTCTGAAAGGCACTATAGACCAGGGAGAGAGAGATGCGTCATCTCCCATAGTAAATAGAAGAGTATGTATTTCTATGTACTGTGCTTAGGTACATATGCTGAATATAGATTTATCTTTGTTCCTTTATACTACAGTGCATTCGGAAAGTATTCAGACACCTTGACTTTTTCCACATTTTGTTAGGTTACAGCCTTATTTTAAAATTGATCAAATAGTTTTTTTCCGTCATCAATCTACACCCATAATGACAAAGCAAAAACAGATTTTTATATATTTTTTCACATTTACATAAGTATTCAGACCCTTTTACACAGTACTTTGTTGAAGCACCTTTGGCAGCATTTACAGCCTTGAGTCTTCTTGGGTATGACGCTACAAGTTACTTGTCCCGAAGCCACTCCTGCATTGTCTTGCCTGTGTGCTTAGGGTCGTTGTCCTGTTGGAAGGTGAACCTTCGCCCCAGTCTGAGGTCCTGAGTGCTCTGGAGCAGGTTTTCATCAACGATCTCTCTGTACTTTGCTCCGTCCATCTTTCCCTCGATCCTGACTAGTCTCTCAGGTCCTGCTGTTGAAAACCATCCCCACAGCACGATGGTGCCACCACCATGCTTCACCGTAGAGATGGTGCCAGGTTTCCTCCAGACGTGATGCTTGGTTTCAGGCCATCTTGGTTTAATCAGATCAGAGAATCTTGTTTCCCATGGTCTGAGAGTCCTTTAGGTGCCTGTTGGCAAACTCCAAATGGGCTGTCATGTGCCTTTTACTGATGAGTGACTACTCTACCATAAAGGCCTGATTGGTGGAGTGCTGCAGAGATGGTTGTCCTTCTGGAAGGTTTTCCCATCTCCACTGTCGCTTCTTCACTATGGATTAAATTATATATGACATGCTATTTTATCAATTCTCTGTAATTTATATTACCTGTTTAAACTAATCATGTAAATGTAATTAACTAGGGAGTCGGGGAACCACGGAATAATGTTTATAGAACTGTTGTCTTCCGAATAAACTCTTAAAGATCTGGTAATATTTGATATCAATAGCAGTCAATTATTAATCGGCACCTTATTCAGTCTCATCTGAACGTCGTAAAATTCTTCACAAACCCTGGCTAACAAGTTGAATCAGCAATACAACATTTTGATTAATTATTTATTTACTAATTACCTAAATAATCACACAGAATTACATATACACAGGATGGATCAGACATTGATTACTAATTATGTCATAAAAGAAAACGTCCCTAGCGGACGAAACCGATATGACGACTGGTTACACAAAGAAAGGGGGTTGGGTTTGAATGAAAGAGCGGGAAGACTGAGGAACAAAAGGATTGGGTCATTATTGGACCTTGAGAAGCTATGCTATCGTAAAAACAGAATCTTATGCATTCTAAATAACCGCCCATTCGGAAAAGAAAAATGCAAGAAATATATTTACTCTGAGCTGCACTTCGATAGATTGGTCGAAGATGGAAGGCTGGTTTGCCCAGCAGAAATCGACCTTGTCCTTTGAATAATGTTTCTGTGGTAGAACAGATACGTTGTAGTACCCTGTCGTTCTGAAGAAATTGTCTCTCCTTTCCTAGACGACTTACGTTTACAGCTGCTGCTGATAACTCGAAGTCTAGGATGTATCACTTCTTTAGTGAATTAGAGTTCAAAGTTCATACCAAGTTGCCATACTAAGCTCGTACTATAGTCGAAATTCATCCTTCCAGCTTGGCGATCGTGACCTCCACATTGAAATTAGCCCTTTTAAATGCATGGACACCAGTCTTCCCATCGTCGGGAACACAAGTTAATTTTGTTAGGTTGTAGTTGATATTAGCCCTTTTAAACGTATGGACATCAGTCCTCACATCATCGGGAACACAAGGTAGACTTTCGTCAACGGGATTTTATCACGTGGGAGAGAAGGGCGTTTCATAGTTCTCAACCAATGTCTATTCACTTGGGCATGGTCACTGAGCGAGCATAGTTTACTTATGAAAACAATTATCTCATATAGAAGCTAAAATTACATTTAATCTATTCACAAATAGTTTCATATTTAAACATTTAAATATTTAAATTGCACAACAATTCCATGTGAATCTGATAACTAGAATGTGTAGACTTTCCAAGATACAATTTATGTCGTCCTATCATCAGATATCATGTCCTAGACACCAACTGATCTGACATCATTTCTTTAAGTACCAACGGATATTTTCAAGTGGTTGGATTACAGAAAGATTGTTCCATTCCCAACCTTTTGATGTTACCATACTCTCTCTATGTTAACAAAGGGCTTTCCAATAGTCCATTCTGTAGAGTAGAGAGAGAAAGGGGGGAAAGGTATTTATGGGGGGTCATAAACCTCACCAACAGAGCAATGTCATGACATCACAGATGAACTCTGGAGCTCTGTCAAAGTGACCATAGGGTTCTTGGTTATCTCCCTGACCAAGGCCCTTCTCCCCCGATTGCTCAGTTTGGCCGGGTGGCCAGCTCTAGGAAGAGTCTTGGTGGTTCCAAACTTCTTCCATTTAAGAATGATGGAGGCCACAGTATTCTTGGGGACCTTCAATGCTGCAAAAATAATTTGGTACCCTTCCCCAGATCTGTACATCGACACTATCCTGTCTCGGAGCTCTACAGACAGCTCCTTCAACCTCATAGCTTGGTTTTTGCTCTGACATGCACTGTCAACTGTGGGACCTTATATAGACAGGTTTTTGCCTTTCCAAATCATGTCCAATCAATTAAATTTACCACAGGTGGACTCCAATCAAGTTGAGAAACATCTCAAGGATGATCAATGGAAACAGGATGCACTTGACCTCAATTTCGAGTCTCATAGCAAAGGGTCTGAATACTTATGTAAATAAGGTATTTCTGTTTTTTATTTCTTATAAATTTACATAAACGTCTAAAAACCTGTTTTTGCTTTGTCATTATGTGTACATAGATGAGGGGAAAAAATTATTTAATCCATTTTAGAATAAGGCTGTAACGTAACAAAATGTGGAAAAAGTCAAGGGGTCTGAATACTTTCCGAATGCACTGTTTAGGTGTTCTTCTTAAATACAGTACAGTACATGTACAGTTGAAGTTGGAAGTTTACACACACCTTAGCCAAATACATTTAAACTCAGTTTTTCACAATTCCTGGCATTCAATCCTAGTAAAAATTCCCTGTCTTAGGTCAGTTAAGATCACCACTTTATTTTAAGAATGTGAAATGTCAGACTAATAGTAGAGAGAATGATTTATTTCAGCTTTTATTTCTTTCATCACATTCCCAGTGGGTCAGAAGTTTACATACACTCAATTAGTATTTAGTAGCATTGCCTTTAAATTGTTTAACTTGGTTCAAACGTTTCAGTTAGCCTTCCACAAGCTTCCCACAATACGTTGGGTGAATTTTGGCCCATTCCTCCTGACAGAGCTGGTGTAACTGAGTCAGGTTTGTAGGCCTCCATGTGCGCACACACTTTTTCAGTTCTGCCCACAACTTTTCTATGGGATTGAGGTCAGGGCTTTCTGATGGCCACTCCAATACCTTGGCTGTTGTCCTTAAGCCATTTTGCCTCAACTTTGGAAGTATGCTTGGGATCATTGTCCATTTGGAAGACCGATTTGCGACCAAGCTTTAACTTCCTGACTGATGTCTTGAGATGTTGCTTCAATATATCCACATCATTTTGCTTCCTCATGATGCCATCTATTTTGTGAAGTGCACCAGTCCCTCCTGCAGAAAAGCACCCCCACAACATGATGCTGCCACCCCCATGCTTCACGGTTGGGATGGTGTTCTTTGGCTTGCAAGCCTGCACATATTTCCTCAGAAGCTTCTAAAGCCATGACATAATTTTCCAAGCTGTATAAAGGCACAGTCCATTAGAGTATGTAAACTTCTGACCCATTGGAATTGTGGTACAGTGAATTATAAATTAAATAATCTGTCTGCAAACAATTGTTGGAAAAATTACTTGTGTCATGCACAAAGTAGATATCCTAACCAACTTGTCAAAACTATAGTTTGTTAATAAAACATTTGTGGATTGGTTGAAAAACAAGTTTTAATGACTCCAACCTAAGTGTATGTAAACTTCCGACTTAAACTGTAGATTGCATGTCAAGGGTGCAGTTGATTGTTTGTTGGTGGTGACATTACAATCTCTATTTACTCGATGTAACCTAAATCTTAAACACCTATAGGCCTATGTATACAATATAAGACACAATAATATTTGACAGGCTTTGACATATAGAGGAATCTTACAGCTTGCTCAATCATGCTTGAAACAAAGGATGTCTTTCTTTAAACTATGAGCACTGTGCTACCGTATGATTACAGAGTCGAATGTATGACATTTGAACATCTTGGCCATGTTCTGTTATTATCTCCACCCGGCACAGCCAGAAGAGGACTGGCCACCCCTCATAGCCTGGTTCCTCTCTAGGTTTCTTCCTAGGTTTTGGCCTTTCTAGGGAGTTTTTCACCTGCATTGCTTGCTATTTGGGGTTTTAGGCTGGGTTTCTGTACAGCACTTCGAGATATTAGCTGATGTACGAAGGGCTATATAAAATAAACTTGATTGGATTTGATGTCCACGTGAAGATCACGTTTCTCCCATTTCAGTTTCCTCCAACACTTCATCAGTGTGTGAGGTGAGGTTTACTCTCAGTTTACACATGCCTCTGTGTTTCAAGGAAATGTTTCTAAGACTTAGTTGAACACAGTGGACAGTGTTAAAGCTGTCTAATGTAATTGCTAAGACTTAAAATCAAAGATTATACTATAGTTCAGGACTGTCTGACTACGTCATTTCAATGTGGATGATGAGGTAATATTTGGTTGAGACATTGTTCAATGAGATTACAACCTATATTCACCCACTCAAAAAGACAGCCAAAAGTTAGTTGATTTTCCATTGTGTTATCAATATGATTTCAATCATCTAAAAGCAAAACTAAATTCCACTTTAAATAAAGTTTGATCAGATTTAGTCTTATTCTTTAACTTGTATTTTTGGTTGAGATGGAGACTTGAATCCAACCTATACATTTTTAACATATTTGTTTTTTGATAGATGATATAACATTGAAAATCTGACTTTGTTTTAAAGGTACAAAAACATATTTTATACAAGGTTGGCCTATTTTGAAATTGAGTTACCATGAGGACATCATCCTGTGGTTGAGATTTCACCCTCAAAACAACAGTCTACATTGATGACTCTTTGGAAATCCAATGTATTTTACACATAGATTCCACTTTTTTCTCATTTACAGCAATGACCTGGGGAATAGTTACAGGGGAGGGGGGGATGAATGAGCCAACTGGAAGAAGTTGTTTTTGCCCAAAACTGGTTAAATCAAAATTGTTTTCACTTCATTTCAACCAAAACATTCAATGTGATGACTCTGAATCAATGTGGAAAACTGGGAATTTCTTATTTTTTTCACGTAAATTTGAACCGAAATCCAATGAAATTGTGAAATGTTTTGTTGATTTCAGGTTGAATTCACATTAGTTAACAACTCAACCAAATGTAAATACAAAATTGACTGTCTGACTGCCCCGCTGTCATTGCCTCCACCTTCCCCGTAAGTTTAATGACAGCAAACAAATATTACCTGGTCATCCAGGGGCAAGAGGGAAACATACGGTGTGCAGTGGACCTTATTCTATTCTATTTCATTCTACATAACTGTCTAATCTTTTTGTGACAGGAATCTTAGTATGTAAACATTTTCTGGAGTATTTTGGGGTGTCCTGGAAAGAAGCTACGTGAGAAAAAATCAAGTTCATGTTTACCTCGAGAGGCGCGGAGATGTGGACTCAGAAGATTCCAAGCGGACACACCTCCGCCAACACCCTATCCGCCCTCCTCCCTGCTCACACATCTGAGATAATGAGGGCCCCCTAGAACTGCTGTCATTATCGCTTACACACTAGGCTACTGTACAACATATTTGCCCGTCTTTATCCATAATCCACCAAAGCAACTGGACCATTGTGGCGATACCAGAATGGGTTGTAGACAAAGCTTTAGGCAATGCTGTGACCAGCCGAAAAATACCAATGTCCGAATTAGTCTTCCAGCAGTGTGTTTCGTATGGCAAATTGCCATGATCATCTTATTCGGCATTTTTATCCGTTATGACCAAGAATCCGACGCACATTGGGCAGAGTATAGAAAATTTCGAAACATTTCCAGTGACATTGAGAACGACTTCTATTTCAGATACCCAAGTAAGTGACCCAAAATGATATGCTCGGTTGCTTTTACATTTCCGTAAGTTATGTTTTCTTTTTCAATTGTTTTTTTAATTTACATTTTATTTAAACACCAACCAGTTGTGATACAAAATAGTAATATATATTCCAAACAAATCTTTGCCAATTTGGTCGTTTTATTCAGAAACGTTGGTCATTAGGGTAGTCATTTTCCTCTACAAAATGATCACTTTTTATTGTCATGTTAATAAAAAAATGTCAACGCATAGCGTAGTATTTTATTTAGCCAGGCAAGTCAGTTAAGAACAAATTCTTATTTACAATGCTGGTCTACCCCGGCCAAACCCTAACGACGTTGGGCCAATTGTGCGCTGTCCTATGGGACTCCCAACCACAGCCGGTTGTGACATAGCCAGCCCAATTCCAAATCTCTACTACAATGACCTGAGCTTGAATATACAATTAAATAGTTGAGCAGTTATTAAATTAAACTGTACATTTAATTTGTTGAGAAATAACATGTCATGTTAAGGTGATGACACCTACTATACTATTCAGGGCTGGCGTCAGAACGAATCAGTTGGATGGGTATTTGATTTCAATAGGGGGGCACTTTTTTTTCACTGCACCTCCTATGTTGCACATATTTTTTAAATAGATGTTATAGTAAAGGCATAGGCGGCACGTGAGTTTGGGGAAGTTCCCAATTTATCCTACCGTCTGCATGCCAGTTATGCTTTTTATATGTACATTTTTGTGGAACAGTTTCATTTCAATAATACGTTTTTCGTTTCTCAAAATCATTGCCATGTGGTTAATTATAAAAATCGGAATTAAACCGATAACATTTAAAAGCTGAATCTAACGCAAGAGCACCAGCCTCTGGGCGGCAGGTAGCCTGGAGGTTAGATTGTTGGACCAGTAACCGAAAGGTTGCTGGATCAAATCCATGAGCTGACAAGGTAAAAATCTTTCATTAACTGCCTGAACCAGAAAGGCAGTTAACCCAGTGTTCCCCGGTTGCCGAAGACATGGATGTCGATTATTAAGTTGAGTTAAATGCGGAAGACACATTTCAGTAAAGGACTTCAGTTGTACAATCCCCTTGACTGTCTGGACATGGTCCAGCAACTGTGTGAATGTAGGTCCATTTACAGTTTCACTTTAAAGTATATTGAGTTATCCCCCCAGTAAAATACTACTTGAGTAAAAGGCTAAAAGTATCTGGTTTTAAATGTACTTAAGTACAGTGGTGGAAAAAGTACTCAATTAACATACTTGAGTAAAAGTTAAAAGTTAAAGTAAACGCTACACATCAAATTCTTTATATGAAGCAAACCAGATGTCACAATTTCCTTTTTTTAATATAAAACATGTTTTTATGGGCAGAGTTCCTCTGTCCAGTGTCTGTGTTCTTTTGCCCATCTTAATCTTTTCTTTTTATTGGCCAGTCTGAGATATGGCTTTTTCTTTGCAACTCTGCCTAGAAGGCCAGCATCCTGGAGTCGCCTCTTCACTGTTGACGTTGAGACTGGTGTTTTGCCGGTACTATTTAATGAAGCTGCCAGCTGAGGACTTGTGAGGCATCTGTTTCTCAAACTAGACACTCTAATGTACTTGTCCTCTTGCTCAGTTGTGCACCAGGGCCTCCCACTCCTTTCTATTCTTGTTAGAGCCAGTTTGCGCTGTTCTGTGAAGGGAGTAGTACACAGCGTTGTACCAGATCTTCAGTTTCTTGGCAATTTCTCGCATGGAATAGCCTTCATTTCTCAGAACAAGAATAGACTGACGAGTTTCAGAAGAAGGTTCTTAGTTTCTGGCCATTTTGAGCCTGTAATCGAACCCACAAATGCTGATGCTCCAGATACTCAACTAGTCTAAAGATGGCCAGTTTTATTGCTTCTTTAACAGCACAACAGTTTTCAGCTGTGCTAACATAATTGGAAAAGGGTTTTCTAAAGATCAATTAAAATCAATTAAAATGATACATTTGGATTAGCTACAGTGAGGGAAAAAAGTATTTGATCCCCTGCTGATTTTGTTCGTTTGCCCACTGACAATGAAATGATCAGTCTGTAATTTTAATGGTAGGTTTATTTGAACAGTGAGAGACAGAATATCAACAAAAAAATCCAGAAAAACGCATGTCAAAAATGTTATAAATTGATTTGCATTTTAATGAGGGAAATAAGTATTTGACCCCTCTGCAAAACATGACTTAGTACTTGGTGGCAAAACCCTTGTTGGCAATCACAGAGGTCAGATGTTTCTTGTAGTTGGCCACCAGGTTTGCACACATCTCAGGAGGGATTTTGTCCCACTCCTCTTTGCAGATCTTCTTCAAGTCATTAAGGTTTCGAGGCTGACGTTTGGCAACTCGAACCTTCAGCTCCATCCACAGATTTTCTATGGGATTAAGGTCTGGAGACTGGCTAGGCCACTCCAGGACCTTAATGTGCTTTTTCTTGAGCCACTCCTTTGTTGCCTTGGCCGTGTGTTTTGGGTCATTGTCATGCTGGAATACCCATCCACGACCCATTTTCAATACCCTGGCTGAGGGAAGGAGGTTTTCACCCAAGATTTGACGGTACATGGCCCCGTCCATCATCCCTTTGATGCGGTGAAGTTGTCCTGTCCCCTTAGCAGAAAAACACCCCCAAAGCATAATGTTTCCACCTCCATGTTTGACGGTGGGGATGGTTTCTTGGGGTCATAGGCAGCATTCCTCCTCCTCCAAACACGGCAAGTTGAGTTGATGCCAAAGAACTCCATTTTGTTCTCATCTGACCACAACACGTTCACCCAGTTGTCCTCTGAATCATTCAGATGTTCATTGGCAAACTTCAGACGGGCATGTATATGTGCTTTCTTGAGCAGGGGGACCTTGCGGGCGCTGCAGGATTTCAGTCCTTCACGGCGTAGTGTGTTACCAATTGTTTTCTTGGTGACTATGGTCCCAGCTGCCTTGAGATCATTGACAAGATCCTCCTGTGTAGTTCTGGGCTGATTCCTCACCATTCTCATGATCATTGCAACTCCACGAGGTGAGATCTTGCATGGAGCCCCAGGCCAAGGGAGTTTGACAGTTCTTTTGTGTTTCTTCCATTTGCAAATAATCGCACCAACTGTTGTCACCTTCTCACCAAGCTGCTTGGCAATGGTCTTGTAGCCCATTCCAGCCTTGTGTAGATCTACAATCTTGTCCCTGACATCCTTGGAGAGCTCTTTGGTCTTGGCCATGGTGGAGAGTTTGGAATCTGATTGATTGATTGCTTCTGTGGACAGGTGTCTTTTATACAGGTAAGAAACTGAGATTAGGAGCACTCCCTTTAAGAGTGTGCTCCTAATCTCAGCTCGTTACCTGTATAAAAGACACCTGGGAGCCAGAAATCTTTCTGATTGAGAGGGGGTCAAATACTTATTTCCCTCATTAAAATGCAAATCAATTTATAACATTTTTGACATGCGTTTTTCTGGATATTTTTGTTGTTATTCTGTCTCTCACTGTTCAAATAAACCTACCATTAAAATTATAGACTGATCATTTCTTTGTCAGTGGGCAAACGTACAAAATCAGCAGGGGATCAAATACTTTTTTCCCTCACTGTAACACAACGTGCCATTGGAACACAGGAGTGATGGTTGCTGATAATGGGCCTCTGTATGCCTATGTAGATATTACATAAAAAATCTGCCGTTTCCAGCTACAATAGTCATTTACAACATTAACAATGTCTACACTGTATTTCTGATCAATGTTATTTTAATGGACAAAAAAATTGCTTTTCTGTAACGGGCTTCCTCCTTCTCCTCATCCGAAGAGGAGTAGCAGGGATTTGACCAAAATGCAGCGGGTTGTGAATACATATTGATTTAATAGACAAAACGGAAAAACACGACAAACACTTGAATAATTACAAAACAAATAAACGAATGTAGACAGACCTGGACACGAACTTACATACAACGTGAAGAACGCATGAACCAGGAAAACAGACTACATAAAACGAACGAACTAACAAAAACCGGAACAGTCCCGTGTGGCGTAACATACAGACACTGACACAGGAGACAATCACCCACAAACAAACAGTGAGAACAACCTACCTTAATATGACTCTCAATTAGAGGAAAACGCAAAACACCTGCCTCTAATTAAGAGCCATACCAGGCAACCCAAAACCAACATAGAAACAGCAAACATAGACTGCCCACCCAAAACTCACGCCCTGACCATCACACACATACAAAACAACAGAAAACAGGTCAGGAACGTGACAGAACCCCCCCCTCAAGGTGCGAACGCCGGGCGCACCAGCACAAAGTCCAGGGGAGGGTCTGGGTGGGCATCTGACCACGGTGGTGGCTCAGGCTCCGGACGCTGTCCCAACACCACCATAGTCACTCCCCGCTTCTGTATCCCCCTCCCAATGACCACCCTCCAACTAAAACCACCTAAATGAAGGGGCAGCACCGGGATAAGGGCCAGCACCGGGATAAGGGGCAGCACCGGGATAAGGGGCAGCACCGGGCTGAGGGACTCTGGCAGGTCCTGGCTGAGGGACTCTGGCAGGTCCTGGCTGAGGGACTCTGGCAGGTCCTGGCTGAGGGACTCTGGCAGGTCCTGGCTGGACGGCTCTGGCAGGTCCTGGCTGGACGGCTCTGGCAGGTCCTGGCTGGACGGCTCTGGCAGGTCCTGGCTGGACGGCTCTGGCAGGTCCTGGCTGGACGGCTCTGGCAGGTCCTGGCTGGACGGCTCTGGCAGGTCCTGGCTGGACGGCTCTGGCTGGTCCTGGCTGGACGGCTCTGGCTGATCCGGTCTGGCGGAAGGCTCTGGCTGATCCGGTCTGGCGGAAGGCTCTGGCTGATCCGGTCTGGCGGAAGGCTCTGGCTGATCCGGTCTGGCGGAAGTCTGGCTGATCCGGTCTGGCGGAAGGCTATGGCTGATCCGGTCTGGCGGAAGGCTCTGGCTGATCCGGTCTGGCGGAAGGCTCTAGCGGCTCCTGTCTGGCGGACGGCTCTGTAGGCTCTTGGCAGACGGGCGGCTTTGCAGGCTCATGGCAGACGGGCAGCTTTGCAGGCTCATGGCAGACGGGCAGTTCAGGCGCCGTTGGGCAGACGGACAGTTCAGGCGCCGCTGGGCAGACGGGCAGTTCAGGCGCCGCTGGGCAGACGGGCAGTTCAGGCGCCGCTGGGCAGACGGGCAGTTCAGGCGGCGCTGGGCAGACAGATGGCTCCGACGGCGCTGGGCAGACAGATGGCTCCGACGGCGCTGGGCAGACAGATGGCTCCGACGGCGCTGGGCAGACAGATGGCTCCGACGGCGCTGGGCAGACAGGCAGTGCAGAAGGCGTTGGGCAGACGGCCGACTCTGCCCTGCTGAGGCGCACAGTAGGCCTGGTGCGTGGTATAGGCACTGGCTGCGCTGGAGAGGAGGAAAGCTCTGACAGCGCTGGACAGGTGGGAGCAGCTGGAGAGAGAACCCGGAGAGACAGCCTGGTGCGGGGGGCTGCCACCGGTGGACTGGTACTTGGAGGTGGCACCGGGTATACCGGACCGTGAAGGAGGACACGTGCTCTTGAGCACCGAGCCTGCCCAACCTTACCAGGTTGAATGGTGCCCGTAGCCCTGCCAGTGCGGCGAGGTGGAATAGCCCGCACTGGGCTATGCTGGCGAACCGGGGACACCATTCGTAAGGCTGGTGCCATGTATGCCGGCCCGAGGAGACGTACTGGAGACCAGATACGTTGGGCCGGCTTCATGACATCTGGCTCGATGCCCAACCTAGCCCTCCCAGTGCGGCAAGGTGGAATAGCCCGCACTGGGCTAAGCACGCGTACTGGGGACACCGTGCGCTTTACCGCATAACACGGTGTCTGACCAGTACGAAGCTCTCTCACTCCACGGTAAGCACGGGGAGTTGGCTCAGGTATCCTACCCGGCTTTGCCACACTCCTCGTGTGCCCCCCCCCAAGAAATTTTTGGGTCTGACTCTCGGGCTCCCAACCGCGTCGCCGCGCTGCCTCCTCATACCAGCGCTCCTGGGCTGTGGCTGCCTCCTTCTCCTCCCGAGAGCGGCGATTCTCTCCCACCTTAGCCCAGGGTCCTTCTCCGTTGAATACTTGCTCCCAAGACCATAAATCCTGCTTCGTGCGCTGTCGTTGCTGTCCATTAACCCGCTGCTTGATCTGGGTTTGGTGGGTGATTCTGTAACGGGCTTCCTCCTTCTCCTCATCCGAAGAGGAGTAGCAGGGATTTGACCAAAATGCAGCGGGTTGTGAATACATATTGATTTAATAGACAAAACGGAAAAACACGACAAACACTTGAATAATTACAAAACAAATAAACGAATGTAGACAGACCTGGACACGAACTTACATACAACGTGAAGAACGCATGAACCAGGAAAACAGACTACATAAAACGAACGAACTAACAAAAACCGGAACAGTCCCGTGTGGAGTAACATACAGACACTGACACAGGAGACAATCACCCACAAACAAACAGTGAGAACAACCTACCTTAATATGACTCTCAATTAGAGGAAAACGCAAAACACCTGCCTCTAATTAAGAGCCATACCAGGCAACCCAAAACCAACATAGAAACAGCAAACATAGACTGCCCACCCAAAACTCACGCCCTGACCATCACACACATACAAAACAACAGAAAACAGGTCAGGAACGTGACATTTTCTTTCAAAAACAAGGACATTTGTTGGTACAGAAACCTTTGTTTGCAATTACAGAGATCATACGTTTCCTGTAGTTCTTGACCAAGTTTGCACACACTGCAGCAGGGATTTTGGCCCACTCCTCCATACAGACCTTCTCCAGATCCTTCAGGTTTCGGGGCTGTCGCTGGGCAATACGGACTTTCAGCTCCCTCCAAAGATTTTCTATTGGGTTCAGGTCTGGAGACTGGCTAGGCCACTCCAGGAGCTTGAGATGCTTCTTACGGAGCCACTCCTTAGTTGCCCTGGCTGTGTGTTTCGGGTCGTTGTCATGCTGGAAGACCCAGCCACGACCCATCTTCAATGCTCTTACTGAGGGAAGGAGGTTGTTGGCTAAGATCTCGCGATACATGGCCCCATCCATCCTCCCCTCAATACGGTGCAGTCGTCCTGTCCCCTTTGCAGAAAAGCATCCCCAAAGAATGATTTTTCCACCTCCATGATTCATGGTTGGGATGGTGTTCTTGGGGTTGTACTCATCCTTCTTCTTCCTCCAAACACGGCGAGTGGAGTTTAGACCAAAAAGCTCTATTTTTGTCTCATCAGACCACATGACCTTCTCCCATTCCTCCTCTGGATCATCCAGATGGTCATTGGCAAACTTCAGACAGGCCTGGACATGCGCTGGCTTGAGCAGGGGGACCTTGCGTGCGCTGCAGGATTTTAATCCATGACGGCGTAGTGTGTTACTAATGGTTTTCTTTGAGACTGTGGTCCCAGCTCTCTTCAGGTCATTGACCAGGTCCTGCTGTGTAGTTCTGGGCTGATCCCTCACCTTCCTCATGATCATTGATGCCCCACGAGGTGAGATCTTGCATGGAGCCCCAGACCGAGGGTGATTGACCGTCATCTTGAACTTCTTCCATTTTCTAATAATTGCGCCAACAGTTGTTGCCTTCTCACCAAGCTGCTTGCCTATTGTCCTGTAGCCCATCCCAGCCTTGTGCAGGTCTACAATTCTACCAACCAGAATTCTTACTGGTTGGTAGGTGATCAAATACTTATGTCATGCAATACAATGCAAATGAATTACTTAAAAATCATACAATGTGATTTTCTGGATTTTTGTTTTAGATTCCGTCTCTCACAGTTGAAGTGTACCTATGATAAAAATTACAGATCTCTACATGCTTTGTAAGAAGGAAAACCTGCAAAATCGGCAGTGTATCAAATACTTGTTCTCCCCACTGTATACACTGCTCCAAAAAATAAAGGGAACACTAAAATAACACATCCTAGATCTGAATGAATGAAATATTCTTATTAAATACTTTTTTCTTTACATAGTTGAATGTGCTGACAACAAAATCACACAAACATTATCAATTGAAATCAAATTTATCAACCCATGGAGGTCTGGATTTGGAGTCACACTCAAAATTAAAGTGGAAAACCACACTACAGGCTGATCCAACTTTGATGTAATGTCCTTAAAACAAGTCAAAATGAGGCTCAGTAGTGTGTGTGGCAAATACGTGCCTGTATGACCTCCCTACAACGCCTGGGTATGCTCCTGATGAGGTGGCGGATGGTCTCCTGAGGGATCTCCTCCCAGACCTGGACTAAAGCATCCGCCAACTCCTGGACAGTCTGTGGTGCAACGTGGCGTTGGTGGATGGAGCGAGACATGATGTCCCAGATGTGCTCAATTGGATTCAGGTCTGGGGAACGGGCGGGCCAGTCCATAGCATCAATGCCTTCCTCTTGCAGGAACTGCTGACACACTCCAGCCACATGAGGTCTAGCATTGTCTTGCATTAGGAGGAACCCAGGACCAACCGCACCAGCATATGGTCTCACAAGGGGTCTGAGGATCTCATCTCGGTACCTAATGGCAGTCAGGCTACCTCTGGCGAGCACATGGAGGGCTGTGCGGCCCCCCAAAGAAATGCCACCCCACACCATGACTGACCCACTGCCAAACCGGTCATGCTGGAGGATGTTGCAGGCAGCAGAACGTTCTCCACGGCGTCTCCAGACTCTGTCACGTCTGTCACATGTGCTCAGTGTGAACCTGCTTTCATCTGTGAAGAGCACAGGGCGCCAGTGGCGAATTTGCCAATCTTGGTGTTCTCTGGCAAATGCCAAACGTCCTGCACGGTGTTGGGCTGTAAGCACAACCCCCACCTGTGGACGTGGGCCCTCATACCACCCTCATGGAGTCTGTTTCTGACCGTTTGAGCAGAGACATGCACATTTGTGGCCTGCTGGAGGTCATTTTGCAGGGCTCTGGCAGTGCTCCTCCTGCTCCTCCTTGCACAAAGGCGGAGGTAGCGGTCCTGCTGCTGGGTTGTTGCCCTCCTACGGCCTCCTCCACGTCTCCTGATGTACTGGCCTGTCTCCTGGTAGCGCCTCCATGCTCTGGACACTACACTGGCAGACACAGCAAACCTTCTTGCCACAGCTCGCATTGATGTGCCATCCTGGATGAGCTGCACTACCTGAGCCACTTGTGTGGGTTGTAGACTCCGTCTCATGCTACCACTAGAGTGAAAGCACCGCCAGCATTCAAAAGTGACCAAAACATCAGCCAGGAAGCATAGGAACTGAGAAGTGGTCTGTGGTCACCACCTGCAGAACCACTCCTTTATTGGGGGTGTCTTGCTAATTGCCTATAATTTCCACCTGTTGTCTATTCCATTTGCACAACAGCATGTGAAATTTATTGTCAATCAGTGTTGCTTCCTAAGTGGACAGTTTGATTTCACAGAAGTGTGATTGACTTGGAGTTACATTGTGTTGTTTAAGTGTTCCCTTTATTTTTTTGAGCAGTGTATATATACTGTATTTACAAAAAAATATATGGGGGATTGGAAGTGATGCAGACAATTACATTGATGGAAGCTACAATCTATCTGCAATATTAAAGCTGATCTACTCCATAAAAAAAATGAAAATAGTGTTATTTACCAGCATGTACCTTCAGCACCTGACAGACATTATGACTATAAGGATGTGTCTTTTACATTTTTTACATCCAATACCCTGATCATTTAAACTTGTTTGCGGACATGGGCCATGAATGTACTGGTAGGACTATTTGTTGCCATGTAAAAAACACTTAGGGGCCCAGACAGACTGTTGTGTTGGCCCAGACTGGCGGGAGTCTCAATCCTGTAGAGGCATAGCAGATTAACACTGATAAAAGCATTATGATCGCAATCACAATCACCTGCACTACTTTAGCTACTTCAATTTCAGTGTTTGCAATGGAGATACACATGCAAGAAGATCCTGTCTTCTGCTCAGTATTGTGATAGAAGAGGATAACCATGTACCTACATCACCACCAGATTATGGCTGTGGGTCAGATAATGGGCAGGTTGTACATATTTTTCTGAAATAGTTCCAGACAGCGTAAATGTATTCAACAGACATTTTGTCAATATAGTTTGATTTAATCAGAGGATGGATATGTTTGATCAAAGACCCATCAGTCATTTCCAGCTCCAATTCCATTTATCGCCTTGGTTGAACTTTGATTGATATGGAACTGACACCAACTGACCCTCTCATTTCCATGCCAGTATTGATCTGCACTTCTTACTCCTTTCTACCTCTCCCCCCCCCCACATCCCCTATCTCTCTCAGGTTTCCAGGACGTCCATGTGATGATCTTTGTGGGCTTCGGTTTCCTCATGACCTTCCTGAAACGCTACAGCTTTAGCGCCGTGGGCTTCAACTTCCTCATCGCCGCCTTCGGCCTTCAGTGGGCGCTGCTGATGCAGGGCTGGTTCCAATCTCTGGACCCCATGGACGGAAAGATCAAGATCAGCATGGAGAGGTTAAAGTTTGACGGCTTTGGTCTAACAGTGTTAAACTAGTTTTCTTGGTCTATTGAGATCAGTGAATACTAGTATCGGATTTGATAGGTGAAAGTGATGTGGGTTGAAAAAATAATAAGCTAGTTAAAGCATCCCTTTTTTCAGCGCAGTGAATTATATAAATCCATACAATATTGTATGGATTGATTTAATTTTTTTAACAAACTCACCCCATTCAACATCAATGTATAGAGCTCTTCTGGCTGACCATTCACTGACTATAGTATGTATAACTTTTGCATGAATGAGTCATATGTGAATGAGTCAGTCATTCAGAACGTAGACCTACGTCATTGAAATCAATCCATAGAATAACATATGTTCATGGAAGAGGATCATGTGAGTGTGAGTGCCAGAAAGAGCCTATTTAAAAAAACATATATATATATTTGACCTTTATTTATACAGGTTTTTCTCATTGAGATAACATCTCTTTTCCAAGAGAGACCTGATCCAATAGCAGCATTGGGAACGTTTCAGACAAAACAACTTACATACACTGACACAACATGAAACAAAACCATAAACACACATACAGTACAACAAAAACATTTCACGTTAAAAACACGAAGGTCTTGACTAAAAACAGCTGTCCTAAAGACGGAGGAGAAGTGGTGTGACCAGTCTGTGTGTGAAAATCCATCATAGTGTCTTCAGAAAGAATTCATACCCATTGACTTATTCCACATTTTGTTGTGTTACAGCCTGAATTCAAAATGGATGAAATTGATTTATTTTTCTCACCAATCTATACACAATACCCCATAATGACAAAGTGAAAACATGTGTTTTTAGAAAGGTTTGCAAATGTATTGAAAATGAAATGTAGAAATATCTCATTGACATAAGCATTCTCACCCCTGAGTAAATACTTTGTAGAAGCACTGTATTGATTAATGTGACAATTGCTGTTCAAATGATTAACTGTTTATAATTACGTGATTAAATTAATCAGGTCATTATTAAATCAGTAACCTAGGGCACCATGGGAAAGTTTGGTTTTATTGAGTTTCTATTTCCCAAATGAACTCAAAGAATATCAGAATATCGATTTTACAACAGTCGCTAATTAATTAATTTCCTCTACAGTCTCATCCTGTATGTCGCATAATCCGGGAATTTGTACAAACCCGAGTCCCACTACCACAACAATTGAGTTGATTATTTATTTACTAACAAGCTAAAATTATAATATAAGAAACACAAACACACAGTCTAGGCTATTGATTAGAACTTAGTACAATGAAACAGGTCCCAAGCGGACCAACACAATATGACCCGTGTTACACAAAATGGGAATTTAAAAATAGATAGAAAGAGAGAGAGTGCGCGAGAGAAGAACACACTTGGGTACATTTCTAAACTATTCTTAGTTTAACCCTAACCTTGCCCTGAACTGCCGCTCTTATGGGTCAGAATATAAGGATGTAATTACGTGTCGAAGGTATCCGATGGGGTATCCGATGGGGTATCTCCTCGTGGACCGAGTTCCTCCTTTTCCTCTGATGGCGGCACTTCTGTTGTTACCGGGTGTAACTCTCTGATTGTCCACACGATGTCAGTGTCCTTTCTCTTAGTGGTCTGTTTCCTCGCCCCTGTTCTGAAAGGGGGTCTTCTGAGTACGGTCAGCCGTGTAGCTCAGGGCTCCAGTGTAGGAATGAAAGCAGTGTAGAAACACGATTCCTTGGAAAGTGGTAAACGGGTGGTCCTGCTTGAGTTCACCCTCTTAGACACAGCTACTCATCCGTAGCATAGATTGTTAAATGGTTCCTTTGTCTTCTTCAACCCCGTGTTGCGTTTTGGGTTTGTGACTACCTCGGACCTTGGCTGCAGCTCGTGGTCACCTAGTCTGCTATGTTAATTCTTAACTCACACGTTTTATACCCTCGGGTCAGAAAGGGGCGTTTCCGTCTTTATGGCAAGTTCTCTGGGCGTCGCTAGTTACGAGGCAAGGTCTGGATTTTACTCAGATCCAATTTAGACAACTATCTTCACATTTCACCTTTACAAAAACATTCTATTTGATCTGGACATTTTCCACACAACGTACAGTATGCAAACATCAGGTACATATTGTGAAAACCTTTCAAGTTACAATGTTTTCATTATCATTTAATATTTAATAACATAACAAAAATGACATTCATTTTCATATTCCATCTATCGTCATTACCACCATTATGGCTGACGAAACATATTGTCCCAAAGTCCATTTATTGCACGTTACTGTTCTGAGGTAGGTTCTCCATAGGCCCATCATACATTCCATCCCTCCACAGTGAGAGGACAAAGGGATTTTGTCTGCTGCCTTAAGATTTACAATGGGTGTGAGATGTCATTAAATAAAACACCTCCATACCTATCCCCCTCCGGTGGGTGTGAGATATATCATCTGTAGGAGTGTGGTCCATGGTAACTTGACCTGAACAGGCCAGTCATGACAGTCCCCCTCTGGTGGGTTAAACTTGGAAGGATTCTGCATGCTGCAACCCACCATAAGAATGACCATCGGATGTCCTGGTTTGTGGATCATCGTAGCAGTCCCCCCCTAGTGGTTTACCCTTGTAGGATTTCTGCACGCTGCAGATCACCACCAGAATGGACATGGGAGGTCCGGCGGTGGCTCTGGGTTCTGGCCCGTCGTCCGGTTGTCCCGGCTAATGGATCTAGGCAGTAACTTGGGCAGACGTTAATAACGCACAACACACGCAATACATCATTACATTTCTTCCCCAAATGAGCGGCGTTGTGGCTTTAACTGGTGGTTGTATGGGGAACTTGTTTATGGCTCTATCACTTCAAAGGAAATTAAACAAAATTAATAAAAACATAAACAAGAGATATACAAAATATAGCTATCACACCATAATCATCTAACTTGGACTATGTTCTATATATGTCCAAGGTCTCTATCATGGCATTGACTCTAATGTCATATCTAGGGCGATCCTACTTGAAGATGGGTAGTTAAGGCATTTGGAAAAATGTCACCCTGAATGACAAAGCTTACATTGGAGACATTACAGGGCTGACCTAGCGAATTCGGGAGAGGAGGCTGGGGATGTTGTGGATGGACCCCCTGATGGGGTTTCAGGATCTATTGCCAACTTTTCGAAAATTGGGATCGCTTCCGTCCCACGGGTGATCCTAGTATAAGACCTCATTAGGTCTTCCATTGCACATGTGTGCCTGTGTACGTAGTAGGTGCGTGCACATGCCAAGGGAAATAAGACCAAGGATCATGTTAACAGTCAGGATACTGTCCGGCACCGTCCAAGAGCGGGTGACAGACCAATCTTTTGACTTGTAGTCAGTCGGGTCAACTAAAAGTGCCTCATCCAGTACGTTAAGATCAACAGTCATTGGTCCCTTGTACTGGATTTGGTTTTGAATGGCTTGTGGTAACTCAAGGGAACGCTTAGCAAAAGCGTCAGGCATTTCAATCTCTGTGTCTATTGTGACGTCGGGAAGTTGGTATAGAGCGAGGTTGTCTATGTGGGTAATCACCCCCTCTGGTACAGTCTTGTTGGGGAGGTTCAATTGGGTGGTTGAGTCATGGCATTCGTAAGTCATAGTAGCGGACACTAACCGTGTGTTAACCAACCATCGCCCCATCCCTTGTTTGGTTTGTTTGGCTTTACAGCGTTCTTCGCTGGGGATAGCCACAAAGACGCTCAGTGTTATCCCTGACGAACGGTTTGCTAGGACTGAGGTAGTGGACGTCTTTGGTTAGAGTACACATTAACAGGTTAGGGGTGAGATAGAAATCTGTATTGTGTTCCTGATAAGCTTTGACTGGGGGTGTAGCAATTTTCACGTGGGTACTGTCGCGCCAAAATCGTACATTTAGAATCGTTTTCAATCTATAGATATTCACCAGTTCAACAACCGGCAGCGTCAGTAAAAATCCCACTTCATTACGATCAACATCAATGTGTATTGGGATTATCGACTCCAGACTATAGGCCAAATGTGACTGTAACAGCCTTATTGTGGTTGTCGTAGCTGAGGTCAATATGTCGTGCACCATTGAGAGGGGCACTAGATATGAGGGGATTTTATTCATGGCCAAGTGGTCCGTAGAAGAGCTAACTTCACAGAGAAAATCCTCCAATAACAATCGAATCAATTGGACATGGGCAAAGTCATGGTTCATGACCTCTATTAGCTTTCCTACAGATAGGAGGGTTTTGTTCAGGAGAGTAGCATGTGTGTTTACCACCAGAATAGTGTCCTGGAGAGACTTTCCCACATGTTGCAACCTGAGTGCCTGTGCTTTCATCTGTTGCTGGATACGGGGCAGCTCTTCAGTAATCTCCCTAACATTTCTCTTGACTGTGGCTAGACTGACTGCATTGACGGCAGTGGTACCTAGGGAAAATAATGACCCTACGGCTGCACCTATCGAGAGTAGCGCCCCGACAAATAGTTTTTCTCGCCTGGGCTCTGCTAGTTCTGACTGGGTGACTGTGAACTTTTGGAGTTGGGCCAACATATGGGCAGTGTCTAGCTGGGCGTGCTTAACTGCCTGGGTGGTCCAGTCAATCCCGGGCCAACTCAAATGCGCCGCAGGTGGAATGTGTTGGCGGTACACATTCTCTCCATCTAGGCGGAGGTACACCATCTGCGTGTGTACTCTGCAGTTAGTTATATAAGGAGTCCTGGATCATAGCGGAGAATGATTCCCATACGGGGTCCGCTCGTGATTACATCTGCTGATGTAAAAAAACTTGACCGTGCATAACTATTCACCCTCCAAAGTCAAAACTTTGTAGAACCACCTTTTACAGCAATTACAGCTGCAAGTCTCTTGGGGTATGTCTCTATAAGCTTGGCACATCTAGCCATTGGGATTTTAGCCCATTCTTCAAGGCAAAACTGCTCCAGCTCCTTCAAGTTGGATGGGTTCCGCTGGTGTACAGCAATCTTTAAGTCATAACACAGATTCTCAATTGGATTGAGGTCTGGGCTTTGACTAGTCCATTCCAAGACATTTAAATGTTTCCCCTTAAACCACTCGAGTGTTGCTTTAGCAGTATGCTTTGGGTCATTGTCCTGCTAGAAGGTGAACCTCCGTCCCAGTCTCAAATCTCTGGAAGACTGAAACAGGTTTCCCTCAAGGATTTCACTGTATTTAGCACCATCCGCCATTCCTTCAATTCTGACCAGTTTACCAGTCCCTGCCAATGAAAAACATCCCCACAGCATGATGCTGCCACCACCATGCTTCACTGTGGGGATGATGTTCTCGGGGTGATGAGAGGTGTTGGGTTTGTGCCAGACATACCCTTTTCCTTGATGGCCAAAAAGCTAAATTTTAGTCTCATCTGACCAGATTACCTTCTTCCATATGTTTGGGGAGTGTCCCATATGCCTTTTGGCAAACACCAAACGTGTTAGCTTATTTCTTTCTTTAAGAAATTACTTTTTTCTGGGCACTCTTCCGTAAAGCCCAGCTCTGTGGAGTGTACGGCTTAAAGTGGTCCTATGGACAGATATTCCAATCTCCACTGTGGAGCTTTGCAGCTCCTCAGGGTTATCTCTGGTCTCTTTGTTGCCTCTCTGATTAATGCCCTCCATGCCTGGTCCGTGAGTTTTGATGGGCGGCCCTCTCTTGGCAGGTTTGTTGTGGTGCCATATTCTTTCCATTTTTTAATAATGATTTAATGGTGCTCCGTGGAATGTTCAAAGTTTCGGATATTTTTTGATAACCCAACCATGATCTCTACTTCTCCACAACTTTGTCCCTGACCTGTTTGGAGAGCTCTTTGTGCTGTTGTGTACAGCACCCTCATGGATTCGTTGGCTTTTCAGAAAAGTCACAGGCTGGTGACATGTTTCTATGATCACCTTTTGTACGCCAACATAACTGGTGAAGTGTTTGACCGCCCAGATTGTCGACAGTAGCGCCTTTTCGCAGTCTGAGTACTTGTGTTCAGCAGGGTTGAGTGTTTTGCTCGAGTAAGTAAGCACACGTTTGTCTTGGTCGTATTTTTGGTACAACCCAGCACTAAGGCAGTGCTCTGAGAAACCGACTTCCAAAAATAATGTCTTTGTTGGGGTATACCAGGCAGGGTACCTCGCAATGCGGGTTTTTCAAGGAAGCCACAGCTTCGTCGAGAGTGCCCTCTCAAACGAATGGGGTGTCTTTCTGAAGACGGGTCAAAGGCTTTGACAAGAGAGATTGACGGGAGTAATTGACGGGAGTAATTACATACTCCCAAGAAACTGCGCACCTCATGAAGGTTTGTAGGTGTTTTGATGTTGCGGACTGCTTAGATTCTGTTAGACTGTGGCAGGATGCCCTCAGCACCCACCAGAAGCTCAATGTAGTTTACCTTGGTCCTGCACCATTGTCTTTTCATGATGACCAACTTGGCCCGTGTCCCGTGTTGGGTAAGAACGTGGTCCATCTCGTTAAGGGGATGTGACCAAGTCTCACTTCTCATGAGAAAGTCGTCCACGTAGATTATCGTCCCCCTGGAGGCTGCGTCTGGCATTGCCTTGTGCAGGAAGATGTTGAACTCTGAGGGGGAATTTGCATACCTGAACGGGCAACGATTGAACGTAAAGAGCTTGTTCAAGAAAGAAAGCCAACTTGTGTTGGTCACGAGGGTCGACTGTCATGGTCCAGAAACCATTCGCCCCGTCGATGGTGGAGAAGTACTTGGAGTTTGCCACCTTTGGCAACTCTTGGTCGAGCTATGTCATTGGCCAACGAGACAACGGAACTAGCTTGTTGAGTTGTCTATAGTCAACCGTAAGACTATTCTGGTGGCATTTACCCGTTGGTTTCAGAACAGGCCACATGGGAGCGCTGTACATACTGTTACATTCCCTGATTATCCATTTAGCTAATCAAATCAAATTTTTATATATAGCCCTTCTTACATCAGCTGATATCTCAAAGTGCTGTACAGAAACCCAGCCTAAAACCCCAAACAGCAAGCAATGCAGGTGTAGAAGCACGGTGGCTAGGAAAAACTCCCTAGAAAGGCCAAAACCTAGGAAGAAACCTAGAGAGGAACCAGGCTATGAGGAGTGGCCAGTCCTCTTCTGGCTGTGCCGGGTGGAGATTATAACAGAACATGGCCAAGATGTTCAAATGTTCATAAATGACCAGCATGGTCAAATAATAATAATCACAGTAGTTGTCGAGGGTGCAACAAGTCAGCACCTCAGGAGTAAATGTCAGTTGGCTTTTCATAGCCGATCATTAAGAGTATCTCTACCGCTCCTGCTGTCTCTAGAGAGTTGAAAACAGCAGGTCTGGGACAGGTAGCATGTCCGGTGAACAGGTCAGGGTTCCATATCCGCAGGCAGAACAGTTGAAACTGGAGCAGCAGCACGGCCAGGTGGACTGGGGACAGCAAGGAGTCATCATGCCAGGTAGTCCTGAGGCATGGTCCTAGGGCTCAGGTCCTCCGAGAGAGAGAAAGAAAGAAAGAGAGAAAGAGAGAATTAGAGAGAGCATACTTAAATTCACACAGGACATCGGATAAGACAGGAAAAGTACTCCAGATATAACAGACTGACCCCAGCCCCCCGACATATAAACTACTGCAGCAAAAATACTGGAGGCTGAGATAGGAGGGGTCAGGAGACACTGTGGCCCCATCCGATGAAACCCCCGGACAGGGCCAAACAGGCAGGACAGAGAGTCGATAATCTCTTGTACCGCTGCGTACGCTGCAAGCGTACAATTTTGTATTGTCTCACAAATGTAGGAGCTGCTCCGGGTGGCATAGGAATACGCACCACATGAATGCTTGTAACACCGCAATCCAGCGAGTCTGTCAACCAGATCTCACTGTGATTGTTAACCTCACTAGGGTACGTGGGTACGCTAGCGTCCCACCTGGCCAACATCCAGTGAAATTGCAGAGCGCCAAATTCAAAAACAGAAATACTCATTATAAAAATTCATAAAACATACAAGTGTTATACCTCGGTTTAAAGATGAACTTCTTGTTAATCCAACCACGGTGTCAGATTTCAAAAAGGCT
This sequence comes from Salvelinus alpinus, assembly GCF_045679555.1. NCBI lineage: Eukaryota > Metazoa > Chordata > Actinopteri > Salmoniformes > Salmonidae > Salvelinus > Salvelinus alpinus. The sequence continues at coordinate 44,630,447 of NC_092100.1, forward strand.
TTACGGCGAAAGCATACCATGCGATTATCTGAGAACAGCGCCCAGCAGACAAATCATTACAAAAAGTTACCAGCCAAGTAGAGGAGTTACACAAGTCAGAAATAGAGATAAAATTAATCACTTACCTTTGATGATCTTCATATGGTTGCACTCACAAGACTCCCATTTACTCAATAAATGTTCGTTTTGTTCGATAAAGTCCCTGTTTATATCCAAAAACCTCAGTTTTGTTTGCGCGTTTTGTTCAGTATTCCACAGGCTCAAATGCAGTCACAACAGGCAGACGAAAAATCCAAATAGTATCCATAAAGTTCATTGAAACATTTCAAATTATGTTTATAATCAAATCCTCCGGTTGTTTTTAGCCTAAATAATCAATAATATTTAAACCGGACAATAACGTCGTCAATTTAAAAGGTAAACAAGAAAGGCGCGCTCTCGGTCGCGCGCATGAAAAATCTCTGGGACACTGTAGGGTCCACTCATTCAGAGTCGTCTTACTCTCTCATTTTTCAGAATACAAGCCTGAAACCATTTCTAAAGACTGTTGACATCTAGTGGAAGCCATAGGGAAGCAGAACAAAACCAAAACCAAAAACCAATCACAGTTAAAGACTAGTTAGATTGTTTCAACAGCATAGCTAACTAGCTGTCTAAATAACTAGCTGATTTACATAATCTACATTCGCTATGATCAGCTGACAGCCCACGCCTCTTTGCCCTCTCTATGAGCAGTAGACTGTAAACTTGCTGGGATGAGTGTGATTTTACAGAAAATAAAGGCCTATGCTGTTGAAATTTTATTACAGGAACATTAGATAATGAACTATGAATGTTAATATCAACTGTGGTTTCGGGAGGTAGGGTGCCCTTTTCACTGAGCACGCTAATACTATAATAATTCCCACGCTAATGCCATAAGAGCAGTTTCGTATCCTAGCAGAACAAATTGTTATAAAGTAAGATGTAAATTAAGGGCTCTATTAAACGCGCAGTGCTGAAGAGTTGAAATTTAAATGTAATTTACAATTGAGCCTACATATAAAGCATTTAGCGCGAATGCAGTTTGCGAGCCCTTAAAACCTCTTACTGCAGTGGGCTAAATCAGGGTCACACAATGTTTCTTGGTAGGCTTAAACAAATCTACTTTGAAATTGAATTATTCACCTCACACCATGGTTATGGGCTTAAAAAAAGAAGACACCTGCACCATGTGAGATATTGAGTTTAAATGTATTCAATTTTGAGTTTGCATCCCAATATTACACTTTATATACATCACAGAAGACTGAAATATAACAAAACTGTTTGACATAGAAACACTGGATTTTCGGCGTAAAGAAAAAGAAAAGAGTATTAATTATGGAATTAAGAGAAATCTAACATTCCACCCATGAGACCACTAGGTAATTTGACTGCAGGAAAGGTGTACTCTGTGTTGTGAGGTGTACAGAGTTACAGTGAGCTCCAAAAATATTGGGACAGTGACACATGTTTTGTTGTTTTGACTCTGTACTCAAGCACTTGGAAGTATGATGATATTTATTTTAGTTATAAGAAATGTGAAATCTTATAGTAAGTTGTTTATAATGTTTATGATTGTTACTATATTTAGAAAGCATTTCAGTCATTTCAAGCCCTATTACCCCACTTATGTTGAATAGGAAAAAAATATTCGATTTTTCATATTTTCATAATATTTGTACTACATACTTGAGCTTGTGTCCTCAAACGTGAATACACCTCAGCAATTTTTTTTTTTTAAATACCAGAAAGGTAAGTTCCAGACCTTTCCAAAACTATACAACATTAACATTCCCAAGAGTGTGCAAAACTGTAATTAAGGCAAAGGTTGGCTACTTTGAATAATCTCAAATATAAAACATATTTTGATTTGCTTAACACTTTTTTGGTTACTACATTATTCCATGTGTTATTTCATATGTTTGCTGTCTTCACCATTGTTCTACACTGTAGAAAATAGTCAAAATAAAGAAAACCCTGGAATGAGTAGGTGTGTCCGAACTTTTGACTGGTACTGTAAGTATTCAGACCCTTTGCTATGAGACTCGAAATTGAGCTCAGGTATATCCTGTTTCCATTGATAATCCTTGAGATGGTTTTACAACTTGTTTGGAGTCCACCTGTGGTAAATTCAATTGATTGGACATGATTTGGAAAGGCACACACCTGTCCAAATAAGGTCCCACTGTTCACAGTGCATGTCTGAGGAAAAATCAAGCCATGAGGTTGAAGGAATTGTCCGTAGAGCACCGAGACAGGATTGTGTTGAAGCACAGATCTGGGGAAGGGTACCAAGAAATGTTTGCAGCATCGAACGTCCCCAAGAAAACAGTGGCCTCCATCATTCTTAAATAGAAGAAGTTTGGAACCACCAAGACTCTACCTAGAGCTCGTCGCCTGGCCAAATTAAGCAATCTGGGGAGAACGGCTTTGATCAGGGAGGTGACCAAGAACCCTATGGTCACACTGACAGTGCCCTTAAGTTCCTCTATGGAGATGGGAGAACCTTCCAGAAGGACAACCATCTCTGCAGCACTCCAACAATCAGGCCTTTATGGTAGAGTGGCCAGATGGAAGCCACTCCTCAGTAAAAGGCACATGACCGCTGCTACAATTTTGCCAAAAAGGCACCTAAAGGACAATATTCTCTGGTCAAATGAAACCTAGATTGAACTCTTTGGCCTGAATGCCAAGCGTTACTTCTGAAGGAAACCTGGCACCATCCCTACGGTGAAGCATGGTGGGGCAGCATCCTGCGGTGGGGATGTTTTTCAACGGCAGGGACTGGGAGACTAGTCAGGATTGAGGGGAAAGTACAGAGAGATTGATGAAAACCTGCTCAGGACCTCAGACTGGGGCGAAGGTTCACCTTCCAACAGGACAATGACCTTTAGCACACAGCCAAGACAATGCAGGAGTGGCTTCAGGACAAGTCTCTGAATGTCCTTGGGTGGCCCAGCCAGAGCCCGGACTTGAACCAGATGGAACATCTCTGGAGAGACCTGAAAATAGCTGTGCAGCAACGCTCCCCATCCAACCTGACACAGCTTGAGAGGATCTGCAGAGAAGAATGTGAGAAACTCCCCAAATACACGTGTGCCAAGCTTGTAACGTCATACCCAAGAAGTCGCAAGGCTGTAATTGCTGCCAAAGGTGCTTCAACAAAGTACTGAGTAAAGGGTCTGAATACTTATGTTTATGTAAATGTGAATCAGTTTTGTATTTTTTATCTATTTGCAAAAATGTCGAAACATGTTTTTGCTTTGTCATTATGGTATTGTGTGTAGATTGAGGAAAAATTTATTTTAGAATAAAGTTGTAACGTATCAAAATGTCAAGGGGTCTGAATACTTTCTGAATGCACTGTACCAACCTAGCCTGGTCCCAGGTCTGTTTTTGCTGTGTTACAATGACCAAATGAGTTGGCAATTCAGCAAAAACGGATATGCTACCAGGCTGACACCAACCCACTATACATTGTAATCCTGCCCTGGTTCCTTCCTTCTCAGTCTGATCAATGCAGATTTCTGTGTAGCCAGCTGCCTAATAGCGTATGGGGCAGTGCTAGGCAAGTTGAGCCCAGTCCAGCTGATGGTGATGACACTGTTTGGAATCACTCTGTATGCTGTGGAAGAGTTCATCATCCTCAACCTCATACATGTAAGTCTTTACTAAATAAAGGCTTTAATATTAAGTCCTGCATAAAACCTGCATACATGGTTCTCACAAATGGTCCACAGTGATGCTGTATCAAGGTCTGTGCTTGATTGATTTTCTGAATACATTTACCGTTACAATATGATTTTGTGGAATAGATGTTATCCACATATATGAATAAGGTGGCTGGTTTACTGTACTTCATTCTCCCCTACAGGCCAGGGATGCTGGCGGCTCCATGGTGATCCACACATTCGGGGCTTACTATGGTCTGTCCATCTCGTGGATGCTGTACCGGCCCAACCTGGACCAGAGCAAGCGTCTGAATGGCTCTGTCTACCACTCAGACGTCTTTGCCATGATCGGTGAGTCGGATTCACAATAGTTGACGCTTTGCACATTTTCCATAATGGTATAGATGCAACTGTACTACCATGGATCCACCCCTGTCCCGTAGGAACCCTGTTTCTGTGGATGTTCTGGCCTAGTTTTAACTCGGCCATCACGGACCACGGGGATGGGCAACATCGAGCGGCCATCAACACCTACCTGGCCCTGGCCTCCACCGTCCTCACCACCGTAGCCATCTCCAGTCTCTCCCAGAAGACCGGCAAGCTGGACATGGTAATTGACCATATGGTGTGCCTTACATACATTGGCCTGGTCCCAGATCTGTTTGTGCTGTCTTGCCAACTCCTATGGTCATTGGTGTAATGGCCATTCCCGTTTCCTTTTTATCATGCATCTCCGCTCAAGCTATTGGCCAACTTTTCTGTTCCTGTGTTCCAGGTTCACATCCAGAACTCCACGCTGGCAGGGGGTGTTGCCGTGGGTACGGCAGCAGAGTTCATGCTAATGCCTTATGGGTCTCTGATCATAGGGTTCTGCTGTGGCATCATCTCCACCCTGGGCTACATCTATATCACGGTAATGTAGATTATGGAGTCACATCAGCTTTATTCATCAGATTTATTTGCAACTTTCCACAAAATGTGCCCATCGAATGCAGTGAAGGAGTGTAATTGCTAGTTAGAGGCTAGTATAGTAGTGACTACTGACTGGGCTACTCATATTTGATTAGTGGGCATGTATGTGTCTGTTCCCTCAGCCATTCATAGAGAAGTATCTGAAGATCCAGGACACGTGTGGCATCCACAACCTCCACGCCATGCCTGGGGTCATAGGGGGCATTGTGGGCGCCGTCACTGCTGCAGCCGCCAGTGAAGGGGTCTATGGCAAGGAGGGGTGAGTTATGTGATATCATTATGCACATCCAATGGTGGCACAGAAGATGGACAAGAATGCTGCAGCAATGAAGACTGTTCAGTTTATCTGCTTCCAATTGTGTTTTTTCCCCCCCTTAGATATAGTAAATGTTTTTTTTAATAGGTTGATAAACACATTTGACTTCACGGGGGAATGGAAAGACATGGTGCCGAGCCGGCAGGGAGGACTTCAGGCAGCAGGGCTCTGTGTTGCCCTCTGCTTTGGAATCGGAGGAGGAATCATTGTTGGTGAGTTGGACACAATTTAACCGTCTCTAGATTAGGTTGTGTGTGTGTGTGTGTGTGTGTGTGTGTGTGTGTGTGTGTGTGTGTGTGTGTGTGTGTGTGTGTGTGTGTGTGTGTGTGTGTGTGTGTGTGTGTGTGTGTGCGCTGGTCAAAACAGGTTCTGAGATCCCAGGCCACCACACAAACAAAGCTAATATACTGTAAGATCAAAGGTTTTAAAATTCACAAAAATCTGGTTCACACACTCAGTCCCAGAGATGCAGTAGATACTGCTGGATGTCCTCAAGATTGGCTGCCACCACCACCCTTCGGTCATCATCCGCTCGCGGCACCCAGCCCACAGAACAGTGCTGTCAGCACAGAGGGAGAGGAAACATCCATTCTGAACAGAAGTATTCGACCTCACCCACACGTTTAAGGGTCTACCGTTCCTTATCTGCGTGGTAGTGGACGTTGTCGACACTGGTCCCCCTCCGGGTTTCGGTGGTGGCGGAGGCAGCAGCAGTGATGGCCATCTCCCTCTATCAGTAGGCCCAGACTGGTGCTGAAAGCTCCCTTTTCAGTTGTGTGGTAGCTCGTTAAGTCAATCAGGCCCTGGTGAGGCATACCGGGCCAACTCCTGTCTCCAAGGGGAGTCTACAATAAATCAATTAGGAAACACAAAAGGAAGGAGAAACACAGCAAACAATAGAAATCATGCAAAATTTGAATAAGGCTCACAAAGTATATTAAATAAGCAAGGTCACTGCACACACAAAATAAATATTACATTCATACAAAAAAGTATGGTCTCCTTTTTGGGTTAAATATAAGGGAGACAACATGTGACACATTCATGAGTGTTTTTGTGAAAACAGGTTTTGAGGTAGCTGACAGGTTCATGTAGTATTGTGCGGCTGGGGTGGCGTATTTTAATAATTGCTCTATGTACTCCGTGGTGGTGAGATGAGGATGGTGTTTGTCCCTAGGCTGTATCCTGAGGATGCCTATCTGGGGGGATGCTCCTGATGACAACTGCTTTGACGATGAACTCTACTGGGAGGTGAGATAATGTACTAAACCATTAAAGTCCAAATGCATTCATAGCATGAAGACTGAAGTCATTTTCGAGCGATCTTTCTGAAGGTGATTTCTTAGCATTCTTTTGTTGAGAATTTGAATCAAAAACAATGTGTCATTGTTAAAGGGCAGTATATATATTTTTCCCCCTAAACTGTTTCCCTAATACTAGTTACGTCCTTCATGGAATGGTCAATACCAATATTTAGCTATTAGCTTGTTTCCAGTCTGAGAAGGTTTGCTTATTATGACTAAATGGTCTTTGGTTTGTAGAGGCTAAGGAAGGCTATAGCAGTGGAAACTATATATCTCTTTTATGTGCTTTTGGAAGTTCCAATCAAATGTTGATTTCTGTCCTCAGTTACCTGAGGATGAAGAGAGCATTCCACCTATCCCGGAGGACAACAACCACATGCGGAACAGGGATGTGTAAGTAGCAGATTTGTGCAACAATAGGATTATGGAGGTTAGATTGTAAGGCTTTTGTTCATTATGCCTTATGATACGACATTAGTTCCTGTTTTTTTTCATCAAACATCCCCTTTAATTTTTGTCAGATGGTCCAAAACCATCCTCAGAGAATTGCTTTCATTTACGTCTAATTCTTTTTTCTGGAAAAGGCTTAAAATAAAGATTAAAATCCAGGTCATGTGACATGATTAACCAAAACACAGGGCCCTAAAATGCCTTTGTCCCGTGTGGCTCAGTTGGTAGAGCATGACGCTTGCAACGCCAGGGTTGTGGGTTCAATTCCCACGGGGGGACCAGGATGAATATGTATGAACTTTCCAATTTGTAAGTCGCTCTGGATAAGAGTGTCTGCTAAATGACTTAAATGTAAATGTAAATAAAATGTGTTATGTCAAATATCCTCAAGATGGCAGCAGACCACTGTGCCATATGAAGTGTATGCCCACCGCTAGTGCATACAATCCTTGTTTGGGCCCACACAATACTGTAAAAAATTGCCTCAAATTAGTTGACAGCATGTTGTTTCAGAGTTTTTGAAATGCTGAATTGGAAAGTCTTTGTGCTCTACATGTGTGTGTGTGCGCGCGCATCTGTTCTGTGTGTTGCTCATCTGTTCTGTGTGTTGGTAGGGGTGTTCCATAGCCCTGGACGGGTGCTTTCTGAAAGTGACCTTGAAGTTATCCAGTTGCTGTTGTGCTTGGCCTGAAAATGACAATGGTACTGCTTTTAGAATAGGGCATTTTCATGGCAGTGTCTGGGGATTTAAAAAAAACTTTTACTGTGAGTGAGAGGAGGATTTTGTCTAATTAGGTGGAATCTGTCTATTTGATGTAGAACAATATAGAAAAAGAACAGGAACCAACTTTCTCTCAATTCCCTTTAAGTAAAGCAACGTGAAAATAGAAAGTGTGTACTGGTCAGAAAGTATGAATAAACGGTCTGAAGCCTATGTGTAGTCCTGGGCTGTACCAGTTTCACGCAAGGGTTGTAATCTTCATGTAACCTTGTGTCATTCACAGTACAGAATCCCATTTCTCTATGGAACAGAGTCAGAACTGACGCTAGAGCCTGATGTCATCTCCCCCCTACAAAAACTGATGGTTCTATCCTACACTGACTCATGGTGGACAGAAAACACTCCTCTCCTCCTGTTCTGTTCATGGAATTTAGTCAATCTTTACTTGTGGAATCACAAGAACTCCCAGAGAAACAGTGACATTTATCTTTGTTTAATGATTTTTTGGGGGCAAATAATAGAATAACCAGACAAAAATAATGGTGGCATGTTTTTATCACCAGTCGAATCCTAAACAGGTAACCCTACATCGTTAATATTAACAGTAAGATAGGTGACTGTATTTTCCACATTGTCATTGTGTCACCTTACCAAAATAAGGCCCAGTGCCAAACCTCCGGTGATGCTGGAGTGAGAGGAATTATTGTAATAATCAGAATTTGTGGTGATTCTGTCCTTTTTGACAGGTATAATCAAATACAATTGTCACATGCTTTGTAAACATCAGGTGTAGACTAACAGTGAAATGCTTACTTACGGGCCCTTCCCAAAAATGCAGAGGCATAAATGGTCAGGAACCCTAACACGGCAGCTATCCACTGCAGCGCCATCTTCAATCTTCTACTGTATGTCATGTTTTGTTTATAGCTTAGGTTGATGTTTTTTTGGTCCAGCTGGTTTTATGGTTCATCCAAATGGCACTATGGAATTTCAGCTCAAGCTTTCATCGTTTAGTCATAGAACCTGATTAAATTTGCATCGCTGCATTCAAGGAGTGTAAAGTATATTTATGACTGTAGAGAAAGGGGGTACATTACCGGTGTTTATAGTGAGATGTGAATTTGATTAAACTAAATCAAGGCAATGAAAACTGCTGTGTTTGGATGTCTTCACTTATAACCTGTTTTACATATTTAATTTATTGTTCATTGTAATCTGTACGTTATGAAGCATTTTATTAAATCTAGCTACCCATTTGTGCAACCTCGTCACGAAGTGTTTGAGACTATTGTAGTGGAGTAGGTCTACTGTAGCAGGTCTTCACAGGTCCCCCAAACTCGACTACCTGAGAGGGTCCAGGTCCCAAATTTCTGATTGTATCGTTTCTCGGGTGTATGTAGCTACCAGTGGTGGACCCAACTACAGCTCTGCATAGCCTAAAGCATATACATTTTACGCTAATAAGGTGCATTTATTGACTTATAGATGGCCTAGCCAACATATAAAACTCTGTTCGTTAACCAGAAGAGAAACTTGGCTGATAAACCTTGTCACTCTGGTCCAATTGGGTCTAGGTCCAACTTTTTGCACCTGAGAAGACCTCTGTGTAGCCTCTTTTTTGGGGGGGTCCAAACAAGAAGTTCCCTCACAGAAAAAATTAAGTTACTCCATAATTTCATTTTGCAGGTCTTCTGCTTTGAAAACATTGAGTACGAAATAAGTTCAGTCTTTCATTGTAAAGTAAGTGGATCCAGGGCTTTTTCTATTAAGCTTACCAGTGAGAATTTCTTTGGAACCCTTCTAGACTGCTTCTTTTAGAAAAGCTACTCTTATTAGCAAGAAAATACATCCTATTTAATTCTATTACAGTGTATATGAACAGATTTGAATAAGATTTCATGTCCACTTTAACTCAGTGTAAAGGGAGTAAGGGGATACAATACTGTTTGTGCCGATACGTAAACCTATTGCATAGTGAAATGTGAGGTGTGTTTCTGAGCAGAAAGTTGGGCAACTATGTGGAAATCTTTTTTTTTTAAATGTTTTATTTTCATTTTTATGTTTTTGTTATTATTATTGTACTTTTTTTTCTATTACACTATTTTGTTTCTGATTGTTATCATTGTTTCTGTCATTGTTTCTGTCTTTGTTGATGTTGTTTTTGTTTAATATCTATCAATATAACAAAGAAAAAACATTAAGAACCTTTACATTGAGAATGTCAAGGAAATATATACTGTCTGTCACTGAGTTGTGTTTTTCAATTATCCTTATGTTTAAAGAACTGTGATATTTGTTTAAAACAATTTAAGATACAGTATATAGGCCCTACCACAAATATGGATATTTTTACTCCTGTTGTAACTAATGTAATTAACTGCCTTTGTGATAAGAAATTAAATCATTAAAACTAGTTTACAGTGAGAATGGAATAGCTATTTTATTAATGACGATGTATTGTATTCAAAAGAATGTGACATTTGTACAAATAAAAACACTACACAGTAGGTGTATCACCCTATCTCCCTACACTCAAACTCAACTCATACCAACCATTGAGACTTCACCTCATCCGATACATGTGTTCATGTAATTATTGCACAATACGCACCAATATATCACAATTTATTGCACATCTAAAAATCACTACCCAAATGCAACATCCCCAGATGTCCTGGTTTGTCCTCATCATTTAGCTCTAATTGGAGGGCTCTGACCCTAGCGTCAATTTCCAGCCACCTCACACAACGAATGTTTGGTAACGCACCATTCCTCTGACCCAGACCCTCCATAGTCCTCTCTTCAGAGAGATCACACAGGGGTCATGAAGTCATTCCCCATGCTCTTCTGTTACACCAGAGTGACCACAGGAGCGATCACACACGCATGCATGCACAGGAGGGAGAGATCATGTCCATATAGTCTCCTGGGAGACTAGAATGACCATAGGGACAGGAACACATCAGAGCCCAGCCCGCAGCATCAGCCTAAACATGCCCCTGGGTCAAAGGTTTGACCAAGTGCAAAGTCACACTCAGGGCTCCACAGGTAGAGCCGCATGAATGGCTTACCAGAGGTTTCAGGATTCAGATTTTCATCTAAATCCCACTAAGCTCAGCATGGATCTGTAAAATCAATATGTCCCATTGAGTAGAGAAAGAGTAGGTGAGACGATTATGGCCTTTATTGCTAGAGGATCTTGCTTTAGAGCCTCTGAATCGTGCTGAGAGAACTTATAATGAGGTTTCCTGAATAAAAATGGTATCTTCTAACAGAAGAGCTCTGTTGTGCATGGTGTTTTACCTTCTTACAAAAAACAGCAGCATCCACTCTTTCTTTCATTTTGCCTACTACTACTGTATGCATCAATATGATCTGCCACTATGCATTTACAGTTCCCTCTGCAGTGATATTATGTTGCCCCGTATGAGAGAGTAGCTCATGTTGTGAATGTGGATGATTCCCACATCAGTAGTAGTGAGGTATCCTTCTCCTCTCTCTCACAAAGGCAGGCTTAGAGGTGTTTTCTTTTGTCATCAGTAACTGTTGAAGTAAAGGAGGTAATGGTGCCACAAGTGCTCCAATTAAAAGAGATGCTGTCCTGCTGGGAAGGAAGGGAGCGCCTCCCCTATTCAGACACCGACTGCACCCAGCCCCCTACACACACACACACACACACACACACACACACACACACACACACACACACACACACACACACACACACACACACACACACACACACACACACACACACACACACACACACACACACACACACACACACACACACACACACACACACACACACACACACACACACACACATACAGTGGGGAGAACAAGTATTTGATACACTGCCGATTTTGCAGGTTTTCCTACTTACAAAGCATGTAGAGGTCTGTAATTTTTTATCATAGGTACACTTCAACTGTGAGAGACGGAATCTAAAACAAAAATCCAGAAAATCACATTGTATGATTTTTAAGTAATTAATTAGCATTTTATTGCATGACATAAGTATTTGATACATCAGAAAAGCAGAACTTAATATTTGGTACAGAAACCTTTGTTTGCAATTACAGAGATCATACGTTTCCTGTAGTTCTTGACCAGGTTTGTACACACTGCAGCAAGGATTTTGGCCCACTCCTCCATACAGACCTTCTCCAGATCCTTCAGGTTTCGGGGCTGTCGCTGGGCAATACGGAATTTCAGCTCCCTCCAAAGATTTTCTATTGGATTCAGGTCTGGAGACTGGCTAGACCACTCCAGGACCTTGAGATGCTTCTTACGGAGCCACTCCTTAGTTGCCCTGGCTGTGTGTTTCGGGTCGTTGTCATGCTGGAAGACCCAGCCACGACCCATCTTCAATGCTCTTACTGAGGGAAGGAGGTTGTTGGCCAAGATCTCGCGATACATGGCCCCATCCATCCTCCCCTCAATACGGTGCAGTCGTCCTGTCCCCTTTGCAGAAAAGCAGCCCCAAAGAATGATGTTTCCACCTCCATGCTTCACGTTTGGGATGGGTTCTTGGGGTTGTACTCATCCTTCTTCTTCCTCCAAACACAGCGAGTGGAGTTTAGACCAAAAAGCTCTATTTTTGTCTCATCAGACCACATGACCTTCTCCCATTCCTCCTCTGGATCATCCAGATGGTCATTGGCAAACTTCAGACGGGCCTGGACAAGCGCTGGCTTGAGCAGGGGGACCTTGCGTGCGCTGCAGGATTTTAATCCATGACGGCGTAGTGTGTTACTAATGGTTTTCTTTGAGACTGTGGTCCCAGCTCTCTTCAGGTCATTGACCAGGTCCTGCCGTGTAGTTCTGGGCTGATCCCTCACCTTCCTCATGATCATTGATGCCCCACGAGGTGATATCTTGCATGGAGCCCCAGACCGAGGGTGATTGACCGTCATCTTGAACTTCTTCCATTTTCTAATAATTGCGCCAACAGTTGTTGCCTTCTCACCAAGCTGCTTGCCTATTGTCCTGTAGCCCATCCCAGCCTTGTGCAGGTCTACAATTTTATCCCTGATGTCCTTACACAGCTCTCTGGTCTTGGCCATTGTGGAGAGGTTGGAGTCTGTTTGATTGAGCGTGTGGACAGGTGTCTTTTATACAGGTAACGAGTTCAAACAGGTGCAGTTAATACAGGTAATGAGTGGAGAACAGGAGGGCTTCTTAAAGAAAAACTAACAGGTCTGTGAGAGCCGGAATTCTTACTGGTTGGTAGGTGATCAAATACTTATGTCATGCAATAAAATGCAAATTAATTACTTAAACATCATACAATGTGATTTTCTGGATTTTTGTTTTAGATTCCGTCTCTCACAGTTGAAGTGTACCTATGATAAAAATTACAGACCTCTACATGCTTTGTAAGTAGGAAAACCTGCAAAATCGGCAGTGTATCAAATACTTGTTCTCCCCACTGTATACAGATGTAAGATCTTACTTTGATCACTCTTTTGTTGCTGATCATTTTCCACAGCAGGAAGTGCACACTTGTAGTGTTTTCAAGGTTTAAAAAGGCTTCTAAAGTTTGTAATTTTCACTTTAAAATGTCACAATTGATTTTCCCGAACAAAGAACCCCTACAAATAATGTCCATTCATTATAATCCACATAATAATTCACATTTCCTTTTGCTGCAGGATTATTTTCCTGCTGTATAAAACTGGCTCAAATTAAGATCCTACATCTGTACGCGCACATCCCTGACCCCCCCCCACCTCTCCTCAACCACGGCGCCTCCCGCCATCCCAAACTCAGCACATGTGTATCAATCAACCACTTAAAGGGCGGATAAGGGACCCCATTAAAACTAATTCAGAGGCCCATTTTATGGTCCTAGACCTTTCCCAAGGGGTCAGAGAAGTTAGTGCTGAGAGGGACATGATCCTGGGGGCAAAGAGTTGAAGAGAGAACTGGGAACAAAGTTGAGGAGGGAAGGGGGAACATAGTTGAGTAGAGAGAAGCAAGGGGAAGGTGAAGGAGAGCCAAGAATACTACCATTTTGACAGAGACACTGACATTGGTAATGGATCAGACGGAAAGAGGTGAGATGGTGGGGAAAATGAGAGAGAGAGAGAGAGAGAGAGAGAGAGGGAGAGAGTAATTGAAAGACAGAAAGGGAGAGAGAGGGAGAGAAGAAGGCATGAAGGAGGGAGCAGGGAGGGACAGAGAGGCTCCTCCTTTTCAGAGCTGATGCCTGACGGCCTGCCTTCTAGGGTCCATCAGGACTGTTGATTGACAGGTGTGGGAAAGTGTGCTGTGGACGAGAGTTAAGAAAGGAGTAGAGACAAAGCACACACTCACAAAGGGCCACAGACAGACGCTCATTAATGATAAAGAACTGTATCATCTCTATTAAAATGTTGGTACAAAGCTATTGTCTGTTTGTAGTCTGCTGTACTTGAAAACATAACTGTGAGTAGCCTTAAAATACACACATTAGACCACTTAGAAGTAAGCCCATAAAACTTTATGAGCATTTATCAACATTTTAGAAATATTTTGTTTGACCAGATACAATGCTATTTCACAGTAAACAAATTAACAACTGACTTTCAGCACGAGTACAGGGAAGGGCACGGAACAATGCTGAATGATGAAGAGACACACACACACACAAACACAGACACACGCATACGCACAAACACTATAACACATACTCTACACACACACACAGACACACACACACACATTGTAATGTTGTGGTATTGTGGTATTGTGGAATTGATATTTTAAGTTTGTAATAAGACAGTAATAATTTGGCCTCCCGAGTGGAGCAGAAGTCTGAGGCATCGCTACTGCCCCGGGTTCGATCCCAGGCTATGTCACAGCCGACTGTGACCAGGGGACCAATGAGGCGGCGCACAATTGGCCTCGCGTCGTTCGGGTTAGGGGAGGGTTTGGCCGGCCGGGATTTCCTTGTCTCATCCTGTGCTAGCGAAGACTTGTGGCGGCCGGGCGCCTGTTGGTGTTCCCTCCAACACATTGGTGCGGCTGGCTTCCGGGTTAAACGAGTAGTGTGTCAAGAAGCAGTGTAGCTTGGCAGGGTCGTGTTTTGGAGGACGCATGGCTCTCGACCTTTGCCTCTCCCGAGTACATAGGGAGTTGCAGCAATGAGACAAATCTGTAACTACCAATTGGATACCATGAAAAATGGGGAGGAAAAGGGGTATAAAAAGAGAGTAATAATGTAATGTCTTGTATGATGTATTGTTTTATTAAGCTGTTGTTGTGTTTTGTTATGATGTACTTGTTTTAACACTGTTTGGACCCCAGGAAGAGTAGCTCCTGGGGATCCTAATAAATACGAAAATATTTATTGCGTGATTATTTTATATATTGGGGATATAAAAGCATTAATTTAGATTTTGGATCAGGGAGCTAAAGCCAATCTAGACAATGAACTCCACCCACCACAGTTGGTGACGATCTCTCAATTGGATGGTAAACAAACAATATGGCAGTTATAGTTCCCTTTTTATCCATCAGACTCTTGATCCGATTTTATATATTGGTTTATTTAAATGTCAACTCCAGAGAGTTAACTTTATGATCGCCAAAGAGTTGTCTGTCTCAGACCCTCAATGTGTAGGGAGGCATTCAGGGCCTTAGGTTCAGTCTCTCATAAAGAGACTTGTAAAAACATCCAGTGAAACCATCCAGAAGTCCATAAAAGTGTTCATAAACTCTACTTACTTCTCCTCATATTATACCCAGCCTCTCTATAGTTTTCTCAAAACACAGCCTGTCACAGCCCACTGACCACTGGCTGCCCAAGGCCACTAACTGGCCACAGAGGCTGGTTAAGTGTCCCTATCGGACTACAGTGGAGTGGAACAGCCGATTAGCCATGATCTTATCTATCCTATCCACTGGTAGCCGGCCCCTTTATACGCTCCATTACACCGCCGTTTAAAAGGAACAGGTTTGTCCATTCAGGTCCTGGCGTATGAATCCCAGATGCAGCGCAGAAGAACAGGCCCTTTCAGCCACAGAAAATAGGCCTTTTTGGCACCTTCTAATTGTAGTTGCTAAGGACCCCAGAGTTCAATGGCGAGGCCCCGTTGTGAGGGGAAAATGCCCCGTGGTCGCATGACAACGGCTGCCAGGGGAGGCAGAATGTGTGGGGAGGGATGGGCGAAGACGAAACGTCTCTCTTAAGACAGGAGGGATCTGGTGATTGACAGGTGGCTACATGCTCTAGTGCCGACCGCACGGGAGGTCTGTCCTTCCTGGGTCCTGTGTGCGTGGGGGTGTGTGCATTTGTGCATGGATGCCTGCATGCATTTGTGAAGTGCATGTGCTAGCATTAGGTAGCATTGATGGAACTCTGAAAGCACTGTTTGTAAGTCCATAAGATGGGGTCTCTCAAGTTTCATTTTCTAGCATATTTAGCAAACAGCCCTGTTCACTATGGTCTGAAGAGGGCAGTACTGTCCATCTACTCAGTAAGTCAAGGGCCACTACATGTCTGCTGTCTGCGTGCCTGCCTGGGCCCCACCAGGACATCCATCACAGCTCTTTGTCCCCCCAAGTCAACACTAGTTTCCCAGGAGCCTCAGATGGATGTGTAAAAGGCTGTCTCCTTCAATACCTACCTGAACAGATGTTTTCTGTTCTTAGTCTGTAGAAAATATAGGTTCTGTTGCAATTTGTAAACAGCCTGTAAATGATTTCTGATATGTGTTGTGTTAACTATGCATGTCTTTCAACATGGTGTGCAAAGTGCTTCACTCAGCAAAGTGAAGCACAGTGCCTTCAGAAGGTATTCATACGTATTGACTTATTCCACATTTTGTTGTGTTAAAGCCCGATTTCAAAATGGATTAAATGTAATTTAAATAATCTCACCTATCTACTAACAACACCCCATAATAACAAAGTGAAAACATGTTTTTAGAAATGTTTGCACATTTATTGAAAACAAAATACAGAAACATCTATTTTACATAAATATTCACACCACTGAGTCAAAACTTTGTAGAAGTACCTTTGGCGGCGATTACAGCTGAGTCTTTTTGGGTAAGTCTCTAAGAGCTTTGCACACCTGGATTGTATAATATTTGCCCATTACTCTTCTTAAAATTCTTTAAGCTCTGTCAAGTTTTTAAAATTTGATTGAACCTTTATTTAACTAGGCAGTTCATTGTTGATCATTGCTAGACAGCTATTTTCAAGTCTTGCCATAGATTTTCAAGACAATTTAAGTCAAAACAGTAACTCAGGAACATTCAATGATGCCTTGGTAAGCTACTCCAGTGTAGATTTGGCCTTGCGTTTTAGGTTATTGTCCTGCAGAAAGGTGAATTTTTCTCCCAGTGTCTGTTGGACAGCAGACTGAACCAGATTTTCCTCTAGGATTTTGCCTGTGCTTATATCTGTATTCCGTATCTTTTTATCCCAAAAACTTTCTAGTCCTTGCCCATGACAAGCACACCCATAACATGATGCAGACACCACCATGCTTGAAAATATGAAGAGTGATACTCAGTGATGTTTTGTGTTGGATTTGCACCAAACATTATATTTAGGCCAAAAAGTTAATTTCTTTGCCACATTTTTAGCAGTATTACTTAAAGCTGAAATATTTCACTTTTTGGGTGACATTCTCATTGAAAGAAAAACTAAGAAGCGGTAGATCTGTTCTATGTGGTCTATTTCTTTGCTTCCCGTTCTTAAGATTAATTTGGCTTCTTTTACTTTCGGTTTTGTACACCAGTTTCAAACAGCTGAAAATACAATATTTTGGTTTTAATGAAAATATATTTCACAGCGGTTTAGATGGTACAATGATTCTCTACACTATGCCATTGCTTGTTTTGTCACATAAACTGAAATTAGGCAAACTATTAGAATTTTGGCAACCACGAAATGACAGAGCGATTTCTACATAATTGCACCTTTAAGTGCCTTGTCGCAAACAGGATGCATGTTTTGGAATATTTTTATTCTTTACAGACTTCCTTCTTTTCACTCTGTCATTTAGATTTGTGTTGTGGAGTAACTACAATGTTGTTGATTCATTCTCAGTTTTCTCATATCATAACCATTAAACTCTCTGTTTTACAATCACCATTGGACTCAGGGTGAAATCCCTGAGCAGTTTCCTTTCTCTCCAGCAACTGAGTTAGGAAGGACGCCTGTATCTTTGTAGTGAATAGGTGTATTTATACACCATCCAAAGTGTAATTAATAACTTCACCATGCTCAAAGGGATATTCAGCGTCTGCTTTCTTTTGTAAACATTTCCAAATCGGTGCCCTTCTTTGCCAGGCATCAAAAACTCTACCTGGTCTTTGTAGTTGAATCTGTGCTTGAAATTCCCTATTCAAATGAGGGACTGAACAGATAATTGTATGTGTGGGGTACAGAGATGGAGTAGTTTTTCAAAAATCATGTTAACCACTATTATTGACCGCGGAATGAGTCCATGCAATTTATTATACGATTTGTTACGCATTTTTACTGCTTGCCATAACAAAGGGATTGAATAATTATTGACTCAAGACATTTCAGCTTTTCATTTCTTATTAGTTTGTGAAAATATCTACAACTATAACTCCACTCTGACTTTATGGGTTATTGTTTGTAGACAGTGACACAAAATCTCAATTTAATCCATTTTAAATTCAGGCTGTAACACAACAAAATGTGAAAAGGTAAAGGGGTGTGAATACTTTCTGAAGGCACTGTTTAAATGGTGGGGATATAGTGTGGATTCTGATTTTATGTGTTTTATATGCTTATAATACAGTATATAATGTGTTTATGCAATGATTCTATGTGTGTTTATGTACATTAGTACCTCTTTGTGTCTGTCTGTGTACCCACTTTACACACCCCTGTCTGGGAACCAGCACCCTGCCAGTCCCCAGACAATCCCTCAGCAGTCCACCTGTTCATTCAGGCCCAGGGGGTTAAGGGAAACAGACAGAGCGGTGGGGTGGGGTGAGGATCTAAAGGGGGTGCAGGATACACAGCCTCCCCTGTACTCTCAACCAGACGTCTGGGACAGTCTGGACCCTTCTCTCCCAGACAGCCCCCCCCAAATGCGTTCCATAAGCCCCCTTCCCCCTTGACCCTCCTGTCACAGTGGCCCTCCAGACAGGCTGGGGTTAAAGTTTAGCCTAGCCGTCACACATCAGACACGGCTGATGGACCATGCCTGATGGACCACTGATGTGAATGGAGAATAATGGTAATCAAATTGAGAGTCAGCCTGTTGGAATGTTGCTGGTGCATTCCTATAGACATGGATCCAAAGACCTTTGGGGTCCTTTTAGAAGGGTCTGTGACGAGCATAGTGGATGACTCTAGATATTCTAAATGTGTAGACCGTGAAGACAAATTAGAACTGTGTTAATGTTTCAAGGGCCCCTTGCCTTCCTACCCGCTGTGAGATTATATTTTGAATCAAAGTCTACGATTTATGGAGAAAGTTGGGGTATATTGATTTGACTGATCTATTTATTTGATAACTATAAAGCGTATGAACAATCCATATCATATGGCCAATGGCTTTAAAAAAAAGATGCATTCACTTATGTTTAAACATATGAAAGGACATATTGCTTTAATTGCTAAGTTGTCAATGTTGTTGTTGTTAAAGGGACCTCAGACCTGTACAATATGATAGACAATTTGCTATTCAATATCATTATTGGTTTTACTATTAAACATACACAGTTTCAGCCACTGTTCTTAGTAACATTGTTTTGTTTCTGTACCCACAGCTCACAGCTCAAACTTTACCTTTTGACTGTGTTGACTCAAACTGGTTTCAACCAATCCCCACGCTCGTCCCTGCCTCTTTGTTATGACTGATCTATAACAGAGGGGATGGGCTTCATCCTCTCTGCACTGAGCCGCTAGTCCAACCATGTAGCCTGTAGCTCAGATGGCTCTCTCTCCTGGTGAATGTAAGCATGTGTATGCATAGCACATTTCTATGCAATGTTTGGAACGTTTCACTTTTCTGAATACACCCCTAATGAGTTACTCAAACTGGTTGGACTGTTTTCTACAGTAGGGAATGAAATTGCACCTTTCTCATTCAACATCATCAGCACATAGCCGACAAGCAGTAACAGGCTATTGGTTTGTCTCTTGCTGTGAGAAGGAAAGAGGCTGTGTGTAGTCTCCATTCCTCTCCTCCACCACAGGACATCAACATTAACATTCTGGCCCTCGATCGTATACCCTGAATAAAAGAGACCAAAATGCTGTACTACTATGAGAGAGATATAGAGAACAAAACCAGCACTTTTTCTTTTCACCTCCAGTCAACATCCTTGTAAGATTAAGTTATTCAAGATCTCTTCCACACACACGCTCACACACACACACACACACACACACACACACACACACACACACACACACACACACACACACACACACACACACACACACACACACACACACACACACACACACACACACACACACACACACACACACACACACACACACACACACACACACACGCGTAAAGATGCCACGTCCTTCACCTCCAAAAGCCTATTCACAATGGTGCCTGTCAAATGGTGCCTGTCAAATGGTGCCTGTCAAATGGTGCCCGCCAAAGAGTTCTTACCAAATGGTGCCCGCCCAGCACCAGTGCTCTAAACACTCCCTCCATACTGCTGCAGTGGAGGCGTGTCACGTTCAGGATTAAACCATTGGACTAAATGTAGGAGTCCATCTAAAAGCACACACCATTTGAAACATTATGTACTTTGCTGTCCTCACTTCTTTACACACACCTGTATGCTGACGCTGAATGGCATAAAACAGTTTTCTTTTACATTCATATATATGACGTCAGAGCCCGTAGCATCATTAGAAGAAAGTCTCTGATGATGCTGTGTTGTTGTATCATTTCTGGAGGTGTATGATATTGTGTTGATTCATTTATGATGTTGGTATACACAGTGGCTTCATAAACTATTCATACCCCTTGACTTATTCCACATTTGTTGTGTTACAGCTTGAATTCAAAATGGATAAAAAAATATATATATTCACCTATCAGCACGAAATAGCCCGTAATGACAAAGTGAAAACATGTTTTTGAAATATTTGCAAATTTATTGAAAATGAAATACAGAAATATCTAATTTACATACGTATTCACACCCCTGAGTCAATACTTTGTAGAAGCACCTTTGGCGGATATTACAGCTTTGAATCGTCCTGGGTATGTCTTTATCAGCTTTGTACATCTGGATTTGTGGATTTTCTCCCATTCTTCCTTGCAGATTATCTCAAGATCTGTTAAGTTAGATGGATAGCGGCGGTGAACAGCAATATTCAAGTCTTTCCACAGGTTTTCAATGGGATTCAAGTGTTGGCTTTGGCTGGGCCACTCGAGGACTTTCAAATTCTTGTTCTGAAGCCATTCCAGCGTTACTTTGGCTGTATGGTTGGGGTCATTGTCCTGTTGGAACGTAAATCTTCACCCAGTATAAGGTCGTTTGCACTCTGAAGCAGGTTCTCATCAAGGATTTGCCTGTATTTGGCTCCATTCATTGTTCCCTCCATCCTTACTAGTCTCCCAGCCCCTGCCGCCAAAAAGCATCCCCATAGCATGATGCTGCCACCACCATGCTTCACGGTAGGGATGGTGTTAGATGGGTGATGATCTGTGCCTGGTTTTCTCCAGACAGAGTGCTTTACATTCAGGCCAAAGAGTTACAATTTTTGTTTCATCAGACCACAGAATCTTATGCCTTATGCTCTCAGAGTCTTTCAAGAGCCTTTTTGCAAACTCCAAGCGTACTGTCATGTGCCTTTTTCTCATAAGTGGCTTCTGTCTGACCACTCTCCCATAAAGCCCAGATTGGTGAAGTGCTATAGAGATTGTTGTCCTTCTGGCAAGTTCTACCATTTCAGCCAAGAAACTCTGTAGCTCTCTCAGAGTGGTCAATGGGTTCTTGGTGACCACCCTGACCAAGGTCCTTCTTGCCCAGGTGTTTGATTGGACGGCCAGCTCTAGTGTAACGACTCTCCTCTTCGTCTGATGATGAGGAATAGGAATCATCAGACCAACACGCAGCGTGGTAAGTGTTCATAGTAAATGTAATTAAATAAACTGAACACTGAATGACAAAAAACAACAAAGAGAGTGAACGACACGAAACAGTCCTGTAAGGTGAAAAAACACAAAACAGGAAACAACTACCCACAAACACAGGTGGGAACAGGCTACCTAAGTATGGTTCTCAATCAGAGACAACAATTGACAGCTGCCTCTGATTGGGAACCATACCAGGACAAACACATAGAAAAGGAAAACATAGAACAAAACACGCCCTGACCAAACCAAAATAGAGACATAAAAAGGATCGCTAAGGTCAGGGTGTGACATCTAGGCAGAGTCTGGATAGTTCATACTTTTCCATTTCCCAATGATGGAGACCACTGTGCTCTTAGAAACGTTCCACACTCTAGAAATTGTTTTATACCCTTCGCCAGATACAGTGCATTCGGAAAGTATTCAGACCCCTTCACGTTTTCAACATTTTGTTAGGTTACAGCTTTATTCTAAAATTGATAATATATATATATATATATATATATATTGTCATCAATCTACACACAATACCCCATAATGACAAACCAAAAACAGTTTTTTTTTAGAAATGTTTGCTACTGAAATATCACATTTATATAAGTATTTACACAGTACTTTGTTGAACCACCTTTGGCAGCGATTACAACCTTGAGTCTTCTTGGGTATGACTCTACAAGCTTGGCACACCTGTATTTGGGCAGTTTCTCCCATTCTTCTCTGCAGATCCTCTCAAGCTCTGTCAGGTTGGATGGGGAGTGTCACTGCACAGCTATTTTCAGATCTCTACAAGAGATGTTCGATCAGGTTCAAGTCCAGGTTCTGGCTGGGCCACTCAAGGACATTGAGAGAGCAGGTTTTCATCAAGGATCTCTCTGCTTCATTCATCTTTCCCTCAATCCTGACTAGTCTCCCAGTCTTTGCTGCTCAAAAACATCCCCACAGCATGATGCTGCCACCACCATGCTTCACCATAGGGATGGTACTGGCCAGGTAATGAGCGGTGCCTGGTTTCTTCCAGACATGACACTTGGCATTCAGGCCAAAGAGTTCAATATTGGTTTCATCAGACCAGAGAATCTTGTTTCTCATTGTCTGACAGTCTTTTAGGTGCCTATTGGCAAACTCCAAGCGGGCTGTCATGGTCCTTTTACTGAGGAGTGGCTTCCATCTGGCCACTCTACCATAAAGGCCTGAATGGTGGAGTGCTGCAGAGATGGTTGTCCTTCTGGAAGGTTCTGCCATCTCCACAAAGGAACTCTGGAGCTCTGTCAAAGTGACCATCGGGTTCTTAGTCACTTCCCTGATCAAGGCCCTTCTCCCCCGATTGCTCAGTTTGGCCGAGCAGCCAGCTCTAGGAAGAGTCTTGGTGGTTTCAAACTTCTTCCATTTAAGAATGATAGAGGCCACTGTGTTCTTGGGGACCTTCAATGCTGCAGAGATGTTTTGGTTCCCCAGATCTGTGCCTCGACACAATCCTTCGACCTCATCACTTGATTTTTTGCACTGTCAACTGTGGGATCTTATGTAGACAGGTGTGTGTCTAATCAATTGAATTTACCACAAGTGGACTCCAATCAAGTTGTAGAAATATCTCAATGGTGGTCAATGGAAACAGGATGCACCTGAGCTCAATTTCGAGTCTCATAGCAAAGGGTCTGAATACTTATGTAAATAAGGAATTTTAGTTTTTTATTTGTAATATATTAGCAAAAATTACTAAAATCCTGTTTTCGCTTTGTCATTATGGGTTATGTTGTGTAGATTTATGATTTTTTTTAAATTCATCCATTTTAGAATAAGGCTGTAATGTAACAAAATGTGGAAAAACTGAAGGGGTCTGAATGCTTTCCAAATGCTCTGTATATGCCTCATCACAATTTCGGAGAGCTACAGATAGTTCCTTAGACTTCATGGTATAGTTTTGCTCTGACATGTACTGTCAACTGTGGGACCTTATATAGATAGACGTGTATTTTCTAAATCATGTCTGAACAATTGGCCATAGCTGGATTCCAATCTAGTTGTCGTGACATCTCTAGGATGATCAAAGAAAATCGGATGCACCTGAGCTCAATTTGGAGTGTCATAGCAAAGGAGTGTAAATGAGATATTTCTGTTTTACATTTTTAATACATTTTCCAACATGTATAAAAACACATGTTCACTTTGTCATAATGGTGTATAGTGTGTAGATGGGTGAGTGAAACAATTTATTGAATCAATTTTGAATTCAGGTGGTAACACAACAAAATGTGGAATAAGTCATGGGGTATGAATAGTTTCTGAAAGTAATGTATTATGCTGTGTTGTATCAAGTGTTTTGATGTACATATGATGTGTTGCGTGGCTCTGACTCTGCAGATAGGATTCTGGTCTTATATATTCTACTAGATGCTGCTGTCAGAGAGGACTCTCTGAGGATCGTATAACAGCCTGCAGTTCTTAGATCACACTTTGGCCATTTTGATGTTTCCTCTGGTTGTAAAATGCAACTAGAAAGAAGTCTTTATTCCATTTTCCCTCACAAGATCTGTAACATGTGTAAGTATAATATTTGATTCCTATTACTCCTGAATGTTTCAGATGCATTACACAGCCTATACCTTAACAGAAATATAATGACATGTAATATACAGATATACGGTATAGTATGCATACATTATAGACGTGGGTGTCAGGGAGTGACAGTAAAAGGGAGATCAGTTAAAAAGCAAGCACTTCTCTCCATTATTATCTCTGTCAATTTCACACGATTCAATTAATAAAGACAATACAATCCTTTTAGATTTCCCTATAATCCAGGGTTCGAGATTTTTTTTTATCCAGTTCGACATATTTAAGGCGTATTTGGGGCGGCAGGTAGCCTAGTGGTTAGATCGTTGAACAAGGAACCGAAAGGTTGCAAGATCAAATCCCCAAGCTGAGAAGTTAAGAATTTGTCGTTCTGCCCCTGAACATTGCCTAGTTTAAAAAAGGTAAAATAGAAGATTTAAGTCCCCCAAAAATTGCTTGGGAAACTAGTATATGTATTAAAATGTGATAGTTATTTATTATGAATTTTACAATATAAAAATATAAATAATATCAAAATTCGTGATGAACACATGTTCTGGTATAGACTATACTCGAAGCAATTTAACGAAAATGTTGCCAGAATCTCTCTATTGTCTTCTTTCCCTCTCGTTCTCGTTTTATAGCATTTACATTTCACACATTATGTAGGTCAAGGCTATGTTACTAGCCAGAATTAATGAGTCAGAAAGAGAGCTATGTTACAAGCCAGAATGAATGAGTCAGAAAGAGAGCTATGTTACTAGCCAGAATTAAAAAGTCAGAAAAATAATCGCACATTTAACATAAATTATATGACCGTTAAATATTTGTAGCCCACTCCAAGTTTTAGTTCCTCAATTGTGTAAGAGACCAAGAAGCAGAACACTCACTTTCACTTACAGATTAATCATTTTCAAGACTTTTCGTTGACATATTACAAGTTTGATGACAATTAGCCCTATAATTGCTTATGTGAGGATTCAATCAAGAAATGAAATGGAAACAAACTTTTATTTGGTTTGCCATTGTGTTGCACATCGTTTTGGGCAACCCTATTTTTGAACCTGTTTGGATCAACGTGTTTAACAGTACGAAATTCAATTGGAATAATATCATGTATTTTTGTATCAAATGTGAGAATGTAATATACATCACTTATATTCCAAATATGGCAAAACGTATGAGGACAAGGGGCTAATCATATTATAGGGCTACATTTTATACACCACTTTTACAGGTCTAAGGTAAGGTATGAAATAATATGATTGATTAAGACAATGATGTATAACCATGTTGTAGGCCTATACATTATATTCACACCTCGTTTTGAGCCCCACTTATGCTCTGGGAAGAGAGCCAGTCATCGCTTAAGGACGCCCCACCGGCAGGCCTACATCAGACTACCCAGGTATACCATTAACAATATTACTGACAGTTCAGTAATTATTCAGAGAGTAAGCTTGAGCCTACTACGTTAATATAGCAGTGCCACGGGCACAGGAGCATTTACACAATCTAATGCAATGAGATCCATGTTTGACACAGTTTTACCCATTGATTACGTGACTAACTTTGCCTGCACCTTTCATTTAATGCAAGTTATTCGATTATTTCATTGGTTGTTGTGTCACAATCTCTCATTTATAAACGGATGAAAACGCATAGGCCCTAAATAAAACAGTTTTGCAATTATTTAATAAATATAAATACATAAACTGGAACAATATAAAATGTGCATAAATAGAGACGAAATTGGAAATGCACTTTTTTGTGTCTGGTTCTCGATTGCAAACTATAGAGATTCATTGGAAACACGTGGCGCTGTCCTCTCAGCACTTCGAATCCATAGGCTAATTTAGTCAAACTGACACATGCAATGGTATTGCCAATAATCTCCTCTTTCTCCCGATAGGCCTAGGCTACAATCAAGGTTTTGCTGGTTAAGTAATATTTGTGTGTCAATATTTCATTCAAACCTATTGCAAACAATGAGATGTACCTTAATTAACCCATTTAATCCCAATTTTTTCCCAGACATGAAAATATCCAAATCAAGTGTCATTAGTAACCCTTTGAAGTAATCAATCATTATTTTTCGAAATTTTAATGGAAAAGTAGGTGAAAAACTGTGTTTTATGGTCGGTCACAATTGTGACCGGTGGGATAATGTTACGTATACTGAATTAACATATTTCTCCTATGCAGTTATCAAAGTTCTTATATATCCCAACCCAGTTATTAACACATTTAAAACTCTCTCACTAGCAGTCCCCAGCATTGCCACTAGAATGCCCCGTCACATTCTAGTGTGACTATTTTACACATCAAAAACCCCTTTACAACACCGATATGAATACTGAGAGCAAAGACAAAAAAACAACAACCATCAACATATTTCAACATTGTT
Source organism: Salvelinus alpinus (assembly GCF_045679555.1). Taxonomy (NCBI): domain Eukaryota; kingdom Metazoa; phylum Chordata; class Actinopteri; order Salmoniformes; family Salmonidae; genus Salvelinus; species Salvelinus alpinus. Next base: position 44,656,957 of record NC_092100.1, read on the forward strand.
ACTTTTTGTAACATACATTGTAACATTGTTACTTTATTGTAACATACATTGTAACATTGTTACTTTAGTACAACATGTATTGAAACATTAATATTGTAACTTTACTGTAACATTTGAACTTGTACTTTAGTGCAATATTCATTGTAACATTGTCATTGTGACATTTTAGTGCAACATTCACTAACAACTGTATAGCAGTCGTGTGATTCATTCTCACTGAACATAAAGGTAACATTTAGGATAGAGGTAGCCTGTAGAATATGCATTCAAGTAGAGGCCTACACTGAACAAAATACAATTATATATATAAAAAGCGCCACTGCACAATGAGTGCTTATATATATATATATATATATATATATCATAGAGGTAGGCTTCAGACCCAAGTGCAAGATTAGTTTGTGCATCACTATTTTAAACTGTGATCAGTCAGACCTACTGTCATACAGTATGTCTTGAATCAATTGACCTTCTTATTTTCCAAAAACATTTCAGTCATTTTGATTGTCTTTTTCGTCGACTTTTCTTTTCTTCCTAGAGTCCGTTGTACTGCTTCTCCTCACCCTTTATCAACTTTTCTATTTTTATTTTATTGTCTTTTTCAGCCCTTTTTCATTCGCTCTTATCTCCTTTTCTACTGTCCATGGTATATCTTGAAGCACTGCAGCACTTGAAGGAATGCAAAGCGCCAATGTGCAGTGGCGCTTTGCATTTCTCACATGCATATGTAACGGATGTGAAATGGCTAGCTAGTTAGCGGTGGTGCGAGCTAGCAGCCTTTCAGTCGGTTACGTCACTTGCTCTGAAACCTAGAAGTAGTGGTTCCCCTAGTAGTGGCCACGGCTTTTGTGGAGCGATGGGTAACGACGCTTCGTGGGTGTCAGTTGTTGATGTGTGCAGAGGGTCCCTGGTTCACGCCCGTGTCGGGGCGAGGGGACGGTCTAAAGTTATAGGTAGTACGTTTGTCACAATGATGACTTCTCTGGAAGTGCATCGTGTTGATTGGCCAGTGAGAAGTTTTGTCATATCATGCCTGATCTTCAACAGTAAGCAGCCAGTAAAGATCTCCTTCCGTGGCTCAGTGGTTTCGTGCCAAAATGTTGCATATTTGGGCTGTATACTATGTGTTTTGGAATCACATCGGTGGCAGGCCTCTTCGACCGTTTGAACACTCAATCTTTAGTTTTGACCACCTGCAGCTTTTCCCTTGGCTCTTCTTACTGGACCCTCTGGCGGGTAGAGGCCCTTGGCTCTTTATTATCAACAATGGAGGGGGGTGGGGAAGGTTGTGGATGGGGGTGGGGGGGGGGGTTGGGGGTGAGGGGTAGGTCATCATCACTGATATCGTTGTTCCTGTCATGATCTGTTTGCATAGGTTCAGCATATGCATTCAACAGCCTGGCTGGCAAATGGCCTGTCCATAGTCCATATCTGACCCATCGCTATCACAATCACTCAGGACAGCATCTTTCTCATTTTGAGGGATAACTGCAATGTTGCATGCCTTGTCTGGGTGGTCACCTAGATCCAACATATCCAGAACTTGACTCAAAGTGAAACTAAAAGAAAGAACAGAGTAGAAAGTTAGGTAAAACAAGAACTATGTATGTGTATACCTAGATGCACTGTGTTATCCCAGCGGTCACTATTGTTGCCGTCAACATGTTTACTCATTCTATGACCACACTGAACAAGGTTGAGTAATTGCAAATGCATATATCAATACTAGACACCTTAAAGATGATGTGTACCAAAAATCTTTGTCCTAACTTTATGTTAACATACTTTACTAACCTTTTGTTTGGGAGCTTTGATGCAGCCATTCTCTTCTCATGGTGCAACCAGGAAGTAAACAGCTCAGGTCATGTGACAATTTACACTAAACATGTGACACTGCACATATTTCATTGAGACCCTTTATTATTTCAATATTTGCTGGAAATGCATTGATACGTCATTCAGTAACATTTTTAGAGCCTTATAACTGAAAACATTTTTTACGGTCACTATTGTGACCGATGGGATTAAATAGGTTAAAGGTATGGGGAGCAAATTGTGAAGGAAGATTCAATGACGTCTCTTTTCTCAAACGATGTAATAAAATAGGCCAAGATACAAATTCTCTGCCATGAAAGGTAGGGTTTTAGCTATATTCTTGACATTCATCAGAGACTGTGGATTTTACAGACTGAAATGTTTCTTCTCCATGCCTGAAGGTTTCACTCTTTCCAGCCTTCTCTCAATTATTCCTGCATCTGATAGACAGCATTGCTGAGAACACTTCACTGAAGCTCTCTCTGATACACATATTATCCTCTCAGACCAGCTTTCTGCATCAGGTTTTCTGCAGCATGTTATCCTTATTCTAATTCACACCTATCTTTGAATAGCTGTTTCAGTTCAGTTGCACTTCAGTATTGAATGTGAGATGGGTGATTATGATCAGAGTGACACCAGTCTGATCCTTTTACCATTCTAATTCGGATTAGCTATAAACAGCTCAGTGGTTGGGGAACCAATTGATTATGTGGAGGCCCAACTTCTTTAGGAAGAGAAAGGGACCCCTGTTGTCTTATACCAGCTCCTCAGACTCCTCCAACTTCCAAGTCCAGGGGCCCATAAATTGGATGAGGGGTACCCGGATTGGGGGGCGGGGCATGCCTTAAACAAACTGCTGTACCCCCGGTCTGAATAACTGGGGGGCGGGGGTGTCTAGAAGGGGGTTGTAGGATACATTAAATCAGCCTGATTAGAATTTTAGGCATGGCTCAGGTCTGACAGAGTGAGAGTGCAGCTCTTGAGTGATACTATTCACATCCCAGGAGAGAGGTCAATGGGTCAGAGAAGTTCACAGGACCCATCCCTATTCTCATGCTAACAGTTCATATACACAGCCTTAATGCTCACTGGCTAGAAAGACAAAAACAATTCCTATTCCTATCTGCTCACTGTGAAACTTACTCCAGCGCCCACTGACTGCTGAATTGGAATGTCTAGCAACTTTTTAGTGAGTTTCCCTCTATCTTTCACTCCTCAAACTAGCCTACAACTGCAATAGCCTACTGGCTGACTCTTCTGGTAGTGTTTCCTTTTTTTTGTTTACTACTTGCCATATAAAAAATATAAAATGATTTCCTTTTCACAAAATAACATGATTTTGCAAATGTGTTGCAGCATATTCTGACACTGCATTTATGTTGGTCTTAAAAAATATGGAAAAAAGTTGGCTTTTTGTATATGAACACAATGTAATTATGACATTGTGCAATCGCCAATAAGCAATCAGACATTTTCTTTTGTAGTTACTACAGTATTACTACAGATTACTACATATTTTGCCTGAAATCTGCCTGAAATACTGTATGGTAAATATCCCAGTAAAACTACCCTGTAAAACAACCCATTATTGTTCCTTCCAATAGTCTCCTGATTGTGGTGAATAGGCTGTAATCACTAGTTAATTTAGTTAGTTAATCAACATGTAGTGTTTGTTAAAGCCTAGTCATCAAGGACCTCCCCAAGCCTCTGCCTGTCCATCTCAGCCAAGCGGTCACTGGGGAATAGCCAGAAATAGTCACTTAATTACTGGCACTTGACCTCTGGCTGTGACCCCTGACCTTGGTATCACATGATTGCCCTTTGGGCGACTGTCCAGAGCATGACCTCTTGACCCTAACCTCCAGCCACCATAAGGCCATTACCAACAGGTCCATGTGCCTCAGACCCACTTTGGTCTAATCAAAGAGGATGCTTCCACCACCTCAAGCTGCTAATTTAACAGACTCAATACTAACAAAGGTGGTGAAGAGTAGGCCTGCATTACAATAAATCAATAAAAATCAAATTAAATTATAATAATTTCTACAGCATTTTACTTCAGTGTTTTCCTTTGTTGTCCAGTCAAACGTGACAACTGTCATCCACTTGCGATCTACAATATAAACCATAATATTCATGATGAAGAGAGCTTGCTGCCTAAAATTTCAGGAAATATTTGAATGTAAAATGCATGTGAAATATCACAGCCAACGCACAATTTGTAAGACTACTTGCACAATTGTGTACATTCTGTCTTTGGGGTTGCAAGAAAATACCATATGATTTATCAATTTAAACATTTTTTTTTGTTAATGCAAAATATAAATAATAATAGTTTATAACAGTTTATTACTGTTCTGTAATTATATTACATTTCATTGTGTCAGTCTTTTCCCTCCACCAAAACTGTTTTCCAGCATGAATTAAACAATTTCCTTGACAACTTTGTAAGTGTTAGCATCAATACCAATGATAAGCATTAATTTAGTTATATTTAATACTTTTTGTCTGTCACATCAAACATGTTTTGATTATAACAACACAAAGACTCTGAATAATCCCTTCTTGATCTTACTTCTGTCCATCTGTTGTTGACTTTGGTCATCAGGACAGACACTGATTGAGGTTAAGGGGGAGATATTGGAGTCAATGTTCGGCCCATCAAATCAGACCTACACTGTATAATCCTAAACCTGATTTGGTGTCAGAAAATGGAGTCACTTATCAAGTCTGTCAAGCCTGGAATTAGGAGTAGCCTCTAGTAGAGTAAACAACTCCATCAAAACAAGTCTAACTTCAGATTTAACCTACTTGAGAAATAACTGCGTTAAATATGAGAATATTCAATTAAATTATATTTACTAATTGACGTACATTTTATGTTCCTGAGGCCACCATTGTTTCTCACTCCCACCTGCATAAACTAGTTTGTTATATGAAAAAGTGGGAGCTGTATCCCAACCCATGGTGCTGTCCAAGGTACTGATACAAGAGGACTAAACGATAGGTTGTTTGCTTTGCACTATGGACAGCTCCAAAGAGGTGGGTTTCTCTCAGCATGGTAGCCTATATTACAATTGTTTTAATCACCCATACCCCTGTGCTACTTTTCTCATTCTAGTTTGAGGCAGGTGTCCTTAGTCCCACTCCCCACCCAATGTGTTCTTTTGGTTCTCCACATTTGCTATCACTTAAAAGATTGATGAACATGAAGCAAGACACAAATGATCATTGTACATCATTTAATTGACAACAATGTGGAATCACTTTCTTCAGGGTTTGTAAAGAGCAATGCCACACACACACACACACACACACACACACACACACACACACACACACACACACACACACACACACACACACACACACACACACACACACACACACACACACACACACACACACACACACACACACACACACACAGCAGAGTTTGAATGTCACTTGTGACTTGAGAGCATAAGTGAGTTTATGATTTTCATTATTATTATGAAATTGAATCAGTGAAAGAACAACAAATTCAAGGAAGAGTGAATGTGTCAATGTATTCCATTAAAAAATATCAGATTTCTCCAGTATTTTCTAGTCTCTTGTGATTTTTGCCAAAGTATATTTTAAGCATCCTCTTGCATAATCTTCCATAGTCTTCCCTCTAGCTTGTTGTGGTCCTCTGGTTCCGTGAACAGTGTAGGCTACTCTAGCTCCTCATGCCAGATGTATAAACTGACTATGACAGTGACAGAGATGGTTTTAACTGTCTAATGGTTGTTTGGTCCATACCAGGATCCCCAATAGGGTATGCAGAATCCTGACGACTCCATATCCAGACCTGAGAATATGACAGAAATAATTATTAAGAACACGCACATACACTATACAGTAAAAGTCAAAAGTTTGAACAAACCTACTCATTCAAGGGTTTTTCTCTATTTTTACTATTTTTTTACATTGTAGAATAATAGTGAAGACATCAAAACTATGAAATAACACATATGGAATCATGTTGTAACCAAAAAAGTTTTAAACAAATCAAAATATGCTTTATATTTGAGATACTTCAAAGTAGCCATCCTTTGCCTTGATGACAGCTTTGCACACTTTTAGGATTCTCTCAACCAGCTTCATGATGTAGTCACCTGGAATGCATTTCAATAGGCAGGTGCGCCTTGTTAAAAGTTACCTTGTGGAATTCCTTTCCTTCTTAATGCGTTTGAGCCAATCAGTTGTGTTGTTACAAGGTATGGGTGGGATATAGAAAATAGCCCTATTTGGTAAAAGACCAAGTCCATATTATAGCAAGAACAGCTCAAATAAGCTAAGAGAAACAACAGTCCATCATTACTTTAAGACATGAAGGTCAGTCAATAAAGAACATTTCAAGAACTTTGAAAGTTTCATCAAGTGCAGTCGCAAAAACCATCAGGCGCTATGATTAAACTGGCTCTCATGAGGAGGAAAGGATGACCCAGAAATACCTCTGCTGCAGAGATAAATGCACCTTAGATTGCAGCCCAAATAAATGCTTCACAGAGTTCAAGTAACAGACACATCTCAACATCAACAGTTCAGAGGAAACTGCGTGAATCAGGCCTTCATGGTTAAATTGCTGCAAAGAAACCCCTACTAAAGGACACCAATAAGAAGAGACTTGCTTGGGCCAAGAAACACGAGCAATGGACATAAGACCGGTGGAAATCTGTCCTTTGGTCTGATGAGTCCAAATTTGACACAAAGTAGGTAAACGGAATACCTCTGCATGTGTGGTTCCCACCGTGAAGCATGGAGGAGGAGGTGTGATGGTGTGGGGTGCTTTGCTGGTGACACTGTCAGTGATTTATTTAGAATTCAAGGTACACTTAACCAGCTACCACATCATTATGCAGCGATACGCCATCCCATCTGGTTTGGGCTTAGTGGGACTATCATTTGTTTTTCAACAGGACAATTACCCAAAACACACCTCCAGGCTGTGTAAGGGCTATTTGACCAAGAAGGAGAGTGATGGAGTGCTGCATCAGATGACCTGACTTCCACAATCCCCCGACCTCAACCCAATTGAGATGGTTTGGGATGAGTTGGACCGCAGATTGAAGGAAAAGCAGCCAACAAGTGCTCAGCATATGTGGGTACTCCTTCAAGACTGTTGGAAAAGCATTCCTCATGAAGCTGGTTGAGAGAATGCAAAGCTGTCATCAAGGAAAAGGGTGGCTACTTCTAAAATCTAAAATCTAAAATATTTTTGGGGTTGCTACATGATTCCATATGTGTTATTTCATAGTTGTTATGTCTTCACTATTATTCTACAATGTAGAAAATAGTAAAAATAAAGAAAAACCCTTGAATGAGTAGGTGTGTCCAAACTTTTGACGGGTACTGTGTATACAAAAGTATTTGAACACCCCTTCAAAGTAGATGATTCGGCTATTTCAGTCACACCAGTTGCTGACAGGTGGATAAAATCGAGCACACAGCCATGCAATCCCCATAGGAAAACATTGGCAGTAGAATGGCCTTACTGAAGAGCTCAGTGACTTTCAACATGGCACTGTCATAGGATGCCACCTTTCCAACAAGTCAGTTTGTCAAATTTCTGCCCTGCTAGAGCTTCCCCGGTCAACTGTAAGTGCTGTTATTGTGAAGTGGAAACATCTAGGAGCAACAACGGCTCAGCCGTGAAGTGGTAGGCCACACAACTCACTGAACGAGACTGCCGAGTACTGAAGCAAGAAGTGCGTAAAAATAATTTGCCCCCGGTTGCAACACTCACTACCGAGTTCCACACTGCCTCTGGATGCAACGTCAGCACAATAACTGTTCGTCGGGAGCTTCATGAAATGGGTTTCCAAGGCCGAGCAGCCGCACACAAACCTAAGATCACCATGCGCAATGCCAAGCGTCGGCTGGGGTGGTGTAAAACGTGCCACCATTGGACTCTCTCTCGAGTGATGAATCACGCTTCACCATCTGGCAGTCCGAGGGACAACTCTGGGTTTGGCGGCAGCCAGGAGAATGCTATCTGCCCGAATACATAGTGCCAACTGTAAAGTTTGGTGGAGGAGGAATAATGGTGTGGGGCTGTTTTTTATGGTTCGGGCTAGGCTCCTTAGTTCCAGTGAAGGGAAATCTTAATAATACAGCATACAATGACATTCTAGACTATTCTGTGCTTCAACTTTGTGGAACAGTTTGGAGAAGGCCCTATCCTGTTTCAGCATGACAATGCCCCCGTGGACAAAGCAAGGTCCATACAGAAATTATTTGTCAAGATCGGTGTAAAATAACTTGACTGGCCTGCACAGAGCCCTGACCTCAACTCCATTTAACACCTTTGGGATGAATTGGAACGCCGACTGTGAGCCAGGCCTAATTGCCCAACATCATTAATGCTCATTAATGCTTTTGTGGGTAAGTGAAAGCAAGTCCCCGCAGCAATGTTCTAGTGGAAATCTAGTGGAAAGTCTTCCCAGAAGAATGGAGGCTGGTATAGCAGCAAAGGGGGAACCAGCTCCATATTAATGGCCACAATTTTGGCCATGTAGTGTATATAATGCACACATTTTTCACAAAAAAGGGGAAGACTACAAAGAGACCCAAAACGAAAAACTTTTTTGATATCACTCACTTCTTCAGTATACCTTGTCCTCCGAAACCAGACATTGAACCCACCAATTTAACAGTACTGCAGCCCACTCTCATCCATTTAACAGAACTGTAGCCAACTCTCAGCCATTTAACAGTACTGTAGCCAACTCTCACCCATTTAACAGAACTGCAGCCCACTCTCACCCATTTAACAGAACTGCAGCCCACTCTAACCCATTTAACACTACTGCAGCCCACTCTCACCCATTTAACAGAACTGTAGCCAACTCTCACCCATTTAACAGAACTGCAGCCCACTCTCAGCCATTTAACAGTACTGCAGCCCACTCTCAGCCATTTAACAGTACTGCAGCCCACTCTCAGCCATTTAACAGTACTGCAGCCCACTCTCAGCCATTTAACAGTATTGCAGCCCACTCTCACCCATTTAACAGTACTGCAGCCAACTCTCACCCATTTAACACTACTGCAGTCCACTCTCACCCATTTAACAGTACTGCAGCCCACTCTCACCCATTTAACAGTACTGCAGCCCACTCTCACCCATTTAACACTACTGCAGCTCACTCTCACCCATTTAACAGTACTGCAGCCCACTCTAACCCATTTAACACTACTGCAGCCCACTCTCACCCATTTAACAGTACTGCAGCCCACTCTCACTCATTTAACAGAACTGCAGCCCACTCTCACCCATTTAACACTACTGCAGCCCACTCTCACCCACTTAACAGAACTGCAGCCCACTCTCACCCATTTAACACTACTGCAGCCCACTCTCACCCATTTAACAGTACTGCAGCCCACTCTCACCCATTTAACAGAACTGCAGCCCACTCTCACCCATTTAACAGTACTGCAGCTCACTCTCATCCACTTAACAGAACTGCAGCCCACTCTCACCCATTTAACAGAACTGCAGCCCACTCTCATCCACTTAACAGAACTGCAGCCCACTCTCACCCATTTAACAGTACTGCAGCCCACTCTCACCCATTTAACAGAACTGCAGCCCACTCTCACCCATTTAACACTACTGCAGCCCACTCTCACCCACTTAACAGAACTGCAGCCCACTCTCACCCATTTAACAGAACTGCAGCTCACTCTCATCCACTTAACAGAACTGCAGCCCACTCTCACCCATTTAACAGAACTGCAGCCCACTCTCACCCATTTAACAGTGCTGTAGCCCACTCTCACCCATTTAACAGTACTGCAGCCCACTCTCACCCATTTAACAGAACTGCAACCCACTCTCACCCATTTAACAGAACTGCAGCCCACTCTCACCCATTTAGCAGAACTGCAGCCCACTCTCACCCATTTAACAGAACTGCAGCCCACTCTCACCCATTTAACAGAACTGCAGCCCACTCTCACCCATTTAACAGAACTGCAGCCCACTCTCACCCATTTAACAGAACTGCAGCCCACACATATCTGACAAACAAACAGCATTATGAACAACAATATCTGGAATATTTTCCATGTTGGCAAGCTAATAGCAACCTCAGATGCTTAATTAAGAAGCAGACACCCTACAGGATTGTACTTTAAATACATTTTACTGCCTACCCGAAACACTTACACAACCCATAACAAAGCCAGATCCTTGGTCAACATGATAGCAACCTCCACAGTACACTATCCTTATTTACGCTACATAAACATAATTTATCTTTATCTTTTATTCATTTTAGACACTTCCAGACATTTATTCAAATCTGAAATGCAAACTGAAATGCACTGAAACGCAAACAGTATTTTCCCCCTTTCTGCAAATAGGCCCTGCATGCACTGCATTGCATGTTGTTCCTCTCCTCCATTTTAACTCTGTATACATGGAGCTCTGTAGGCTTTACTCACTTCAGGGAGCCGGCCCAAACTCTTTCTCTGTCAATTTTCATCCACTCCCCCATTCAAACAGTCCCTTTCTGTCGCCAACCCCACAATGCAGGGTTTGTCCTTGCTCTCTTTGTCCACCTCTGATATCTTTTTTGACTGCTCCCTCTCCTCAGACAGCATGCAGCATATGCAAATAGAGGCCCTTTTATTCGCCAGACCCCTCCCCTGAACGGGAACAACCATGAAGGGGACCACACTCGCATACAAACAGAGAAGTGTAGAAATACATATGCAAAAAGCCTGTACATGGACTTACAGAAACACACACACACAGACTCACAAACACAAACACTGAAACAAATAGACTGATATACCAGTTATTTTACACTGAAAAGTGAAAATTCTCTCTGTCTGGTCTTACCACATCCATAAAGTGGTTCTGTAACACTAGAGTTTTATGCCATCCAAATACTTCTCAATTCAACACAACAATATAACACAATACAACAGAAGCATACTACCTGAAAAATACATAGGCAAAGCATGCAGTGAGTGGCAGAGGGAAAAGTTAGAATACAGGGTGGAGGATGTATGGATTCTCTTCTATAGGGTGAGGGTGTTGAGTCTAGACAGGGATCAATGGGGGGTGGGGTACCCTACACAGATCTACAGAGGGGTAGACTGAGGGAGGGGCCAGACTGGAGCTATGGAGCGTAGACTGAGTATTTGAGGTTTGGAGGAAGACTGTGAGCTTATGGGGGACTAGACTGTGTGTCTGAAGTTGGGGTGCAGGTGGTGGGAGGATAGACTGGAGTTATGGTAAGGAGGTGTCTGATAAACATAAAGCAGTCCTTCCCTCAGAGCTGACATTCCAAAGCTCTGGGCCTGTGCCTTCTGTGAGTGTGCGTTTGTGTGTGTGTGTGTGTTGGGGGGCTGATGTGCAGCCTACTCCCACCCATTTAGACAGCTCTGACAGCTTGGCCTTTTCACGGGTGCATTGCTGAGCCAGCTGGCTTCCCTTCCTTAGCAACCTCCACAGGGGTCAAAGGGCACCCCCCCACCCAACCACCTCCAAGACCACCTCTCCCACTGGCCAGAGACCAGACAGCTTGGCAGCCATGAACTTGAGCTTGACGAACTTGACCTATACTACAAGAATACGTTGAAACAAAAAAGCATGCACATTGCATCACGTGATCAGACGTGGATATTTGATCCGTCAAATAATGATCCAAATCAGATAATAATCTAGAATCAGTAATACAATGATCAAAATGGAGAAGGAACCAGTATGCAGTATCAGCAAGGACTGAGAACTAGAAATCTATACAGTGCTATACTTAACACTGAAACTGAGACTCCTCTCTCTAAATGTTCCTCACTTCTCTCAGTTGCAAATCTGCAGTATTTCAGAGAGGGATCGACACAATCATTACAGAACTGTAGATAGTACTATACAGTAGCTGTACATCTTCAATCAGATTAAGAACATGCAAAGAAAGAAACAGGTCACTCTCAAGACCTCCCACCACCCCACCTCCAAACTCCATCTTCCCCTAGTGTGATTATAATATGAGTACTGTATTAAAAGCTCAGTCACCTAATTCTCCTCTACTTTCATTAGAGCACAGAAGATCCCTGCTCCGGGACTCTGGGGGCAGACAGACATAATCTGAAAAGCGCTGGATGTAGAAACTTCTCCTGTGTATTCCTCTATAAGATACTTAAAGACAAGGCTTTGTGCTAGATTACTACCGGCCAGAGTTGTATTAGGGAGCCCTGATGAGGCCAGCCTGACCCACATTGGACTTCCACTCCCCCCTTCAGACCCCCCCCCCCCCACACACACACACGCACACGTGAGCCAGGCTTAATATATATCACAGTGAGCCATTAAAACATTAATACTATCCACACAGCGAGAGGTGAATCCAGAGAGGTAACTGGGGAGATGTACTTATTTCATTAACTGTTTGTGGGCTACATTACTCATGTACAGAATGGGAACTGTGGGAACACACAAGATCAGTTTATGGTATGACTCTCACTCACTGAAATACCTCCAAACATGAAATAATAGTTTTTCTAAATAATAATATAATATCCAAAAAGCTCAAACAACAGTACTACGATTCAGTTAATGCTAGGCTACAATATCTCTCATTTCTTCCATTCCTTTTCAGGACATACACAGTCATCTGTGGCGGCCACCAAAACATATACAGTCACTCCCCTATATCAGGAGCATTCAACTCTTACCCTACGAGGTCCGGAGCCAGCTGGTTTTCGGTTCTACCTGATAATGAATTGCACCCATTTGGTGTCCCAGCTCTAAATCAGTCTCTGATGAAAAAATGCAGTGGAACTGGCACCGAGGTCCAGAGTTGAGTTTGAGGGCCCTATATGGATAATTACGTTTGTTCAGAGATTAAGGGGAAAACTTTGGCTGATGTATCCATACACGGGAGGGGTAATCTTGCGGAAACTATGATCCCAAATTGTTCTTAAACCATGTCTTAGTGCCACTGACCTCTCTGACCAATCACTGATTGGACATGGCCACCGTTTTGATTGAAAGCTGTGTTTAAAATTAAAGTATTCCTCCTTAAGCACCTCAATACCGATGCGTTATAATCACTTCAGTTCATAGGTCAACTCTCAAACTATACCACATTTGACATGTTTTGGATCACTTTGGTATTTTCTGTTATAGTTGATTTTCTGTTCAGGTAGAAGTTTATGTTTTACGTCTATACCAAATTCACATGATCTGGAACTGTAGAACAGAATGTATTTTATATGAACTAACTGTGTTCTTTCCTAAATGCAAATATGGCTTAGTGTCTCATTAAAGAAAACACACAGGGGAACATTGTTTGTCTGTGAACACTGAACAGATGTGCATGGACAGTACTGGGGCTGGGTGGGGGGTCTAGATACCTTTTGAATGCATGCATGCTTCCAGTATTTGAAAGAAAAACCTGTCTCCTTTAAATGCTAGTGTAGTGACCATGAATACATTTAGATTGCCTCACAAATCTGCCTCGTCGCTGACTCTCTTTGGCCACTGTGCCAACGACTGTAGCATCTGTCACATAGAGCTGACCCCCCACCCCATCCCACCCCCCACCCCATCCCACCCCACCCCCCACCCCATCCCACCCCCCACCGCACACACAGACACACAGACACACCCTCAATAACTCCCCCTACTTCTCCATTACTGACATGCAATTAAATGCATACAGGTCCTTTGATTGAGCTTGCGTCTCGCTGTTCCTCTGCTTACAGTAGCTTCTGCTCCACGCGGGGAGGCGGAGGGAAAGAAACATGGCCACTCACCCAATACACACTATCATGTGTCTCTCTCCCCCTCCCTCTTAGCATCTTTCAGCCTCTCCCTGCCCCTCTCTTTCCTCTCCTTTCCACCAATCTGTCTTTTACCTCTTTTTGATGAGCAACTGTCGACATTTCAAAGTGGCGTTCTATAGCTGTTTTTAGTCTGTTCAAAAACAGATTGTCTGTCAGACATATTTTCTTCCTCTCTTTGTTTGCTATAACACACTCTTATAGAAAAGCGATTAAGTGTCATCTGAGTGAATTCTCTCTCTCTTTCTGTCCCCTTTATCATAGTTTCACATATGCAGTATATAAGACAGACAGCCCTAACACAGTTACAGTATATAAAGAGCTGTGCACATCATTCATCTGAATAAGAAGGGTAATACTTTATGGGCCGGTTTCCTGGATCCAGATTAAGTCTGTTCCTGGGCTGAAAAGCATACTCAATAAAGAATCTCTACTAGTGCCTTTTAGTCCAGGACTAGTCATAATGCTGTTCTGGGAAACCAGCTTTGTAAATATAAATGAGACATTCATTAAACCTGCACGATGAAGGAGATGGATGATGAGTCAACTGTTTCAACACACCTTGCAGGTCCGCTGAAAGTACTCAGTCATTCAATACATCACTTTTCATCTACTTCAACCAAATGAACTACTATACCATTAGATTCCCTCTGATACATCCAGTGGTCTCAGTGGGTTTTCTCTATCTATACCTGGTTCCTCTGTGGAACCTGCTCCATGCACCCCAGAGATAAACAGAGAAAAATTAGGTAGACAAGGAGAGCTTGGCAGAGAGGAAACACGTCAGACCCACTGATAACACTGAAACACTCCCTGCCTTTTTTGTCTCAGACAAACTCAGACTTAAATCTATTTTTACCACTAAAGCAACAACAAAACAATCCAGAACATAAAATACTAATTGTGATGAGTAACATTTCAACTGTAATGCGACTTATATTTCTATCATATGCCTTTGCCAGCTTGTGTATATTGTGTACATTGTTAGCGTACATACTGTATAACGGCAGTAAAATCTCCTATATGTTTGTCAAAGTATTTCCCAGTCCACAGCAATGTCCCTCTCAGTCATGCAGAGCAGACTGAATAGACTAATGAACCCAGTCAGGTGGCACTCTAGTGTGTGAACCTAACTCCACCCACCACTCCTCACCCATCCAATCAACATATCAAATGCACATATTAAAACACACACCGCACACACATTAAACCCAGTCGCTCACAAGACTATCCTGATCGGTTAAAACATTCTAATGTCTGTGGCATCTGCTCATAGTCTAGTCTGGAGGGCCTTTCCCACCCTGCCCCCCGGCCCCAGGCCCTCCAGACCCAGGCCTCGCCTCACCACCAGCCCTCACAATAGTGGGAAAGCAGGGGCTTTTTTTGGGGGGGGGGGGGGGGGGGGGTGAACAGCCTTTGAGGGGGAGAGAGAGTGGGGATGAATAATAATGTGAAAACGCAGGCCTCTGTTCATTAACACGCGAACGCAGGCTGCAGCTGCACACATTAGCCCTTAACGCAGACTCTCTCTCTTGGCCTCACTGCTTTTCGCTCTCTCGCTCTCTCTCTTGCCCTGTTTCAGGTTGATGCAGAAACCGCCAGGGGCACAGGGTGGCATTTGTACCAGACTTAAGTCTGATTTTGGTGTGTGCTTGTGCGTGTGTTTTGCATGTCTGACCATGTCTGCCTGTGCACTTCATTCATGAATCAAGACAGTTGTGCAATGTAGGCAATGCTATTTCTACAGTTTTTGTGATTATAATAGCTCCATTACATGTCTCATCATCAATATTTGGGAGTAGAGTATACAGAAACGAGGGAGTAATTTGGCAGTAAAGTATGCTCACACAGATGCACACACACACACACACACCCCACATACAAACTTAGTAGAGTATACAGAAACGAGGGAGTAATTTGGCAGTAAAGTATGCTCACACAGATGCACACACACACACACACACCCCACATACAAACTTGATTCTAAAAAAGATGAATGTAGATTAATATGAATCAATTAATAATTTGTAAATTGTCCTTGATGTGTGTTTGATAATCTCACACAATATCTGAATAATTATTCCATATCATTCATCATTTAATTACACAGTAGGTACATGTGAGTTTGATGTAGTAAGATACTACAACTGTACTGTATAATTTGGAGCACTATATTAGTCTGAACAAAAACGTCATGAGAAAAAAACAAATAAGATTGAGAATTAATCTTATAGAAAAAATCTATTTAGCAGGTATCTGTAGTAGATTATCAATGAAACATTTTAAACCCCATTCAAAATCCCTCGTTACAAACTACTTGCATCAAGCAAGACAACCATCAACACAACCCACACTAGAATACTTCCCGAGCGCACTAAGCCTTTCAGAACAAAATGTCCCTGCCCGCAGTCTTTTTCATGTAATTTTTTTAATCATCACTGTATGTCGAATAAATCACTATGTCTGTTTATTTCATGTAAATAACTCAAACTATTTCTTCTAATTTCTTTTCCTGTGCCTCCTTTTGCCATTGAAATGCTCAGTCTGATCATGTGGGCAACAGACGAGTGGCCCCCCTCTTGAC
Source organism: Salvelinus alpinus (assembly GCF_045679555.1). Lineage (NCBI taxonomy): Eukaryota > Metazoa > Chordata > Actinopteri > Salmoniformes > Salmonidae > Salvelinus > Salvelinus alpinus. The sequence goes on from NC_092100.1 coordinate 44,673,182, forward strand.
AGCGGAGAGAAATGTTTTAAGTTTAAGAGTTAATTTCGTGCATTCCTACACATTTTGTCATGGGGTGTAGAGAAAATGTTGCAGTTTTAAAGCAAGTTTGATGCAATTCTACACATTTTGCCATGGGGCGGAGAGAATATTTTGCAATTTTATAACACATTTCATGCAATTCTACTTATTTTGACATGAGGTGAAGAGGAATGTTTGTTTTTAATATGATATCTGAGTGAGACTGATTAACAAAATAAATAGGGGGCCCCCCCGGCTGGTAATTTGACCATGATAACAAGTTTTGATAGCTGGCAGTTAAATTAACTTAGCAATCAAAAAAAATGTTTTGCTGACATGGGCTAATTAATTGATTATCAGTGACTGATATAACTAGAGAAAAACTGTTGATGCACAATGAAATTTAGAATTTGCACCTTGCGCATTCTACTATTCTAACTCGCAACAGTAAGTTGAGACCCCGACTGAGTTTTTTTTTACCTCACTTAACCTTCAAAGAATGAGGAGCCATATGCATATAAAAGATGGACTGGTTATTGGTCAGAGTGATCTGATCAGATTGTGATGTCATGCTGTGGGCCAAAAATTCCATTACACCTGAACAGGCTGAAATTCCATGATCATAATTTTCACAATTTCAGGGTGTTATTTTGACGTCATAGTGTGGAAATATCTTCTTAAAAAAAAGAAGGAAATCACGTTTTTGACTGCACTGCTCCTTTAAAATATTACATAACATAATCAAGGTCTTCTCAGAATAGCATATCCTATTTGAGAGAGAGGAATAGGCCTTCCTTCCTCTACTGTAAAGAGTAAAAAGCTGCCAAGAGAAAATTGTAGGCTTTCTGCAATCCTCCAATCGGTGCCAGCTCATTCACTTTGTTTGCCACCCAGCCCCCTGCCCCCTGCCTCCTTCTCCTCGCCCCAACCCCTTCTCTTTTAATTAATAGTATCAGATAGGCGAGGGAAGAAGACCATGTGTGATGTGGGAGGAAATAGGGAATATCCCCCCTGTCTCTCTCTTCACCACCCCCTAACAATTTTGCACCCCCATTCCCACTCCCACCTCTGGTACCCAACAGAGGACCATGATGCAACTCACCTCGTGTGCCAGCCCAGCCATCTTAGGTACCGCGGCAACGTCTCCCAAGATGGCTCCTTTCTCTCCTCTTTCAGCACCCATCCGGCGGGGACCCGGCACAGTCTTTGTCCCCTTTCTTGTCTCCCTGTTGGCAGTACAGATGACATTAGAGGCTGGTGGGTAAAGGGGGTGGGGTGTTGGGATAGGGGGTGGCAATTTCCAGACAGTTTCATCCTCCTCTTTCTCTTTTTGCGGTGATTCTGTCCCCTTTTTGTGCTCCTTGATCACACCAAGTTGTGAACAAGTCACCTGTGGAGAAAGCAGGTGGACGAGAAAAACATACACCATGATATTTGGTGATTATTACCAATTCAAAACCATGGCAACTACCTCTTCAGATTATTTTTAAGAGGCAATGTGGATGCACAATTCCTCTAGTTCATTAAAATGTTAACATATAGAGCATTTAAAAACGACACTACAGAAACCCATTCTGCTTCAATTGAATAATTTTATGACATACATCTATACACACTCTACTTACACTGATGTGCTTTTGTTGTTGGCTGCCTGAGGAGTTGTCTGACTCGTGCATTAAATTGATACAGCTGGGGATGTCAGTGATGTAACAGCGTGTGACTGACATGTGCAGAACCCAGCATGCTGTTGGTCAATATCTTAACCCATTACCAGTGCATGATGACTAATGCAAAAGGATTTAAAGCTAGTACGGATAACACATGCACGCCTCTCCCAGGAATTTCTCCCCAAGTCATCCTTATTACATCATCCACCCAAGCTAACAACACCACAATTAATGAAATCAAAGGAAATCTATATTATTGCAAGACTTTGTGATGGCATACAGAATGCCCTGACTATACCGTAAAGACCACACTGAGTGAAAGCTCGTTCCAGGCCTGCAAGGTAAAAGAACTAGGACTTTTACATAAATCCAATCTCCCTATCTGAATCAAAGCAATTAGCCAGGCCTGGGCTGACAGTGAGCCTGCTGCAGCAGGTAGTTAAAGGGATGAATGAAAACTCATCTCACTTTAGTGCTCTCTAGGCTTTACAATCTCAGTTGCTTAATTCTCTGGCCAAATCACACAAAGTAGGTGAAGTAGAAAGTTAAGAAGTGCAGGCCCTGTATCCTGGATGTCCATGCCCTTGTTATTGAGAGGACACAATGTATTGGTAGAATTACTCCCAAGGTCTCAGACACTTCAATTTTAACTGCAGTTTGCAAGTGTTTTTCTTACCCATGGGTGTATTCTTAGAGTAGGCTTACTTTTACCATTCACATTTAGTTGCATTTCTAGTGTATTGCATATTCAAATAGCCTACACTGCCTAGAACACGTAGTGCTTTATTAGACTAGTTTAGCCTACACTCTTATTTGGCCATTCTTTCAAACATCCTTTAATTTTTCGTTTTCCTAATGGCTTGAATAAGGAATAGGCCTACTGTAATATTTTTTGCAAAATGTAAGAGATGAATTTAAGTTAGAAGGCTTATTTGTGTGAATAGTGGTGGCCATGGCAAAGTGCTGGCAGGGTGGTGGTTGAACGTGGCGGTTTAACTTAATACGCAGCCAGAGAGCACGCGCCCTTCTCTCCCTGTGGGCGCGAGTTGTTTTGCATTCAGCACCATGTTCTAGAACGGGCTGAATGGATAGCTCCCGCGTAGAAGAAGACAAACTAATCCAAACACATCGAAACAGATTCATACCTCGTCAGTGACTGCGACTAATGCCACCAACCAACATCGGGCCCTAATAGGCATAGGCCTATATTCACAAATGTAATCGAGTCATGTGCTTGTTGTAATAGCTTTTATGGCAGCCTTAGCCATTATCAAAAATGCAAAGACGTGGTATTTACTTAGATTACCCTATGCGAAAAGTTTTAAATGTAAAGAGAGGCCTGTAGTCCTTATTAGGCCACAAACATGGTCATAAGAACAGCGCACACCCTTACCACAAAGGAAACAGCCAAAAAGGCATAGAAAAACGAACAAATGTCCTCAAGCCAATCGAGGCGGGCATACATTAAGGAATGTTACGATGTCAGAGTTCGGATAAAAGTAGGCTAGGCCTACATCTGCTCATATTTTGTTTACTGAAATTAAAAAGGCAGCCATTTCAAATAAATTGTTGATTTTGTTTGATTATATTTGTAACCATAAATATTAAAAACACTATAATGTTTAACAAATTACATTGCAAGCATTGTGACAACAAAGACGTTTATTATTTTTTTTACAATTAACAACATGACGTGTTGCTTACCTTTGAGGTGGAACTTGGCGAAACTTGTTAGAAGGCCTAATTAGTTGTAGGTATACCCTAGGCCTTATTTCCTACCTGACCGTGAATGTGGAAGTAATTTCTACTTTCGGTTATCTAGCTTTATGACAGGTATTTAACACTCATACAGCTAGATAACCAAAGACAGAAACCGACCTCCGGTTCACATGCATTTTCCTAGACTACTTTGTCTTGCTGCCTCGTACTCATGATCGATTGGTGAGCGGTAGTGATGACGTGCTTCATCCGACACCTTGAGAGAGGAAGGAATGATAGATATGATTTAAATTTCGTATGACCATATTAAATGTCCTTTTACCAATGATGGCCCAAAATAATTGGGGAAAATATTCTATTATATTCTAGAGATGTCCATTTATTCTATTCGGAGATGTTCATGTGGCGTGAGGACAGGACACTGACAGCGAGTCATCAAATTCATTTTTAAAGGACCAATAAGGACAAGATAGACCTGAATAAACATTGACTATAAGTGAGTGACGTTTATACAGTTAGGCCTGTTATTACAATATATAGCACCATCTGTCAGGCTATGGCAACAAAAAGGCTGATTGGCCTTATCATTGATAGGCATAGGCCTATCATTCGATTATATTTAGTTTTCTAATCATTATTAGGAAGTTCATCAACAAGTAGGCTAGAAAACGTATAGAGTTACACTCGATGTGAGTTAAAAAATGTGATTGCCTTTAATTGAAGGGGGAAAAAATATATTTGTGGGCCTACCTTACCAATCCAAACAAACTCAGTTCGAACAAAGTGGCTAATTTATTGTTCTACGATAAAGAGAGTTTGTAAAATGTGCGCATGGGACCTGGTTATATGTTGGGCCTATATATAAATGATCTGTCGCCAGAATTAAATTAATCAAGTAGCTTATCTTAATTTAGGAGATATCACCACAGCATTGTGGAGATGTTGGAGATGATTCCTTGTCAATTTAAAAGCTTTTCATTTATCTCAGAGACAGAAAAAAACATTTCCTGATGTGTCTAGTATCAAATCATAGTCTAGTAAAGTAGCCTGCGTTATATCTTGAAAATGACAATTGTATTCTTAGTAAGTAATCCAGTAAATGTGATGTTACGAGTGTTGATTAATTGGCATGACACTGGCCTAACCAACAGGTGCTTTGTTACATTTCATTAGGCTAATATTAATGGACAATGCTTACACAGAAATAAACTATTCAACTTCCACTGGAAATAGGCAATATGACTCAAAGAGATGTGAATAGCTTACATTTTATTTACTAAATGACTTATTAGTTGTGTAAAGGTGTAGGCTGCATAGGGCCTACTGATTTTGTTTGCATTTGGACAGTTATTTTCCTTCTATCCATTAATATACAATTTACTGAACAACAACCAAACTTAAGAGTTCCTTGTCTGTAATCAAATTAACTAAATGTGAATAAAGACAATCAAAAGCAGGCTTACAAGTTCTTCCTAGTCGCAATACGAACCATTGTTTGTTTGTATTTTAAGAACAACAACACTATTAGACTTAGCTGTGAAAACTATTTTTAAAGAATGAATGATTTGTCTATATGTCACTGTTTAGAAGTTTAGCATATTTAAAGGATGACTTGGACGTGAAACTGAATTTGAGACAGCGCGGCTATAACGCATGATATGGCGAATATATCGTGTAGGACTCGGCCCTCATGCTGTCTTCAGTTCAAGCACGTTCCGATTTACAAACCACCAACCCGTTTACAAACATACAAGATAGAAAAGAAGGACTAGGCTATATAATAGACCATAATTCAAACGCTAGTAATATGATTGTCGAGTTGCCTTTGTGTGCCCCTAGGCCTGGTCACTTTTATTGAGAGTTCTTGCCAATGACCTAGTTCTGAATCAAGGGCTATATTCACATCAAAAGCAAGGCTATAGCCTGGATAGGAAAATCACAGTATTCTAATCTATTAGCCTACTGAAAATTGCACAGTACATTGTTATAACACTTTCGACAAGAATGTCGGCTACTTTTCTATTCGATGTAAATAAATAACAATATATTATAATGTACCCGATGCCAGAAGCGCAAGCCTATTTATAACCAAGGCACAACAAAAAATCGATAATTGTAAGTAAAAGGTGACCACCAGCAAACCAGACACATCCAAGGCAGCAGGCAGACCATGGACATGACGAGAGAACAGATTCCTTGAAAGGTGCAATCCATCCTTATTTAAGATACCCTGTATGTTTGCAGTGATGCCGCTATAGCTTACTTGTGTTTAAGTCCTAGATTAAGAACTATATTTTTGGAATCCCCCTTTTTCAATCTTCAGTTCTATCTTTCCCTCCACGTGCGTATGCTATGTCTAGTTAACTCGCGCTCTCGCTCCTCATCTGTCCGACCTATCATTGCATTAATACGCACCGTCTTCTCCCCCTAGTCCGTCTCCTTCCCTAGTCCTCCGAGCTCTAGCCTACTCACTTCGTGCGCGCATCCTGTGGTGACAATTTTCGCACACCGTGACGCCATTCCAGTGGCAGGTTGTTGTATGTCCAATCACAGAACCCGATGAAAACGAAGGTTTTTGTAAGTGCGCATGTGTTGGTAAGGTGCATGGGGTTGGGAGTCCTTCTGTAAATGTCTTATAACAATCATTGAGTATCTCCATTGTCAAATCAGTGCAAATTGCTGCACAGTTTGGAATCCAAATGTGCCAGTTTTTGAAGCGTTATTCTTTATTCTTACTCTTCTTATTGCTTAATGCAAACTATGAGTTATATATATTTGGTGATGTCCAGTTATGCCTTTATACAACTAACGTAGGCTAATATGGCTCATGTTACTCGTTAAATGTAGGCTATTACGCAGACACAAAACTAGAGAGGAATGTATACGTTTCACTTGATAGCCTTTACTAATTTATGCATTGGCCAAATTGGTGGGTAAAAGGCGACTCTTTATCCAGCCACATTAATTATGGCAACGTACACGTAGGTCCTTGAATCATGTCATAGTAGCCTAATAAAATAAAATATAACTGCTTGTCTGAATAATGACTCAATTCCTCAATTCCTACAACTCAATTCCTACAAGGGAGTCTATATTTGTTTCAAATCAAATCAAATTTGATTTGTCACGTGCGCGGAATACAACGGGTGTAGGTAGACCTTACAGTGAAATGCTTACTTACAAGCCCTTAACCAACAGTGCAGTTTTTAAGTAAAAAAATAGGTATTAGGTAAACAATAGATAAGTAAAAAAATAAAAAAATAACAGTAAGGAGGCTATATACAGGTGGTACTGGTACAGAGTCAATGTGCAGGTGCACCGGTTAGTCGGGCTATTTGAGGTAATATGTACATATAGGGTTAGTTAAAGTGACTATGCATAGATGACAAACAGAGAGTAGCAGCTGCGTCAAAGAGGGGTTTGGGGGGGGGGGGGGGCTGGACACAATGCATAGGGTAGCCATTTGATTAGCTGTTCAGGAGTCTTATGGCTTGGGGGTAAAGCTTTTTGGTCCTAGACTTGGTGCTCCGGTACCGCTTGCATGCGGTAGCAGAGAGAACAGTCTATGACTGGGGTGGCTGGAGTCTTTGACAATTTTTAGGGCCTTCCTCTGACACCGCCTGGTATAGATGTCCTGGATGGCAGGCAGCTTAGCCTCAGTGATGTACTGGGCCGTACGCACTACCCTCTGTAGTGCCTTGCGGTCGGAGTCTGAGCAGCTGCCATACCAGGCAGTGTTGCAACCAGTCAGGATGCTCTCGATATTGCAGCTGTAGAACCTTTTGAGGATCTGAGGACCCATGACAAATCTTTTTAGTTACCTGAGGGGGCATAGGCTTTGTCGTACCCTCTTCACGACTGTCTTGGTGTGTTTGGACCACTCTAGTTTGTTGGTGATGTGGACACCAAGGAACTTGAAGCTCTCAACCTGCTCCACTAGAGCCCCGTTGATGAGAATGGGGGCGTGCTCGGTCCTCTTTTTCCTGTAGTCCACAATCATCTCCTTTGTCTTGATTACGTTGAGGGATAGGTTGTTATTCTGGCACCATCCAGCCAGGTCTCTGCCCTCCTCCCTATAGGCTGTCTCGTCATTGTCAGTGATCAGGCCTACCACTGTTGTGTCGTCTGCAATCTTAACAATGGTGTTGGAGTCGTGCCTGGACATGCAGTCGTGGGTGAATAGGGAGTACAGGAGGGGACTGAGCACGCACCCCTGAGGGGCTCCAGTGTTGAGGATCAGCGGGGCAGATGTGTTGTTACCTATCCTTACCACCTGGTGGCGGCCTGTCAGGAAGTCCAGAATCCAGTTACAGTTAGCTTAGTGATTAGCTTTGAGGGCACTATGGTGTTGAACGCTGAGCTGTAGTCAATGAATAGCATTCTCACGTAGGTGTTCCTTTTGTCCAGGTGGGAAAGGGCAGTGTGAAGTGCAACAGAGATTGCATCATCTGTGGATCTGTTTGAGCGGTATGCAAATTGGAGTGGGTCTAGGGTTTCTGGGATAATGCTGTTAGTGTGAGCCATGACCAGCCTTTCAAAGCACTTCATGGCTACGGATGTGAGTGCTACGGGTCTGTAGTCATTTAGGCAGTTTACCTTAGTGTTCTTGGGCACTGGGACTATGGCAATCTGCTTGAAACATGTTGGTATTACAGACTCAATCAGGGACATGTTGAAAATGTCAGTGAAGACACCTGCCAGTTGGTCAGCACATGCCCGGAGCACACATCCTGGTAATCCGTCTGGCCCAACGGCCTTGTGAATGTTGACCTATTTAAAGGTCTTACTCACGTCGGCTACGGAGAGCGTGATCACACAGTCGTCCAGAACAGCTGATGCTCTCATACATGCTTCAATGTTGCTTGCCTCGAAGCGAGCATAGAAGTGATTTAGCTCCTCTGGTAGGCTTGTGTCACTGGGCAGCTCGCGGCTGTTCTTCCCTTTGTAGTCTGTAATAGTTTGCAGGCCCTGCCACATCTGATGAGCATCGGAGCCGGTGTAGTATGATTCAATCTTAGTACTGTATTGGCGCTTGCCTGTTTGGTTCGTCTGAGGGCATAGCGGGATTTCTTATAAGCATCCGGGTTAGAGTCCCGCTCCTTGAAGGCGGCAGCTCTACCCTTTAGCTCAGTGCGGATGTTGCCTGTAATCCATGGTTTCTGGTTGGGGTATGTACATACAGTCTCTGTGGGCACGACGTCATCGATGCACTTATTGATGAAGCCAGTGACTGATGTGGTGTACCATCGGAAGAATCCCAGAACATATTCCAGTCTGTGCTAGCACAACAGTCCTGTAGCTTAGCATCTGCGTCATCTGACCACTTCTTTATTGACAGAGTCACTTGTGCTTCTTGCTTTAGTTTCTGCTTGTAAGCAGGAATCAGGAGGATGGAATTATGGTCAGTTTTGCCAAATGGAGGGTGAGGGAGAGCTTTGTACGCGTCTCTGTGTGTGGTGTAAAGGTGGTCTAAAGTTTTTTTCTCCTCTGGCTGCACATTTAACATGCTGATAGAAATTAGGTAAGACTGATTTCAGTTTTCCTGCATTAAAGTCCCCGGCCACTAGGAGTGCCGCCTCAAGTGGGCGTTTTCCTGTTTGCTTATTTCCTTATACAGCTGACTGAGTGCGGTCTTAGTGCCAGCATCCATCTGTCGTGGTAAATAAACATCCTCGAAAAATATAGATGAAAACTCTCTTGGCAAATAGTGTGGTCTACAGCTTATCATGAGATACTCTACTTCAAGCGAACAAAATCTAGAGACTTCCTTAGATTTCGTGCACCAGCTGTTTTTAACAAATATACACAGACCGTATCCCCTCGTTTTACCGGACAGTGCTGTTCTATCTAGCCGGTGCAGCGTATATCGCGCTGAATGTTATCCATGTCGTCATTCTGCCACGATTCCCTGACGTTTTAAGGCATTAGGCTACTTGAATTGGTGGAAATTTAACTCAAGACTTTATTTTCCCATTTGAGATTGGATATGCATTTCCTTGCAAATGGGAGATTACGGTCTATCTCACAATAAAGCTGGAAGCTATCTTTCATGGTTAACTTTATAGCCAACTGATGTACACTTGGGACTCCATGGAATAGTTATAGGTTTTACAGAATTTTAAATGTGTAGTACCCATTTTGTTCTTAAGGTAAAATTCATTTTCAGATCCGAGTTGTCAATATAACAAAATAAAGTCAACAGAAACTACTCGATCTGTAGAGTGCACCATTGTGTTTGTGTGTGTGCCAGGAACATGGAGTTCAATAATTACTTCAGGACAAGTTTCTAGGCGATAAAGGCTAAGAAACTTCCTTCAAAATAGACTCCTTCAAAAATATAATCTCATATGCTTGATGTGCAATATTGTTTTACATTGTTCTCCTCTATGAGACGATAACCCCCCATGAATAATAAATACATATAATTAAAAAGATACAGCATCAATGAGCCTACAAAACAGTTTAAATCTCCATATGATAATGATATTCATTTCAATGCTACTATACCAACATACACACAGCAAACTCCTGTTCTTCACATAATCTATTACACACATGACACTAGACCTACACAAACCCCAAACGTATGCTTAAACTGAAATAAGAACAATCTATCTAATACTGTATTGTCACAGGAATACAGAATACAATAAATAATTGTTCTCATTTATTATCCCAGAATAAACTACCAGTTGACAAGTTTTTAACAGGTTTGAACAGAATAAACCTTAAGTGACCTAAATTGAAAGACTCACTGAAAACAAGCACTTAATATAACCTATAACAAAGCACATAGGGCAGGGGTCAAGTTCTTGCTGGTGACCATACCTTCCATCCTACTCCCTCTGCACCACAGTGGCAACATTTTTACGCATAGTTTTTTATTGGACATTTCACAAAGATTATGAGCAAATATGATGTAGGCCTATCTAAAGAAAATAAATGTCTAATTTGAGCAAAGAAAGCCCAGTTGTGTTAATTACAATGGTTTTTATATATACTAGATGGCTGACAGGGAGCGCTGATTTGAAGCAGCCCAACCTAAATCTTGGCACTCCCCCACCATTGTAAAAAAATGTTGGACGCTATAGAAATGTATTATAGTCAACATTTGTTTTTGCCACGTTTATTCTATTACATACACCTTAATGCATACGTGTACATTATATTATGTGCGCTAAACATACAATTTTTTTTGAATACATGTAATTTTGTCCTTTAAACATTTAATTGGAATACTGTAGAATTCCCTTCATTCCCGTGGAGGATGGCTTCGTCTGGAGAATGCCAATATGGCCGACCGGTGGCTTCAAAGCATCTCACTGGACAATACACAGAATCAGCAATCCAGGGTTTATATACATCGTTGGTTAATTAGTTCTGAGATTTTGGGGCTACGGTTCAAACTCATGAAAGACACACCCTCGTCCACTTACCCTATTTTTAACCACTCTCACTAACTTCTCAAACCCCAAACCCCAGCCATTGGTCTGTTTCGCAAGCATTCCCTGAAGTCTCGCGATGTTGCGCCTCTGGGTTTAAAAATTCGGTTAGCAGTCCAAACACCCAAAAGACATACTGCACAGAATTTGAGATGCATTTTTCTATTCAGGAAAAAGTAAGAGAGGAACATATCCTTAATTCACATAAAATACCAGATATCTGATGTATGATTGTATCGGTGATAATCACATTGACCACGTTTTCATGTGCACAGTATTCCGGATAGTGGCTCATATCCCGCTTAAGGTCTTATTCTGGATAAGATGTGTACATGCACATTTGATATCCCGCTCATGAGTATCCCTGTATCCATTAATAAACATAATATTACTCATTTAAATTCATATGAGTTAAATAGATTAGTCATTGAAATATGGACACTGGCTGTAAGTCTATTATCTCTCATGTAGCTTAATAGCCTATAACATGAACTTCTGCAGAATTATGCATTTTTTTACAGTGAAATTATACAACAAATGTTAATTTTGTCTCGGGATCAGGAGTGGATAAATATGATTCATTTCTTTCACCATCACTTGAGAAAATGCGAATGCTACGAGTGTAATGTGTTATCTTTGACACTATTATGCAAGCAGACAAAAATTATTTGGTTTAAATATACTTAACTATTAAAATTAAATCAAATTGCTAAAATTTACTTAATTATCAAAAGTAAAATTATAAACCATTTAAAATTCATAATAATAAGCAAACCAAACGGAACACTTAAACATTTTTTTATTTTTTTTAAATTGACGGATAGCCCGGGGCACACTCCAACACTCAGATATAATTTACAAATGAAGCATTTCTGTTCAGTGAGTCCGCCAAATCAGAGGCAGTAGAGATAACCAGGAATGCTCTCTTGATAAGTGTGTGAATTGAACATTTTTCCTTTCAAAATGTAACGAGTACTTTTGGGTGTCAGGGAAAATATAAATAGCAAAGTAAACTACAGATACCCCCCAAAACGACTTAAGTCGTACTTCAAAAGTATTTTTCCTTAAGTACTTTACACCACTGCTTATAATCGGGAGTTTTTTTCGGGTTATTGTGAACGGGATATGATGTTCATATGCGACAATTTAAAAACAGAATAGTTGAGTATACCGAATAAAAACGGGATATTGGCGTGCATATAAATGTGGTCACTGACTGAACAAGCAAGGATGGAATCTTTACGCCATTGTCCCTTCATCCGTCATCGTTCCTGTTAAAGTATAAAAAACTTCGACCCCGGCAGGACTCGAACCTGCAATGTTCTGATTCGAAGTCAGACGCCTTATCCATTAGGCCACGAGGCCTACAACAAACAAGTGAAAATATGATACTATACTAAATAAACATTTTAACCAGTGACCGATTTAACTAAAAGCATATTCTCATCAAACACTGGCCAGATACTTTGTAAAAGGTTCACTTTATCTTACACTTCCGTACGGGAGGTCATCCCTACCACTGGATGTCACTAGATAGCTGGTCTGCTACAATGTTTCAACCTCCATGCCGGGGAAATCCGGTTGTCACTAGTTACCACAGCCACAAAGTCAAAGTTGTCTGTATCGCAAATGTTTTTTTTGTCTTGATTTAAGGTTATGGTCAGGCATAAGGTTAACAACGTGGTTTGGATTAAGGTTAGGTTTAAAATCAGATTTGAATAAGATACATCGTAGAAATGGGCGGGGTTTAACCTTAAGTATGACTTTGTGACTGTGGTAACTAGTGACGACCGGGAAACACATTGTTTATGTCACATTGACGCTAGCGGTGAATTGCAAAGCGGTAGTACTCACAGCGAGGTTGGTAAATAATCACTATTTTATTCTGTTGTCAACACAGCCTTCTGACCATTCTCTGCATTGTCGCTTGAAGATATCAGCAGGTTTCTCAAGTAGGCCTACGTAGCAATCATGGTTTTGGTGTGAGGAATTGAGTGCCAGGGGATCGTGTTGATGATCTAAATAGCTATTACATTTTATTTGTATTAATAATTTTATGGCTTTGATCGGATGGTTGCATGGTCACAAAGTTGCATCCTGGCTCTCTCTCCATTCAGTTTTTCATCCTGTTCCTGACCAAGTCCAAGGGGAGGAACAAGTGACTGTAAGGACTAGTTAGAAAATGCTACATCTTCTGCATCTTCGTCCCTTCCGGAGGCCTCTCTCCTCTGTCCTACGGAGGAGACTATGTTGTACACCCTACTCCACCCAGCAGCCCCACTCCCTCCAGGGCTCCCTCCCCCCAGAGACCCGCCTGAACCCCCTCAATATCCAGATGCTGTCCCAAAACCTCCATGAGCAGATCTTCCGCGGCGTAGAGCAGGAGTACGAGGTCGAGAAGGTGGAGCGGAGCATCAGGCACCTACAGAGGCACCAGCTGTGGGGAAAAGAAGCCTCCCTGCTGCCTGGTGTGGAGCTCCAACTGCCCCACATGTACGGGGAGGACATAAACGACCACTTCCGCTTGCTGGCCCAAAAGCAGAGCCTTCCCTACCTGGAGGCTGCCAGTAAGCTCCAGCAGGCCCCGCTGCCCCCCATGCCCCGGGACTGGGTGTGGGAGGTGGGCTGGATGCGCTACGGGCCGGGTGGGGAGGCCAGACGGGTTGACTTCCCAGACGAGGCAGGCCTGGTGTTTGACGTGGAGGTGTGCATGGCGGAGGGACACTGTCCCACGCTGGCTGTGGCTGTATCCCCTACTGCCTGGTGAGACTAATAGAGAGGACCAAGACCCTCTACTGTGGGGGGGAGGAGTTGTTACAATTAGCTGGAGGAACTGACAACTTTATTTCAGTACCAGACAGTTTCTCTTCTTAGTATTTGTACCTATTTATTTTTCATGTAATATTATCTGTAAATATACAAATATTGAAAGGCTTTTCTACTGACAGGTTGATGGTGTATATTGTGTTGGAACTGGTCAGGAATGATTACAGTTATTTATCAAGGACTATTTATTTTAGGCCAGGTCAGTATTGCAGTTTCATTGAATATTCTGTCTTTTTGTTTCCTGCCAGGTACTCGTGGTGCAGCAAGCGTATGATAGAGGAGAGATACTCCTGGTCCAGCCAGCTGACCCCTGCTGACCTCATCCCCATGGAGACCCCGACCAACTCCAGCCGCACTCCGGGGGGCCAGTGGAGGGAGAGACTGATTGTGGGCCACAACGTCAGCTTTGACCGGTCTTACATCAAGGAGCAGTACCTGCTGAAGGTCAGATTTCACAGGGTTACGGGGACACGTTTTGAGGCATAATTCATCACGATTTAGTGTGATTGACAGTCATTTATGCCGGATTCACACTATAGGACCGAATGGCACCGTGCTGTGCTGGCTATGATATTTTATTATCCTCAGGCTAGCCCAGAACAGCTCGGGGTTGTCCCAATAGTGTGACTCAGGCATTAGGGTCTTTGGAGTGGCTCATGTTTCTGTTATTATTATGGCTGTTTCCCAATTCACAAGGATGCTTGCATTGGAAGCAGGTAGGCAGCTGCCTTTGGATTGAGACACAGCCTCTGTATGTTCCTTTTCCCACAGGGTTCCAAGGCTCGTTTCCTGGACACCATGAGTCTCCATATGTCCATCTCCGGTCTGACTGGGTTCCAGCGCATGCTGTGGATGGCCAACAAGCACGGCAAGAGGCGTGGCCTCCTGGAGGTCAAAGAGCATATGAAGAAAGTGGGCCGACCTGGGCGGAAGGAAGGGCCCATGGTCAGTGCTCTCTGTCTTCTAGTCAATGATTATGGAACGACACAGAAAACTGTTGATTTGTGATTGTTCTGTAGAAATGTTGTTGTTGCCTTTCCGCAGGTCAACAATCTCATTCCTCAGCCCTTCCTTTCCTGGATTGGCTTTGGATTTTTCCTTCAGATATCCAAAGTTTTAAAAGGAGTTCATTGGTTAATAAATTAGTTTTGTTGTTGTGTGTGTAGATCGGCTCATGGGACTGGGTGAATATCAGCAGCATCAACAACCTGGCTGATGTGCATGCTCTGTATGTGGGAGGGGAGCCACTGCAGAAGGAGGCCAGAGAGATCTTTGTGAAGGGCAGCATGGCTGACGTCAGGAACAACTTCCAGGTCAGAGGTCAATGGAGGTCCAACCTCTCGTGTACAATAATGATTGGTTGTTTACAAACCTCATTGATTTGCTTTTCTTAAAAGGGGAAATCTGCAGTTTAAACAACAACATGAAGCCTCCCCGCCACCTTTTTATGGAAATGAGCTATGGGATGGAGCTGGAGAAATATAACACCTTTCAAATTAATAGATGCCGCTATGGATGCAAGGACTGACCATCCATGAGATCAAAATTATAGTTTAAACTATTTTGTGAAGCTATACAGTGTTTGTTTACAATTACATTGTTTACAAACGGTGTAAAACAAGATTAGATTTTGGGTTGGACAGTTGAACTAACCTCACGAGGCATTCATGAGTTATATTCTTCAAGAATAAATGGCTCATTCATTTAAAAGTAAAATAATTGATATATCAATTGTCACAACACAACTGATTGGCTCAAACGCATTAAGAAGGAAAGGAATTCCACAAATGAACTTTTAACAAGTCACACCTGTTAATTGAAATGTATTCCAGGTGACTACATCATGAAACTGTTTGAGAGAATGCCAAGAGTGTGCAAAGCTGTCATCAAGGCAAAGGGTGGCTACTTTGAAGAATCTAAAATATATTTTGATTTAACACTTTTTTTGGTTACTACATGATTCCATGTGTTATGTCATAGTTTTGATGTCTTCACTATTATTCTACAATGTATAAAATATATATTTTTTAATGAGTATGTGTCCAAACCTTTGACTGGTACTGTATATGCCCAAACCAAATCATTATTCACCCACTGTACTTGAGTCATAACGGAGTCATTTCTTTGCTGCCCCCTGCAGGAGCTGATGCAGTACTGTGCTCTGGACGTCCAGGCCACTCACCAGGTGTTCTGTGAGCAGCTGCCCCTCTTCATGGAGAGGTCAGACAACCATATTTGCTTAATTAATTTAAACTTAATAATAATAATAATACAATAATGCCCAAGAGGCAAAGCCACAATATGTTTTACTTTTAGGGGCATCTCTAGCTTGATCCCAGATCTGTTTATTGGAGTTGGCAAGATAACACAGATCTAGGACCAAGCTAACCCATCTCCCAAGCCACCTGCCAATCATTGGACAGTAGTCTCTCAACCAATCACTGTCCCTCCTTTGTCTGTACACAGGTGCCCTCATCCAGTAACATTTGCAGGGATGCTGGAGATGGGCGGGTGCTACCTACCTGTCAATCAGAACTGGGGGAGGTACCTGGAAGACTCTAAAGACACGTTTGAGGAGCTGCAGAGAGAGATGAAGAAGAGTCTGATGAGTCTTGCGGATGACGCTTGTCAACTGCTACAGGACGACAGGTGAGGGACCATAATGCATGCAGTATATGCAGTTATGAAGCAATGAGGCTTACATAATGACATTGTAAATACTCTATGGTGTGTGCATACGTACTGGATATGCGTGTGTTTAAGACCATGGTCATATTGGGATTTTGTGTCTGAGAATTTCGGATGGAGCTAATGCCTTTTCAAACGATCCGTCTTTTTACGTATGCAACTTGTCCAAACTTGTTTGGGGGGAAAAAAGAGATCATACATTTGATGAAGAAAAGCTAACAATGATGTACATCATGCGATTTTTATGTGTTCATCCGTCTGATTGTGGCTGCGGCCTTAAGATAACGGACTGTTTCTTTGTAAGGTATAAAGAGGACGCCTGGCTTTGGGATGTGGAATGGGACGTCCAGGAGTTCAAGCAGAAGAAGGTGACCGTCAGCAAGAGAAAACGCTCAAAGGCGGAGGCTGAGCCAGCACCCAGCACACCATTGAGAGACTGGGATCAGGGTAGGAGCTCACACTATATACCAGGGCCCATATTTAAAAAGGAGTGCTGATCTAGGATCAGGTCCCCTGTCCATACAATCTTATGATATATATGCAAAACTGACACAATATCAGCACTCCTACTCTGACTCTTTGTACATATGTGCCTGGAACAGAGATAGACCAAGGGCCTTTCATAAAACTAGTTAAGACTGGTCTATGGTTCCAGGACCGATACCAGTACTGCAGGACTATTCTGTCTTGCTAAGTCGTTTTGTGTGCTTATATTGGATCCTATTGGGGTAAAGGTGTAGTCCAGTGTCTTGTGGAGCTGTAAAATGATTGACTCTGCTGCTGTGTTGACTTGGATTAAAACTAGCAGGTGACTTAGCAGTGTTGTTGTGCTGTCAGACCCAGGTCCCCCCACTGAGGAGGAGATAGCAGGACCATGCCCAAGTAGGGAGGCTCTGGAGAGGCTGAAGAAGATGGTCAGCAGGCTGCCCAAGAGGAGACAGCACCTGCCTGGACATCCTGGGTGAGCTGGGCTGTACTGGGCCCCCCCTGTGGAGCTCCATGTAGCTAACTGTTAACTAATATAACACACTAACACCCTGGTACAGATAACTGTGGCTGTGAAATACATCAGGCAACACTCACTAATGTCTAATGTCAATTCTCATTTGAGCTCTTTCTCAATCTTTCCTTGATTCCTCGCATCCTCTCTCCTTGCCTCAAAATGCACTGGAGAAGAAGGTAGGAGGGGAAGGACCTTCTCCTAAACAGTGAAAAGGGAGGCGAGAAATCGAGGAAATCCCATTGAGAAACAGCCATAGTCTATTCCTCCCTACCTTACCAGGTGGTATCGTAAGTTGTGTGCGAAGATGTCGGAGGAGGAGAGCTGGTCGCCGGGGTCCAGCCTGATCAGTCTGGCTATGCGGGTGACTCCCAAGCTGATGGGGCTGACGTGGGACGGCTTCCCCCTGCACTACACGGAGCAGCACGGCTGGGGCTACCTGGTGCCTGGCCGCAGGGACAACCTGATGGAGCCCCAGGGGGAGGAGGAGGACGCCATGGGGCCTGTGTGTCCCCACAGGTAGGTCACAGCACAGCACAACACACAGCTCAGTCAGGGGAAACAGAGACCACAGACAAAGGAGGCACAGGGATGAGTCAAGTGAATTAATGAATCAGTCAACCCATTTAATTATTTTACCACATCACTGGGTGTACTCTAAGTGCATCCACCAGAAGTAGTGTGTATAAATACCTCTGTGTTGTTGTGACTCACAGGGCCATAGAAAGTGTGTACAGAGAGTACTGTGAGCAGAAAGGTAAAGAGCAGCCTAGGTGTCTGGACAACGGCCTCTCTGATGACCTCATGCTAACCGACAGCACACTCTGGCAGACGGTAAGACCTTGACACACACACAAGATGGGTCTGTCTTCATGACACCTGAATTAGCGTTAAAGCTAAAATCCTCAGTTGCTACATCCATTTTGTACTTAATTATATTTACCCATTGATTCATAAAGAATATAACGAGTGGCGCAGCGGTCTAAGGCACTGCATCTCAGTGCTAGAGGCATCACTACAGACCCTGGTTCGATCCCGGGCTGTATCACAACCGGCCGTGATCGGGAGTCCCATAGGGGCGGTGCACAATTGGCCCAGTGCCGTCCGGGTTAGGCCGTCATTGTAAAATAAGAATTTGTTCTTAACTGACTTGCCTAGTTAAATAAAGGTTAAATTTAAAAAATGAAATGCGCCATGAGCTTAGTTCAACTGTCATACCCCATCAGAACCCAAAATATACACTTGCTTTACATGTAAACAAACACTGTATAGCCTCAAAACATGATAAAACTGTAAAGTCCTTGAACCCATAGCTCTGTGTATGAATTTGAGAGTGGTTACATTTCTTCAGGCCCATCCTTCAGCTTTTTACCAAAACATAGGCGGGGAGGGGGGTTCAACTGCTGATTATAGTTTTAATAGCTGGAATATATAAATGACATGATAACTGTGTAATAAATAATTACTCACAGAGAATGATCTTCCCATATCAACTAGGAATTCTGTGCAAATAGCAAATATGCTCTCCTGTCAGAAAGTATAACAGGTGGGTGTCTTTCCTGTGTTAACCTGTAGGTGGAAGAGTTGGGTCGCTTGGAAAGTGTGTCAGAGGAGGAGAACGGTGGCAGGGTGACTAGGAAGAGCAATAAGGTGAACTGTCCTATCCATAGAGATGGAACGAGGGCACACCTCTCTTTGACATTGATTGATTCTTGTGGCAAGTGCGCCCTCTATACATCTCTATGGTCCCCTCCTACACATTTCACCTATTACCTTAATGATCTTTACGATTTGAATGCGTTGGGTGACATGTTCTATGTTATGTAACCAGGAAATGCAGGATATTAATTCTCAACCAGGTGAGAGTCACTGTCCCTATCACCATGGAAACGGACCTTACAACAACGTCAACTTTCCGGGCTGCTGGTTTTTCAAACTCCCACACAAGGTACATCAACTGATCTATGTGATGCTGACCTAATTTGTGTTGTGCCGAAACAAAATGCCAATCCTCTCATAGGGGCGAATCCTAACTCAAATTGTTCACTTAGTCTTGCATGGGTATATTGTCTGTATCAAGTATTTAATAGAATGATCCTAGAATCTGTGCAGTATCTGTGCACCTGAACACACCCATAAATGCTTAAGAGACTGTTTTGACTACAGGATGGAAATGACAACAACGTGGGCAGCCCCTTCTCCAAGGACTTCCTGTCCAAGATGGAAGACGGCACCCTGAGGGCGGGGCGGGGGGCCACCAACGCCACCCGGGCTCTGGAGATAAACAAGATGATCTCTTTCTGGAGGAATGCCCAGAAACGCATCAGGTAGGCACCCAGGCTCCACTTCATGTAGACAGTTACATGTAAGAATGACTTAATGAATAGGAATTAAATTAATTTCTGGAAAATAATCGTTGAAGACGTACTGTAGTTACATTGCTAATCATCATGGCCAGACACAGTGAGAAATAAGAAATTACAATTCCTAGAGGGTTAAAGTACAGTTTTGTTATCATGTCTGATGTGTCCTGGCAGCTCTCAGAAGGTGGTGTGGCTGAGGAAAGGGGAGCTCCCTCGCAGTGTCAGCAGGCATGAAGAGTATGATGAGGAGGGGCAGTACGGTGCCATCTTGCCACAGGTCATCACCGCGGGAACCGTCACCCGCAGGGCTGTGGAGCCAACGTGGCTGACTGCCAGCAACGCTCGGGTAAGAGAATAGAAAGAGAACTATGGCGGGAGTGTATTGGGCAACACAGCTTTTTTAAGGGAGCCACTGATATAGAGGTTGTGTGTGGTCTGTGCAGCGGGATCGAGTGGGCAGTGAGCTGAAGGCCATGGTACAGGTGCCCCCCGGGTACCACCTGGTGGGGGCGGACGTGGACTCCCAGGAGCTCTGGATCGCTGCCGTTCTGGGAGAGGCCCACTTCGGTGGCATGCATGGTGAGACCCCTAGCTCTGATACTCCGATTTGATGCTTATTGATTTTGCTATGTGAATGGTCAGAAATGTGAGTTTCCGACAATGTCCATTAAAGACGGAGATCTAATGAGCTCATTCCCAGTCAGAATATTTCAGTGTCTGTATGCATTTTGTCACGGAATTCATATTTTTTTTTACAACCTATAGCATGTTTTTAAACAGGGCCCCATATCTATGAACTTGAGGAATCCATTCAGTCATTAATGTGGCCTGTTATCTGTTACTGTGTCCAGGCTGCACAGCGTTCGGCTGGATGACCCTGCAGGGCAAGAAGAGCCAGGGCACTGACTTGCACAGCCGCACGGCTGACACGGTGGGCATCAGCCGCGAACATGCCAAGGTCTTCAACTACGGACGCATCTACGGCGCTGGGCAGCCTTTCGCCGAGCGCCTGCTCATGCAGTTCAACCACCGCCTCAGCCAGCCGGAGGCCGCCAGCAAGGCCCGGCAGATGTATGCCCTCACCAAGGGCCTACGCAGGTACAGGAAGGATAGTGATGTATTGGACTTAAGTAGTGATGACACCCTATTCGCTATATAGACAACAGAATATGCCATTTCAGATGCAGATCTAGTGATCAAAGCGCTTCAGATTGTGAAGAGGGAGGACTCCCCTCATCTACTACCAATGTGTAGCACCTCACCGAGGAGTACAGTATGGCTAACATGATGGGAGTTTGGAGCTGTACTGTGAAAATCATGAACTCGCCTATCCTTGCTCTTTTGGAGGTTTAAGCTTGGATCTAAGCACTTTAAATGCATCTATATTATTTGCACAGAGCAGTAGATAGTAATTCTAAGCACAACAAGGGACTCCTTGGATGTTTGGAGGATTAAATTACAGAAAGGATGAGCCACACTGAGCTGTGTTTGATGCTAGGTACCGTCTGTCTGAGGAGGGTGAGTGGCTGCTGAAGGAGCTGGATATGGAGGTGGAGAGGGACGAAGACGGGAGCGTCTCCCCGCAGGATCTCCGCCGTATCACAAGACTGGCCTCCCAGAGGTGAGGCAGCAGTGTGGGTGCCTGTGCTCCTAAGCCCATTGGAAGGCCATGTGGAGCCATTGTTTACACCTATCAGGTTCCTTCAGTTCTGCAAATAGTGGTTAGAGATACTTTTGAACCTGGCACTAATGTCAGCCTTGTATGAACTGAAGTTCTTCACTACCCCTGACCCCCAGATACTGCTGTAGATCTGGCTAGGGACACACTTACTTTCTACCTCATTCTCTCCTGATTGGCCGTGCAGTTCTCGGAGGAGGAAGTGGGAGGTGGCGGGCCAGCGTCTGTGGGCTGGTGGTACGGAGTCAGAGATGTTCAACAAGCTGGAGAGCATCGCCCTCTCAGCCCAGCCAGCCACCCCCGTCCTGGGCTGCAGGATTAGCAGAGCCCTGGAGCCTCAGGCCGTCAAGGACGAGGTCAGGAGAGACCAGGAGAAACACACAATCATAACACACACACACACGGATAAGAACACACTCACTCTCAATCATAAGAACAGAATCAAACACACATGTTAAATCTCTTCATTTAATGTGTGTGTCAGTTCATCACCAGCAGGGTGAACTGGGTGGTGCAGAGCTCGGCGGTGGACTACCTCCACCTGATGCTGGTGGCCATGCGCTGGCTGATGGAGGAGCACGACATCGACGGACGTTTCTGCGTCAGCATCCACGACGAGGTACGCTACCTGGTCCGCAGCGAAGACCGCTACCGGGCAGCACTGGCCCTGCAGATCACCAACCTGCTCACAAGGTCAGTAGTACTGCCCTGACTCATACACTCCTGCTGATGACTTGCCACATCACCCCTTGCAAAATACTTTCTGACCCTTTCAGGATAATATACAAAAATTCATGAAAATTGAAAGTATTATGTAATTGTTATTCATAGCCTGTGAGTTACTTGTTTTACATAAACATCTTATTGAACAGACTTGAGTCATTGTGTTCCTTCATACTTTACCCTTGTGCTCTACAGGTGTATGTTTACCCATGCACTGGGCATGCAAGACCTGCCCCAGTCAGTGGCCTTCTTCAGTGCCGTGGACATTGACCGCTGTCTGAGGAAGGAGGTGACCATGGACTGTGTGACTCCCTCCAACCCCACAGGGCTGGAGCGCAAATATGGCCTCCCACAGGGTGAGTATATCATCACTGTACATCATTCTTTAAACTGCTGCTCTTAAAACCTGTGCTTGATACATACAGCCCCAGAATGTCTTCGGATTGTAGTGTGCATGTGTTGCAACCTTATTTATTGACCTTTTTATAAAATAATTTGAGAAACATTATAATTTAGATAAAAAAAAAAAAATACAGTTACATTTTCACAGTAAATTAATAATCAGACATTTTTGCATGGTTTCAGTCTGCTAAGTGAAAGCTTTAAACAAATGATCAGATAATACAAAATATCTTCAACCTCTTGTATCTTTCTCTGTACAGCATGTACCTAGAATAACCACACATTGAATCTCCACAGGTGAGGCTCTGGACATATACCAAATCATAGACATCACCAAAGGCTCTCTGGGGAAAGGGAGATAACAGGGTGAACAGACCAGTCCTCTATTGTGTAGCTCGTGCAGACAGAGACATCATGGGATAAAGGTCCTCCAGGGCTGCCCAAACCCAGGCACTGAGTCAAACCAATGACGTCAATGGGAACTGCAGGGTCATGTTCATAAGGCACCAAACAGAAGAAAACAGTCAGCAGCGGAGTTGTACTATCTAGAGTTGTCCAACATTTTTTTTTAAAGGGCAAATTTTTTTGGGCTGCAATTATTTTGCTACAGTTAGCCCAAATGAACACAACCCATCTCAGTGGATCATCCGAATGAATGGGGGCAGCTCCAGACTGGTTGAGAGAGGAGTCTATTGAGCAGTTTAGAGGGGGAAAAATATATTGTTTTCCATCACTGCTTCCTCTTGGGCTCCTGGCTCTGCTCTGGCTCCTGAGAGGCTGTGGTCTAAAGAAGGAAAAGATCCAAAGCAGCACTTATCCTCCTCAACACACAATTGGATATGTGGTGTCAGACACTGATACTTTAGCTGAGACCATTGGGTCTGGGAAAAATAGGAGAACCAAAAGAAAAATGTATCCATGGTGTTATAACTTATAAATGTGATGTGTGCTACTGAACAGGACGATGTGAGGAATGCGGGAGTATGGGCAGGACTAATAAAGCATAAGTAAATTTGGTGTGACAGGTCATGATGGAGCTGAGTGAATAGGAGACTAAACCAATGTTTTGGATAACTGTCATGTGTGTGTCAGTGTTATGGTTGATGCTCACCTGCTGACTTGTCCTGCTCCTGCAGCGCTGCCTCTAGTGGCTGTGTTGATGCGGAAATCTCTCAGCTTCATGTACGGAATAAGATTCACCTACGCAACACAGACACCCGTTTTATCTTGTAGTTACAATAATGCAGTGCATGTTTAGTTTGGGAGATGTTCTGTTACTGAAATGTCCCACAAGGCTCTATCTTCTATTGTGTGTCCTCATTTTCAGATCCTGCTTTATGTTTGCTTACAAGTAGACACTTCCATTCAATTTGAGACAATCTCCCATCCTAAAGCACCCCCATACATAACTTTGATTTCTTGGAGAGGGTGATTAGGTATTTCTCATACTGCTCTATACTGTAGATCAGGTTGGGAATGGCCTTGGTCTCGCACAGGAGTTTTGCCTTGAGAATGGGAGAACAGTACACATGGTTTTAATTAGACCAAGGCTCAAAATATCAGTTGAAGTGGGTGGGCATTTCTTTGTAACTGTAAATAAAATGTGTGTAACAGAAACTCCGTACAGATGCTGTAGTATTGGCCTCCCCCCTCCTTTATCTTCTTATCATCTGCACCTCCTCCTCCAGCCAGCTCAACACTGCAGGAAAACACATGTCAAAGGTCACAACAACATGAAAGGATCTCTTAACTAGAGGACAGTGTCAACAAAAAATGTTGTATTAGCTAGAGGCACTATGGCCAGCTCTACTAAGCATTTGCACCAGGTGAAAGTTTATCCCTTGCTGAAAAAACAGTGCAAACCCATAGTGTCATAGGTCGAGGGTTTAGGAACAAACAATGTCACCTGTTGGCAGACAATGGCTGCTTAGATTACGTCAACATGAGGCTATACCTGCACATAGGTGATGTAGGAGTAGCACTGTGGAGTCAGTTGAGAGCCTGACATCTTGACCTGGAAGCACATGGATATTCGGGATGTTAGTGGGGGATGCGCATACACAAACTCACTCACACACCTGGCCTCGTAGGTGTTACAGGGTTGGTTATGTGTAGGACAGTGTCCATTGAGAGCAATGCTGCAGACTCACT
Organism: Salvelinus alpinus; assembly: GCF_045679555.1. Taxonomy (NCBI): domain Eukaryota; kingdom Metazoa; phylum Chordata; class Actinopteri; order Salmoniformes; family Salmonidae; genus Salvelinus; species Salvelinus alpinus. Next base: position 44,697,850 of record NC_092100.1, read on the forward strand.
AGCTTCTCCAGGCGCCCTGCTGGCCTGAGCAGAGGTGAATATTTTTGACATGGGTGGTGCAGATGATGTATGTGGGTGTAGTTAAGTGAGTCGTTCAATTAAATTAGATTTTTTTGAGAATTTGGCAGTATGTCCAACCGGCCTTACAACTGCAGACCACGTGTAACCACACCAGCCCAGGACTTTCACATATGGCTTCTTCATCTGCGGTATTGTCTGAGACCAGCCACCCAGACAGCTGATGAAACTGAGGAGTATTTCTGTCTGTAATAAAGCCCCTTTGTGGGGAAAAACTCATTCTGATTGCCTGGGCCTATGCCCTCCCAGGCCTACCCATGGCTGCGATCTTGCCCAGTCATGTGAAATCCATAGATTAAGGCCTAATGAATTTATTTCAATTGACTGATTTCCTTAAATAAAACTCAGTAAAACCGTTGAAAATGTTGTGCTTATTTTTGTTCAGTATACAAAGCCATACCATACAAGGCAGGGAATGGCAGAAATGTTGTGCCTGCCTATCTGTGTAGTGTCACTTAACACTGCCAGCTTCGATCTCACCCAGCTGTGCAGGTGTAGTGGTGGCCATACACAGGCATACTCAGTATGTCCACCTAATTATCTACAGATATACTCACTAATTACCATTGAGAATGGTTGAACGATCTATCTTAATTCCTTTAATCTCTGCCATTATTATAGGTGGAGGGAAGAGAATGACCACATATAGACAATTGTTGATAATTCATACTCACCTGATGGCAGAGAGAGGGTGATGGTCAAAACGTGGTATGTCAAGCCGTGTTAGCTGGGGCTGGATAGTTGTTGTACAGCGTACAGGCACGCACACACTTGTTTGGTATGATAGCTAGCTTAGCCTTTAGGTCGATGCTTGGTGGCTTTTAATATGAGTTATGTCTTTTCTCTCAGTAAAGTCACCAAGTATTGAAGGCAGCTAGCTAATGTTATCTAACGTTACTTGCTGGTGGCCCTTATTTATAACTCACCTGGCGAAAGGTAGCTAGCTGGAGCGATGGTCAGGTAACGTCATATAGACAGCTTGTACTTGGAAAACAGCTAGCACACGTATCCTCTACGCCCACACCGTCTATGTTCATTAATTAAATATTGTGGACGACTAAGAAAAATGAATTCATGCGGTGAAATGATTATCCGTCTTACTGTTTAAGTTCGGATATTGATTGAACCAACCGTATACTGGTCTTTATTTTATTATATAAGGCTGCTGCTAAGGTTCGAGTCACTTGCTACTAAAGTAATATTGCTGCTACTGGTGGCAGAGAGAGGTGAGGGTCAAAACGTTGTCACGCCGTGTTAGCTGGATCGTCTTGAACGATCCATGTACAGTAACTTACACACATTTGTTTGGTATGATAGCTAGCTAGCTTTAGCTCAATGCTTTTTTGTTGTTTTGAGTCACCAACGAAATTCCCACCAGCAAACCTTTTCCTGTGGTCATTGTTTGCATGCCAGTGATTGGCTCTCTGTGTATGTTTGCAACGCCGACCACGTGCTACATGTCCATTTCTTTTCTCATGAAAAGCAACCGACGACTTACTAAGAGAGCTAAACTTAGCAACCCGAATTTACAACGAGTAGCTACGTTAGTTATATTAGTGAAATATGCATATTCCCATGTTGTGTTAGCTGGATAATTTATCTGACCGTGGCAAGGAAGGTAACGTTAGCAGAAGATATATGAAAATGTTTTCTCGCTTGCTAGAGGTTCGGTCAAAACCGTCATAGGAAGAGGTGATGCAGGAAACACCTGCCCACCTGTTGCACTAACGTTAGCTAGCTAGCTACCTAGCCATCGGCAGTCAATTCAATTTCAATTCAAGGGGCTGTGTTAGCATGGGAAACATATGTTAACATTGCCGAAGCAGTCTCCATCTCAAAGTTTTGCGAGCTCGACAGGCGACCTTCTCCAGAAATAAACGATTGTTCATTTGGAGTGTATAAGGTAGTTGTTGTGAATTTGGTAGATATTACTGCATTGCCGGAACTAGAAGCACAAACATTTCGCTACACTCGCATTAACATCTAACAACTCTGTATGTGACCAATAAAATTTGATATGATCGGAATGAATAGGGCTCACGATGTAATGTATTGCAGTGGTATATTTTGAGTAGAATGTCCCTTTTAAGTAGGCGATAGTTTTACCGGAGTGCAGCGGGCCAGTGGCGCAATGGATAACGCGTCTGACTACGGATCAGAAGATTCTAGGTTCGACTCCTGGCTGGCTCGAATTTTTCCATCCATCTAGGTTAATTTAATTTAGACAAGTTACATCATGCAACACGTGCGTGTATATATATATATCGAATCCTTCCATCCATGTCGGTTAATTTAATTTAGACACAAGTTATATACGCACGTGTTGCATGATATAACTTATATATATATATATATACATTGAGAAGTCCCGTATGTAATGCTGCATTCGTAATTAAGTGGACATTTACGACCATTGCTTCAGAGGACTAGATCAGGGATCATCAACTAGATTCAGCCATGGGCAGGTTTTTAACTTGAGCGGATGGTCAGGGACCGGAACATAATTACAAATAATTTGTAGACTGAAAATTGACCACAAGTAGCTCAAACAGATATAACATGACTAAAACATAATAATTTCAAACCTTGCTTACGTTTGTATACGATCACATACAGTGTATTCGGAAAGTATTCAGACCTCTTCCCCTTTTCCACATTTTGTTAAGTTACAGCCTTATTCTTAAACGTATTAAAACTGTTTTTTATTTCTCATCAATCTACACACAATACCCCATAAAGACAAAGCGAAAACAGGTTTTTAGAAATGTGATGATCAGCCAATTAATTATACTCGCGAGCAAACATTCCATAACTGTAGATGGCTGTCATTTGCCATCCTTGGCTTTATACCTGTTCAAACAACACACTCTAGATGGCAGTATGCTCCCATTCAGTTTCTTTGCCAACTCATAGAAGTAGTAGAAGGGCAAAAAATGTACTACTTCAAAATGGAGATGCCTTAATGGCGCTGCCTGTGCACTCACAGATGCCATAAAGGGACATATATAAAGAATATATATATCTCATTCTCTACGTTTACCACATGACGGGGAAATATCTATTTGAACAGCCCTCCAACTGGTAATTACTAGTGGGAAACTTGTCTTTCATCCCTGAGCTCCAAGTGGGAGGTGGGAATTTACCAGTTGTGAAGTCATAAATACCAGTTGGAGGCATTCACGTGCTATGAACTTGTTGAGAAATGCCTAATCGTATAATGGACAACAAGCTGTGTAAACCATCAACTAAAAGTACAGCTATCAGGCCTGTAAACCAATTATAGTGTTCAAAAACCATATGAATAGACTACTTTTAAAAAATTTAGTTTTGTAATTGCATTTAATTGCCGAAAATGCTCTTATCAAGGTAATTTCGTTAGTAGATGAAGTCAGAGGTCACCATGTAGGAGAAGTCGGAGCTCAAGAATGGTAAACACCTTTCCCACTAGTCAGGCCTGGTCCTGGAAGTTCTTCCGCCCTACGCAAGACAAAAAACTGCTGCCCCTTCCTATCCCTGCTAATGCTAAACTATGTACAGCATGGGTTGGCAATAGTTTTGGCCTTGGGCCAATTTTCAACACATCTGGTTAGTAGGCTATATAATCAGTTCAATATCAATAACATAGCCTAATATTTTCAATCTGATTACATTGATAAAATCACCAATGTCTCTATTAAATTCGTTTTTTATATTTCTGTGTGTGTTGATTGAGGAAAACAGCTTGCAATCAAATGAAAATGTCGGGCTGAAACAGTCTCAAAAGACAGATGGATAATGAAAATAGAAGTTTCAGGGAAGAATGTACAGAGAAGTTGACATTCTTACCATATTTCTCCAATGTCCAACTAGAGTGTCTTGTTTGCAACACTGTTTGCAAATAATTACATCTTAGACATCCTTATGAATCTAAGCATGGCACTTTCGAAAGTTACCTTTCCACCCAGACAGACACTTTTTCCCCTCTTCTTTTTCCCCTCTTCTTTTTTCCCCTTCTTTTAAAAAAAACTTTATTTTACTAGGCAAGTCAGTTACGAACAAATTATTCTTATTTACAATGACAACCTACCAAAAGGCAAAAGGCCTCCTGCAGGGATGGGGGCTGGGATTAAAAATAAAAGTATTGGACAAAACACACATCGCTACAAGAGAGACAACATAACACTACATAAAGAGAGACAACACAACCTAAGACAACAACACAGCATGGCAGCAACACATGACAATACAGCATGTTAGCAACAGTACATGACAACAACATGATAGCAACACAACATGACAGCAGCACAACATGGTGCCTCACAAAACATGGTACAAACATTATTAGGCACAGACAACAGCACAAAGGCAAGAAGGTAGAGACAATAATACATCACACAAAGCAGCCACAACTGTCAGTAAGAGTGTCCATGATTTAGTGTTTGAAATTAAGAGATGTGTTGTTTGAGTGCAGCTCGTTCCAGTCGCTCCCTGAGGCGAATTGAAAAGAGGAGCGACCCAGGGATGTGTGTGCTTTGGGGAACTTTAACAGAATATGAATGGCAGAACTGGTGTTGTATGTGGAGGATGAGGGCTGCAGTAGGTATCTCAGATAGGGGGGAGTGAAGTCAAAGATGGTTTTATAAATAAGCATCAAACAGTGTGTCTTGTGACAGGTATACATAGATGACCAGTTTACAGAGGAGTATAGAGTGCAGTGATGTGTCTTATAAGGAGCATTGGTAGCAAATCTGATGTTCAAATGGTAAAGAACATCTAGCCGCTCGAGAGCACCCTTACCTGCCAATCTATAAATGACGTCTCCGTAATCTAGCATGGGTAGGATGGTCATCTGAATCAGGGTTAGTTTGGCAGTTGGGGTGAAAGAGGAGCAATTACGATAGAGGAAACCAAGTCTAGATTTAACCTTAGCCTGCAGATTTGATATGTACTGAGAGAAGGGCAGTGTACCGTCTAGCTATACTCCCAAGTACTTGTATGAGGTGAGTACCTCAAGCTTTAAACCCTCAGAGGTAGTAAACACACTGGTGGGGAGAGGGGAATTCTTTTTACCAAACCACATGACCTTTGTTTTGGAGGTGTTCAGAACAAGGTTAAGGGTAGAGAAAGCTTGTTGGACACTAAGAAAGCTTTGTTGTAGAGCGTTTGATACACAATCCGGGGAGTGGCCAGCTGAGTATAAGACTGTATCATCTGCATATAGATGGATGAGAGCGCTTCCTACTGCCTGAGCTATGTTGTTGATGTAAATTGAGAAGAGCGTGGGGCCTAGGATCGAGCCTGTCACGCCCTGACCTGAGATATCTCTGTTTTCTTTATATTTTGGTTAGGTCAGGGTGTGACTAGGGTGGGTACGTTAGTTTTTGTCTAGGGTTTTTTGTATGTCTAGGTTTTTTTTAGGTCTAGGTGATTTGTATGTCTATGGTGGCCTGATATGGTTCCCAATCAGAGGCAGCTGTTTATCGTTGTCTCTGATTGGGGATCATATTTAGGTAGCCATTTTCCCTTTGGTGTTCGTGGGTTCTTGTCTATGTGTAGTTGCCTGTCAGCACTCGTTTTGTATAGCGTCACGTTTTGTTATTTTCGTTAGTTTGTTCAGTGTTCATTCTTATTACAATAAAGAATGTACGCATACCACGCTGCGCCTTGGTCCGATTCATACGACGATTGATACGATGATTCATAACAGCGCACTTGTTTGTGTACATGGATTTTATAATGTCGTATGTTTTTCTCTCAACACCACTTTCCATCAATTTGTATAGCAGGCCCTCGTGCCAAATTGAGTCAAAAGCTTTTTTGAAATCACCAAGCATGAGAAGACTTTGCCTTTGTTTTGGTTTGTTTGTTTGTCAATTAAGGTGTGCAGGGTGAATACGTGGTCTGTTGTACGGTAATTTGGTAAAAAGCCAATTTGACATTTGCTCAGTACATTGTTTTCGCTGAGGAAATGTACGAGTCTGCTGTTAATGATAATGCAGAGGATTTTCCCAAGGGTGCTGACGCATATCCCACGGTAGTTATTGGGGTCAAATTTGTTTCCACTTTTGTGGTTTGGGGTGATCAGTCCTTGGCTCCAAATATTGGGGAAGATGCCAGAGCTGAGGATGATGTTAAAGAGTTTGAGTATAGCCAATTTGGAATTTGTGGTCTGTATATTTTATCATTTCATTCTCTATAGATTACTTTAGCTGAAATGATTTCCACTGGTAACTAGCTAACGTTAACAGGCTAGGGTAGGCTACTGCCTTAATCACTAATCGTCTTCCTCACACACAAACATTAAAAAACAATACAATAGTTTAATTGGCAGATTCATTTTTATTAATGTTTTACAATTGGATAATCCCAAAAAAACACACACATATCACCATCGCTACCAAGGATAGTGGGAGTGAGCTTCGGAGAAGCAGGAATGGGAAGGGGGTGGGAACTGCATCAATGGCTATGAGCTGCCGGCAATGTAGTAGCCGATTAGGGGCGCTGGAGGACGGCAACCAATTGCCAAAATGACTCACAAAATTCAAGTGCGAATCTTTCCTAATGGGAGGACCAGCCCTGCCACTAGTAATTACCAGTTGGAGGGCCGTTCAAATTGAGTATAATTCATTGGTTGAGTATAATTCATTGGCTAATCCCTCCTGATATCCCGAATGGTATGATGTGATCCTTCCTTCAGCGATAGGAGGCCCACCCAGTTGACTACTTTAAAATAGTGGATGCCCTCAATGGCAATGTCCATGCCAAAACAGTTTTTTATCCATCTAGAGCAGGGGTGTCAAACATACGGCCCGCGGGCCGGAACCGGCCCCCAAGGAGGTTCGATCAGGCCCGCAGGATAATTTGAAAGTGGAAAAAATGCATAAAAGACATGGAATTAATATTTTTAATTCGCTGCAATTCATGGATTATCCGCTAAGGGGCGCACTCTTTCCATCAGAGTAGAAGACAAGCTGCATCACTGAGACAGACTGAAAACAGCAGACGGTATCAATGCGCCATCTGCTGCTTGTTACGACGTTGTTAATACCTTGGTCTCTACCTCTCCGCTACACCCTCATTAGCCAAAATGTCGTTATCCAAACGGAGAAAAGTAGATAAGGAGTGTAGAATTTTCAAAGAAAAATGGACCACGTCCTATTTATTTACAGAGATGCACGGAAAACCTTCGTGCTTGGTGTGTTTGCAACAAGTTTCGGTATTGAAGGAATATAATATTCGACGCCACTACGAGACTCATCACAGCGAAAAATATGTGAAAAATATGCTCTGTGAAGATGAATCCTTACTGTGGTGATTTAAAAAAATGTGCACTTTAATGTTAGTCAGCAGCTTCAAAACAAAAGTTGTGTGATGGAATTCTACTGTTCATACAACTCCATAAATTTTCAGTATGTATTGTATGTGTATGTATGTTTCATGTATGAAGTTTACAGATTTACAGGACAGGCGAACACTTTCTTCATTACACATTTAAAATCACTCTCCTTAGTTTGTAAGGTGTACGCAGGGATTACATTTAGATTTTATATGCGTATGTGTAAGTGGTTTAAAAATTCCTTTCTTTAAAAGTCTCATTTAATCTTAAAGTGCATTACTATATTTTTCAGTACCAATTAAAGTTTTGTGCCTTTGTACAATCAGTGGGATCAGTTGCAATGCATATTTGTGAATGATAAAAGTAAATTGCACATTTGTCTAAGGAAATATGAGGTGTTTCATGAAATGTTTTGTAAAAGGATAGTTCATTAAATTTCAATATTTTCCTAATGTTCTTGTGCTTCTTTACACCAAAACAAAGGAAAGACATGATATTTTGGTTATTTATAGCAGAGTATGGTATAATTTTAATGGTCCGGCCCACTTGACATCTCCCTAGGCCGTATGTGGCCCACGATGCGAAATGAGTTTGACACCCCTGATCTAGAGCAAGGACTACGGTCACCAGGAAATGTCCCCCCATCGCAGGATCTTTCTGAGCCTGTGTTGGGACCTGATTGGAACAGAAAAGCAGGCTGATTTAGTTTAATTAAAATGTTGTTATGGATAGTTTGTATGGATTATTTTTTCTATATATATTATTTAAACAATTTTACCCCGCATTTTTTCCCTTTGGGATCTTTATTAACAACCTGTACAGTAGGTGGCGGAATGCACCTATAATTGTTGCGAACGCCATTATACCAAAGAAGAAGATACGTCGACTTTGCATCACGTGTTTCCGCCCAGGCCGCTTCGACAGGGAGATTGTCGATACTGCAGTTGTAGTGGTGCAGTAGTTGTGGTACAGTAATGTCAAAGATTTGTATAACTAAACATTCTGTTGTAATGATATCCCTTTGGTGACTACTGCGGATGGCTGTGTGTGCCAGGCTCTGCGGAGTGGGTCAGTCTCGGAGGTGCAGGCGGCGACAGCGGCATAATCAACAGGACCAGGGAAGCGACTCCGATATGGACGAGGAGGAAGGGGAGCGGATTGTGGGGGAGACACAATCCGTCACTGGTGGCCCGGAAAACTCCGCCGCGGCAGGGCCGAGTGTGGCCCATGAAGCCGCTGCTGAAGCCACTGCTGACAGTGCAAGCACCGGACCACCGAACCCGCAGTCCCTGTTGGATCTGCCCCCAGAGCTTTTGGTGGAAGTATTCTCATCGCTCCCGGGCACGGAGTTACCAAACCTGGCCCTCGTCTGCAAGAAATTCAGGCAAATTCTCAACACGGAAACCATCTGGAGAAGGCGATGCACGGAGGGTAAATAATAGTGATCGCTCATTGTAATTTCAGATAGGACATGATAGCAGCGAATTAATGATTATTCTATGCGAAATGTGACGTTTTATCAAACGTGAATAATTGACAGTATTTGGTCCATAAGTTAGTCTATAGCATGGCCCTTTTTCACATTTGATTTATTTTTTATTTATTTATTGAGATTGCCTATATAAAATACACCACCAACTTGATTTTGTTTAATTGGAAGGACCAAGGATTAAAATAAAAAATAAATAAGCTCATTTTCTGCAATTCTGACATTTGGAATTATGTTAAAATGGTCAAACTGTGGATCATTTAGCTATTTGGTTTTGAATATTAGGACCCATTTCGGGGTGTGTGTGTGTATATATATATCACACACACACACACACACACACACACACACACACACACACACACACACACACACACACACACACACACAGTTGAAGTCGGAAGTTTACATACACTTAGGTTGGAGTCATTAACTTGTTTTTCAACCACTCCACAAATTTCTTGTTAACAAACTATAGTTTTGGCAAGTCGGTTAGGACATCTACTTTGTACATGACACAAGTAATTTTTCCAACAATTGTTTATAGACAGATTATTTCACTTATAATTCACTGTATCACAATTCCAGTGGATCAGTTGTTTACATGCACTAAGTTGACTGTGCCTTTTTAAACAGCTTGGAAAATTCCAGAAAATGATGTCATAGCTTTAGAAGCTTCTGATGGGCTAATTGACATTATTTGAGTCAATTGGAGGTGTACCTGTGGATGTATTTCAACGCCGACCTTCAAACTCAGTGCCTCTTTGCTTGACATCATGGGAAAATCCAAGACCTCAGAAAAAAAATGGTAGACCTCCACAAGTCTGGTTCATCCTTGGGAGCAATTTCCAAACGCCTGAAGGTACCACGTTCATTTGTACAAACAATAGTACGCAATTATAAACACCATGGGACCACGCTGCCGTCATACCGCTCAGGAAGGAGGCGCGTTCTGTCTTCTAGAGATAAACGTACTTTGGTGCGAAAAGTGCAAATCAATTCCACAACAACAGCAAAGGACCTTGTGAAGATGCTGGAGGAAACGGGTACAAAACTATCTATATCAACAGTAAAATGAGTCCTATATCGACATAACCTGAATGGCTGCTCAGCAAGGAAGAAGCCACTGCTCCAAAACCGCCATAAAAAAGCCAGACTACGGTTTGCAACTGCACATGGGGAAAAGATTGTACTTTTTGGAGAAATGTCTGATGAAACAAAAATAGAACTGTTTGGCCATAATGACCACCGTTATGTTTGGAGGAAAAAGGGGGAGGCTTGCAGGCCGAAGAACACCATCCCAACCATGAAGCATGGGGGTGGCAGCATCATGTTGTGGGGGTGCTTTGCTGCAGGAGGGACTGGTGCACTTCACAAAATAGATGGCATCATGAGAGGAAAATTATGTGGATATATTGAAGCAACATCTGTCAGGAAGTTAAAGCTTGGTTGCAAAAGGGTCTTCCATATGGACAATGACTCCAAGCATACTTCCAAAGTTGTGGCAAAATGGCTTAAGGACAGCAAAGTCAAGGTATTGGAGGTCTAACTGACCTAAGACAGGGAATTTTTACTAGGATTAAATGTCAGGAATTGTGAAAAACTGAGTTTAAATGTATTTGGCTACGGTGTATGTAAACTTCCGACTTCAACTGTAGGTATGCGAGTCAGCTTTGACATCGGTTTTTCACATCAACGTTAAACTAGACATCGGGCCGACACCGATGTTGGCATTTTTAGCTAATATCATCCGATTCCGATATTAATTCGAATCAAGTTGTAGAAACACCTCAAGGATGATCAATGGAAACAGGATAAACCTGGGCTCAATTTCAAGTCTCATAGCAAAGGGTCTAAATACTTATGTAAATATTTCTGTTTTTTATTTTTTATATATTTGCAATCATTTCTAAACCTGTTTTCACCTCGTCATTATGGGGTATTGTGTGTAGATTGAGGAAAACAATAATTTAATACATTTTAGAATAAGGCTGCATAGGCTACTTTCTGTCCATAATCTTGAAACTAAATAAGATAAAAATGAAATAAAGGTTTTATCAAGTCTGAAATCTAACTGAAATTCAAATAAAAAAAGTACATTACAACTTTTAAGAACCTTGTAGTTCACCAATGCAAGTTTGCATGAGTGGTTTCTCAGCGAAAGCCATAGTTCTTGTGGGTACAAGACGCGCCAGCCTGATATTGGCTGTGCCATTGGGACATCTGCCAAGTGGAGCAGTAGTGTACACTGGCATTTTTTCATTTGAGAGCAATGTGCATTCTAGTAGCTAAGTCATGTAAACATGGTGAGCAAGGCAGCTATGATATGTTCACTGTAGATACGCAGGCCAGGGGTCTGAGCCTTGAGGTCTAGAATACTGCTGGTTTTCTGTTCTACCTGATATCTTACTGTAATCTGTAATCAGGTTGATTATTTACACCCACCTGGTGTCCCAGGTCCAACTCTGTCCTTGGTTAGAGGGGAATAATGAAAATCAGCAGTGGAACTGGTTGAGGTCCAGATTTAGAATTGGCCTGGTGTACCATGTATTGGATTTCTTCCTTTATTCATAGTATCCAATCCATTATTGGGTCAGCGTAGCTTTGGAATTTGGGATGTGCATATTTCTCATATAAGCCTAGGCAGCCAGATCTGAATGTGCTTTTATTGTCATGCCAACTCCTGTATTTTGTTGTCATACTAGTGGAGTGGAGTTTGCTAAAGCACACGTAGCTTTGATGACTAGGCTACTCTCACAATCTGCCTTGGCCTTCATTGTCACATGCCTGTCTGTCGGTCTCTATCTCTCTCCCAAAGAGTTTGGAATGAGGGATGACTTGCGCAAGATGGAGGTGGTGGGTGTGTCCAGTCGGGAGCTCTATGCCAAACGTGAGTATCTCTTTCTGAAAACATCAAACATTTATTATCAGGACCAAGAGTTTTTCCTGACCTGACCAGGAAAAACTCTGGGCCATAGCTAAACATTAGGCATCTTTACATTGACTAATTGAACCAAGTCACACTAGTATCACTTGTGCATTGAAGGTCCAGGAATAATACCACATACTGTCACTTTCTGCAAATCATCGATGACTCTTTCATCCTCTAAATTCTAGCATCTTGACTAGCCTCAACCTCATTTGGACAGGGGCTGCTGTAAAACACTTTCCAGTAGTTAGCAATAGCACCCTTTGAGGCATTTTCTTGCCTTTGATACTTTGGGGATTAACTCAGTTGTTTGCAACTGTAGGGGTAACCTCAAGATGGCTTGTGGGAAATTGCTCTTTGTGGTGGAGAGATTGTGCTTACTTTGTTTTTGTGTCATGAAGTTGATGCTATCAGGTTTGGGGCTAGGTTGGTTCTAGGTTGGTTCTAGAACTTCGTGGTTCTAGTTGTCTCCACTAGAACCAACCTACCATACCCAGACAGACTATATGGACAGACACCAGACCGACAGATACAGAAATGACACTCGACAGACTCATGCCACAATGACTAGCTGCTATGAAAGGCTGGTTATGGCACATATCAACTCCATTATCCCAGACACCCTAGACCCACTCAAATTTGCATACCGCCCCAACAGATCCATAAACGATGCAATCTCAATTGTACTCCATACTGCCCTCACCCACCTAATAAGAGAAATACCTATGTATTAGGACCCTGGGACTGAACACCACCCGATGAGACAGCCTACAGGGAGGAGTCAGTGACCTAGCAGTGTGGCGCCATGACAACAACCTCTACCTCATCATCAGTGAGACCAAGGAGCTGATCATTGACTTAAGGAAACTTGGGGGAGCACTCCCCCATCCACATTGACCGGGCTGCAGTGGAGCGCTTCAAGTTCCTCTGTGTCCAACTCACTAAGGACTTTAAATGGTCCACACACATGCACACAGTCGTGAAGAAGGCACGACAGAGCCTCTTCCACCTCAGGAGGTTGCAAAGGTTTGGCATGGGGCCTCAGATCCTCCAAAAGTTCCACAGCTGCACCATTGAGAGCATCTTGACTGGCTGCACCACTGCTTGGTATGGCAACAGCAATGCACTTGATCTCATGGCGCTGGGGTCAAGCTCCCTGCCATCCAGGACTTCTATATCAAGTAGTGTGAAAGGAAGGCTACAGTCGCCCTAGCCATAGACTGTTCTCTCTGCTTCCGCATGGGAAGTGACACCAGTGCTTCAAGTCTGACACCAACAGACTCCTGAACAGCTTCTATCCCCAATCAATAATACTGCAAATAGCTAACAAAATGGCTACATGGACTAGCTGAGTGACTCTTGTATTTGATCAGTTGTGGAAAAAGTACCCAATTGTCATACTTGAGTAAAAATAAAGATACCTTAATAGACAATGACTCCAGTGAAAGTCACCCAGTAAAATACTACTTGAGTAAATGTCTAAAAGTATTTGGTTTTAAATATACTTAAGTATCAAAAGTAAATGTATCTGCTAAAATATACAGTGCATTCAGAATGTTTTCAGACCCCTTGACATTTTCTGCAATTTATTACATTACTGCCTTGATTTTAAATTAATAAAATCAAATAAATTCCTCGTTAGTCTACACACAATACCCCATAATGACAAAGCGAAAACAGTTTATTTTAGAGGATCTTTGCTATGAGACTCGAAATTGAGCTCAGATGTATCCTGTTTCCTTTTATTATCCTTGAGATGTTTCTACAACTTGATTGGAGTCCACCTGTGGTAAATTCAATTGAATGGACATTATTTGGAAAGGCACACACCTGTCTATGTAAGGTCCCACATTTGACAGTGCATGTCAGAGCAAAAATCAAACCATGAGGTCAAAAGAATTTGTCCGTAGATCTCTAAGATAGGATTGGGTCGAGGCACAGATCTGGGGAAGGGTACCAAAAAACGTCAGCAACACTGAAGGTCCCCAAAAACACAGTGGCCTCCATCATTCTTAAATGGAAGAAGTTTGGAACCACCAAGACTCTTCCTAGAACTGTCCGCCCAGCCTAACTGAGCAATCGGGGGAGAAGGGCCTTGGTCAGGGAGGTGAACAAGAATCCAGTAGTCACTGACAGAGCTCCGGAGTGTGGAGAACCATCCAGAAGGACAACCATCTCTGTAGCACTCCACCAATCAGGACTTTATGGTAGAGTGGCCAGATGGAAGCCACTCCTCAGTAAAAGGTACATGAAAGACTGCTTCGAGTTTGCCAAAAGGCACCTAAAGACTCTCAGACCATGAGAAACAAAATTCTTTGGCCTGAATGCTTAGCGTCATGTCTGGAGGAAACCGTGCACCATCCCTACAGTGAAGCATGGTGGTGTTAGCATCCTGTTGTGGGGATGTTATTCAGCGGCAGAGACTGGTCAGGATCGAGGAAAGATGAATGGAGCAATGTACATAGAGATCCTTGATGAAAACCTGCTCTAGAGTGCTCACGACTTCAGACTGGGGCAAAGGTTCACAATGACACATGCACATTTGTGGCCTGCTGGAGGTCATTTTGCAGGGCTCTGGCAGTGCTCCTCCTTGCACAAAGGCGGAGGTAGCGGTCCTGCTGCTGGGTTGTTGCCCTCCTACGGCCTCCTCCACATCTCCTGATGTACTGGCCTGTCTCCTGGTAGCGCCTCCATGCTCTGGACACTACGCTGACAGACACAGCAAACCTTCTTGCCACAGCTCGCATTGATGTGCCATCCTGGATGAGCTGCACTACCTGAGCCACTTGTGTGGGTTGTAGACTCCGTCTCATGCTACCACTAGAGTGAGAGCACCGCCAGCATTCAAAAGTGACCAAAACATCACCCAGGAAGCATAGGAACTGAGAAGTGGTCTGTGGTCACCACCTGCAGAATCACTCCTTTATTGGGGGTGTCTTGCTAATTGCCTATAATTTCCACCTTTTGTCTATTCCATTTGCACATCAGCATGTGCAATTTATTGTCAATCAGTGTTGCTTCCTAAGTGGACAGTTTGATTTCACAGAAGTGTGATTGACTTGGAGTTACATTGTGTTGTTTAAGTGTTCCCTTTATTTTTTTGAGCAGTGTATTTGCCAAAATTTCTAAAACCCTGTTTTTGTTTTGTCATTATGGGGTATTGTATTTAGATTGATGAGGGGGGGAAATTATTTAATCAATTATAGAATAAGGGTGTAACGTAAAGAGGAGCTCCTGAGTGGCCAGCGGTCTAAGGCACTGCATCGCAGTGCTAGAGGCTTCACTTCAGACCTTGGTTCGCTCCCGGTCTGTATCACAACCGGCCGTGATTGGGAGTCCCATAGGGCAGTGCACAATTGGTCCGTGTCTGGGTTACAGGAGGGCTTGGCCGGGGGGGGGTTTACTTGGCTCATCGCGCTCTAGCAACTCCTTGTGGCAGGCCCAGGCGCCTGCAGGCTGACTTCGGTCATCAGGTGAACAGTGTTTTCTCCGACACATTGGTTGGCTGGCTTCCAGGTTAAGCGGGTGGGTGTTAAGAAGTGTGGTTTGCCGGGTCATGTTTCGGAGGACGCATGACTCGACCTTTGCCTCCCGAGCCCGTTGGAGTTGCAGCGATGAGACAAGATCGAAATTGGGTAGAAAAAGGATTTAAAATACAAAAATATTTTAATACATTTTAAAATAAGGCTGTAACAAAATGTGGAAAAAGTCAAGGGGTCTGAATATTTTCCGTATCGACAGTTGAATTCGGAAGTTTACATACACCTTAGCCAAATACATTTAAAGTCAGTTCACAATTCCTGACATTTAAAACTCTAAAAATTCCCTGTCTTAGGTCAGTTAGATCACCATTTTATTTTTATGTGAAATGTCAGAATAATAGTGGAGAATGATTTATTTCATCTTTTATTTCTTTCATCACATTCCCAGTGGGTCAGAAGTTTACATACACTCCATTAGTATTTGGTAGCATTGCCTTTAAATTGTTTAACTTGGATCAAACTTTTCTGGTAGCCTTCCACAAGCTTCCCACAATACGTTGGGTGAATTTTGGCCCATTCCTCCTGACAGAGCTGGTGTAACTGAGTCAGGTTGTTAGGCCTCCTTGCTCACACATGCTAGGATATAGGATTGAGGTCAGGGCTTTGTGATGGCCACTCCAATACCTTGACTTTGATGTCCTTAAGCCTGCCACACCTTTGAAAGTATGCTTGGGGTCATTGTCCATTTGGAAGACCCATTTGCGACCAAGCTTTAACTTCCTGACCGATCGCTTGAGATGTTGCTTCAATATATCCACATAATTTTCCTATCCTCATGATGCCATCTATTTTGTGAAGTGCACCAGTCCCTCCTGCAGCAAAGCACCCCCACAACATGATGCTGCCATCCCCATGCTTCACGGTTGGGATGGTGTTCTTCGGGATTGCAAGCCTCCCCCTTTTTCCTCCAAACATAACGATGGTCATTATGACCAAACAGTTCTATTTTTGTTTCATCAGACCAGAGGACATTTCTCCAAAAAGTACGATCTTGGCCCCATGTGCAGTTGCAAATCATAGTCTGGCCTTTTTATAGCGTTCTTTGATTACAGATGGTGGTCACACCAGATACTGACTAGTTTTCAGATCCACACTCCTACCTTTTTTTTTAGGTACACTACATGACCAAAAGTATCTAAACACCTGCTCGTCGAACATGTCATTCCAAAATCATTGCCATTAATATGGAGTTGGTCCCCCCTTTGCTGCTCCACTCTTCTGGTAAGGCTTTCCACTAGATGTTGGAACATTGCTGCGAGGACTTTCTTCCATTCAGCCACGAGCATTAGTGAGGTTGGGCGATTAGGCTTGGCTAGCAGTCGGCATTCTAATTCATCCCATAGGTGTTCGATGGGGCAGAGGTCAGGGCTCTGTGCAGGCCAGTCAAGTTCTTCCACACCGATTTCGACAAACCATTTCTGTAATGATCCCGGGGGGCATTGTCATACTGAAACAGGAAACGGCCTTCCCCAAACTGTTGCCACGAAGTTGGAAGCACAGAATTGTCTAGAATGTCATTGTGTGCTGTAGCGTTCATTTCCTTTCACTGGAACTAAGGAGCCTGAACCATGAAAAACAGCCCCATACCATTATTACTCCAACAAACTTTACAGGTGGCACTGTGCATTGGAGCAGGTAGCGTTCTCCTGGCATCCGCCAAACTCAGATTTGTCTGTCAGAGTCCCAGATGATGAAGCGTGATTCATTACTCCAGAGAACGCATTTCACTCCAGAGAACGCATTGCTCCAGAGTCCAATGGCGGTGAGCTTTACACCACTCCAGCCGACACTTGGCATTGCGCAAGGTGATCTTAGGCTTGTGTGCGGCTGCTCGGCCATGGAAAACCATTTCATATAGTTCCCGATGAACAGTTCTTGTGCTGACGTTGCTTCCAGAAGCAGTTTGGAACTCTGTAGTGAGTGTTGCAACTGAGGACAGACAATTTTTATGCACTACGTGCTTCAGCACTCAGCGGTCCCGTTCTGTGAGCTTGTGTGGCCTACCACTTCTCAGCTGAGCCATTGTTGCTCCTAAACATTTCCACTTCACAATAACAGCACCTACAGTTGACCGGGGCAGCTCTAGCAGGGCAGAAATGTGATGAACTGATTAGTTGGAAAGGTGGCATCCTATGACGATGCCATGTTGAAAGTCACAGCTCTTTAGGAAGGCCATTCTACTGCCAATGTTTGATTATGGAGATTGCAAGACTGTGTGCTCGATTTTATATACCTGCCAGCAACAGTGTGGCTGAAATAGTAGAATCCACTATTTTGAAGGGTTGTCCACATACTTTTGTGTCTATATATAGTGGATCTGTGACCAACAGATGTGTATCTGTATGCCCAGTCAGGTGAAATCCATAGATTAGGGTCTAATGGGGGTCTGTCAATTGACTGATTTCTTTATGAATTGTAACTCAATAAAATCTTTGAAATTGTTGCATTTAAATATTTGTTCAATATAAATAGGATGACTAAAGACATTACAGTATGGGGAACACAATGTTAGATGGCCTGACTGCTACTGTCTGAGCAGAGATGATTACTTTAAGGAATGAAAACAAATTAAGTAATAAAATAGAAACAAAGTAATATACACAACTGAAATAGTTTTCATTTCATAGTAATTTCCTGTTTTTCTGATGTCTACCCAATGTGGACCTGACATAGGCAATGGAATAGTTTCAATGTTTTGGCAATTACATTTCACTATTGTGGGCATTGTAGCGTCATTATTTCATAATACAATTAATGTAAACAAAATTCTAATCGAAACCAATACCGTGATTATTTAAAAATAATCGAACCGACCTCAAAAGCACTACAAAGGGATATTCAGTGTCTTTTTAATTTTTTTACACATCTACCAATCGAGGCCCTTTGCGAGGCATTGAAAAACTTCCCTGCTTTTTGTGGTTGAATCTGTGCTTGAAATTAACCACTGGATTGAGGGACCTTACAATTATCTGTATGTGTGGGGTACAGAGATGGGGTAGTCCTAAAACAATCATGTTAACCACTATTATTGAACACAGAATGAGTCCATGCAAATTATTATGTGATTTGTTAAGTACATTTTTACTCCTGAACTTATTTAGGCTTGCCATGACAAAGGGGTTGAATAGTTATTGACTCGACATGTCAGCTTTTTGTTTTTTATTAATTTAGAAAGTCTTCTATAAACAAAATTCCACTTTGACATTATGGGGTATTTGTGTCACTGGCCTACACATCAATTTCAAATTCAGGCTGAAACACAACAACATTTAGAAAAAGTAAAGGGGTGTGAATACTTTCTGAAGGCACATTAGCTTACTTTCTCGTATTTTTATTTCTTGTGTTTTTGTTCTACCTAATGTTTTTTGAAGTTGTTGTACTACATTGATATTGATTGCTGGGTTTAGCACTTGCAATAAAGGCATTTCACTGTACTTGTGAATGTGACATTTAAAACTTGATTAGTCTGCCCACTGTTGTGGTGTACCTGTCCAGGTGTGAACCCTCGGGTGAAGTCTGGCCGCTTTATGAAGCTCCTACCGGACTACGAGCACATGGACTACAGGGACGTGTACAGGCACTGTATGTACTGCAGCACATGCCTGACCTGACTGGCTCAACACGCGTGTGGCTTTTAACATGCTAGTGTGTGATTGACTCCTGTGTTGTAGCCAGTTGCGACAAATACCATGTGCTCACCGACTGTGTGACATGGTTTTGAAGGGGTGAATCTGCACTTTGCTCCTTACCTTAACTCGGACGTCTGACTACTAGGAATGGTAATGGAAAATGAATGTGCGCATTTAGCATGCTAGTCAACACGGTTAGTGCTTACAGTGACAGCTCCCTGTTTACTCTGACATCACACTCTTGTTTTTTTCATGCACTTGGATATAACTTCACATGTGCGTGCGTAGAGTACAATAACGATATGCCCCCTCCATATCTGCTGTCCTTGAAGTGAGGCCAGACCTCCACCATGGTGATATGCTCTGAGTTGTCATCAGTTTCTCAGTCCAAACTCTTATGTATTGCTGTGATGTCCTGCGATTTGAACTGTTCACCACTGTTTTGGTGTTTTAACCCTTTGTTGCACTGTTGTGTTGTGTTGCAGTGCTGCACCCATACAGACACATCCTGGGTCTTTGGCAGCCTGACATAGGCCCGTACGGAGGGCTGCTCAACGTGGTGGTACGCAATTAGTGTGTATACACACCCACCCACCTACACAGTTGTGTCCCCTCTTTATCACATTTAAACATTTTCAGTCTTTAAATTGTTTAGCACACATGGTTGTAGAGGGGGACAAAAATGTGTCTATTTTCCCATCAAAACATGTTACATGTGTCAGGGGATGACTTTTCTCCCTCCCTTTACTCCGCTACCACCACCCATCCCTCTCCAGGTTGACGGGCTGTTCATCATTGGCTGGATGTACCTGCCACCCCACGACCCTCGGGTCGAGGATCCCATGAGGCGGCGGCCACTCTTCCGCATCCACATGTGGGAGAGCAACAAGGTGGCGGTAGAGTGCATGTACGGACACAAGGGCCCTCACAAGGGGGACATCCAAGTGAGTACATTTTTTTCTTCTGTTGTGTTCTGAACGGGCAGTAAAGCTAATGCTTGTGATTTTATTTATTTTTCTGCCACCTGCAGTTCTTTTTAATGAGAATAATGATCGGCTGATCACTCCTCTTGACCTGGATGGCATTCTGTGATCCCTCCTTAAAGCTGCAATATGTAACTTTTCGGGCGACCTGACCAAATTCACATAGAAATGTGAGTTATAAATCTATAATTCTCCTTGAAAGCAAGTCTAAGGAGAGGTAGATCTGTTCTGTGCACTATTTCTATAAGTCCTGTTCTTCAGTTTAGTTTTTGCTTCTTACTTTCGTTTTTGAACACCAGCTTCAAACAGCTGAAAATACTATATTTTTGCTGCGGTTTAGATTGGTACAATGATTCTCTACACCATACTTGTTTGATTTGTCACAAACTGAAAGTAAGCTAACTATTAGAATTTTAGCAACCAGGAAATGGCAGAGCGATATCTGCGTAGTGCATCTTTAACCTGTTTAAATATAATGTCAAATTGTAGATTTGCGCCTAAATAGACACTCCCAAAATTAATTGAGGGCCATAAACAATACCTAGTAATACTTAGTGCCAAAAATATTGCCTTTCTGGTAGAAATAAATATACCTGAGGTGTGAAGTACACAGTACAAATATAAAAAATCATATTATTTTTTTCCTATCCAACAAAAGTGGTGGAGTAGGGCTATATATATAAATAAAATTGCCCTCAATGAAGACGTCTATATTGGTCTACTAATACAGGACTAGTAAAGGCCCAGTGCACTACATTTGTGAAAAAATGTAAACTAAATGTATTGGAGTGTTTACCAGCATTTGTAACTTGTCTGATTAATTATCTGTACAAAACAGTTAATCTGATAATACTTGTGTGAATATAAAAATACTTGCTTGATATGTTTTTCAGTTTCTTGAAATACTTTGCAAATGCATCTTATTTCGATGTGAACTGAAATGGTCTATTCATCCCTTTTCCATTTTAGTAGACAATCTTATCCAGAGCAACTTACAGTAGTGAGTGCATACATTTTCTTACTTTTTCGTGCTGGTCCCACGTGGGAGTCGAACCCACAACCCTAGCTAACATTGCAAGCGCAAAGTACTTTGTAAGGATGGTAAATTAATACTGCACAAAAAGTGCTTGTTTTCCATGTTATTTGATCAAGAAAAATATTTAATTTGATGTAGATGTTTTGTGTCTTTGCCCATAACTTTTCACCTTTTTGATTTAAAATGTTTGAGGACTGTTTTGTTCTTTCTGAAATTCCATTAGAATGAAAATCGCAGAGAAAAGAACAGGGCATCAACTCCTACATTTCCAACTATTGAATCCTGAAAGATACTGTTCTTAATTATACAACTACCTTTTTTGCCAAAGCGGAGATGCTGAAAAAAAAATTGCCCGCGCTACAGACGTCTACAGTATGTCGGTCTGGCATACTATTAAAGGCCCAGTGCACTACATTTGTGAAAATATATATTTTTCAAAACATAATATAATTATATATATTTTTTTTAGACCAGAGGAAATGGTGCCTCCTACTGGCCCTCCAACACCACTTCCTGCAGCGTCTGGTCTCCCATCCAGGGACTGACCAGGACCAACCCTGCTTAGCTTCAGAAGCAAGTCAACATTGGGATGCAGGGTGGTATGCTGCTGGTTTTTTAACATGACAATGACCCAAAACACACCTCCAGGCTGTGTAAGGGCTATTTGACCAAGAAGGAGAGTAGTGGAGTGCTGTATCAGTTGACCTGGCCTCCACAATCACCCGACCGAAACCCAATTGAGATGGTTTGGGATGAGTTGGACTGCAGGAAAAGCAGCCAACAAGTACTCAGCTTATGTGGGGACTCCTTCAAGATTGTTGGAAAAGCATTCCAGGTAAAGCTAGTTGAGAGAATGCCAAGAGTATAGAAAGCTGTCATCAAGGTGAAGTGTGCCTACTTTGAAAAATATATGTTATTTGTTTAACACTTTTTTTGGTTACTACATGATTCCATATGTATTATTTCATAGTTTTGATGTCTTCACTATTATTCTACAATGTAGAAAATAGTGGAAATATAGAAACTCTTGAATGAGTAGATATATACATACAATTGAAGTCGGAAGTTTACATACACTTAGGTTGGAGTCATTAACTAGTTTTCCAACCACTCGACAAATTTCTTGTTAACAAACTATAGTTTTGGCAAGTCGGTTAGGACATCTACTTTGTGCATGACACAAGTAATTTTGCCAGCAATTGTTTACAGACAGATTATTTCACTTATAATTCACTGTATCACAATTCCAGTGGGTCAGAAGTTTACATACACTAAGTTGACTGTGCCTTTAAACAGCTTGGAAAATTCCATAAAATTACATTGTGGCTTTAGAAGCCTCTGATAAGCTAATTGACATAATTTGAGTCAATTGGAGGTGTACCTGTGGATGTATTTCAAGGCCTACCTTCAAACTCAGTGCCTCTTTGCTTGACATCATGGGAAAATCAAAATTGTAGACCTCCACAAGTCTGGTTCATCCTTGGGAGCAATTTCCAAATGCCTGAAGGTACCACGTTCATCTGTACAAACAATAGTACACAAGAATAAGCCCCATGGGACCACGCAGCCGTCATACCGCTCAGGAAGGAGACGCGTTCTGTCTCCTAGAGATGAACGTACTTTGGTGTGAAAAGTGCAAATCAATCCCAGCAAAGGACCTTGTGAAGATGCTGGAGGAAACAGGTACAGAAGTATCTATATCCACAGTAAAACGAGTTCTATATCGACAACCTGAATAGCCGCTCAGCAAGGAAGAAGACACTGCTCCAAAACAGCCATAAAAATGCCAGACTACGGTTTGCAACTGCACATGGGGACAAAAATCGTACTTTTTGGAGACATGTCCTCTTGTCTGATGTCACAAAAATATAACTGTTTGGCCATAATGACCATCGTCATGTTTGGAGGAAGTTAAAGCTTGGTCGCAAATGGGTCTTCCAAATGGACAACAACCCCAAGCATACTTCCACAGTTCTGGCAAAATGGCATAAGGACAACAAAGTCAAGGTATTGGAGTGGCCATCACAAAGCCCTGACCTCAATCCCATAGAAAATGTGGGCAGAACTGAAAAAGAGTGTGCGAGCAAGGAGGCCTACAAACCTGACTCGGTTACACCAGCTCTGTCAGGAGGAATGGGCCAAAATTCGCCCAACTTATTGTGGGAAGCTTGTGGAAGGCTACCCGAAATGTTTGACCCAAGTTAAACAATTTAAAGGCAATGCTACCAAATACTAATTGAGTGTATGTAAACGTCTGACCCACTGGGAATGTGATGAAAGAAAAGCTGAAATAAATCACTCTACTATTATTCTGACATTTCGCATTCTTAAAATAAAGTGGTGATCCTAAGACAGGTAATTTTTACTAGGATTAAATGTCAGGAATTGTGAGCATTGACTTTAAATGTATTTGGCTAAGGTGTCTGTGAACTTCTAACTTCAACTGTATATGTAGATATAAAAATTGAAACACCACTGCTTCCTGTGGCTATGGCTGTAAGCACAAGGTGATTTCGTTCCTCTGGGACCAAGAGAAACTGATTTTGTTTCAATTCTATATCCGTCCGAGAACATCACAGCGAGATGACACTGCGTTTGCTGCAATCGCTAGTCTCCCATTCCATATGCTGTATTGTAAGTGGAGCTGCAAGGTTTACAAGCTAGATAAATTCGATCCTTTGTCTGGATAGGCCAGAAAATGTGAGGTGTCAGATTTCACGTACTGCATTTTCAGATGAGAGCAGATAGTAGCATGTGAAGCAGGATAATGGTGCACAGAAATTGATGTTGCGAAGTACACAGAGCGCTCTGTAATAAAAAATGTTGGTCGGAACCTGTCCAGATCTGCTCAAAGTCCCCTGAATAGAGGACTTAACGTTAACACACAGGAAGTCCAACCCAGTTAACTACTTTTGTATAGTAAGGGAGATAATTATGTGATTGTGCTTAAATAGTCCTATTCATTACCTTTTTATGTGTAAGCAGTACACTCACTGTGTGGTGACGTAGTCCCCTGTGACGGGACTATCATTAATGTGATGACTGCTATTTATCAAATAATTACCTACTACGTTTAATTATTACTCGAATTATTACTCGATTATAAGATATATTTGTGTCTATAGATAAGTCACTTATTAATGTATTGTTACACGTTCATCCACCTCTGGCCTGCTCGCCTCCCTACCTCTGAGGAAGTACAGTTCCCGCTCAGCCCAGTCAAAACTGTTCGCTGCTCTGGCACCCCAATGGTGGAACAAACTCCCTCACGACGCCAGGTCAGCGGAGTCAATCACCACCTTCCGGAGACACCTGAAACCCCACCTCTTTAAGGAATACCTAGGATAGGATAAAGTAATCCTTCTAACCCCCCCCCTTAAAAGAGTTAGATGCACTATTGTAAAGTGGTTGTTCCACTGGATATCATAAGGTGAATGCACCAATTTGTAAGTCGCTCTGGATAAGAGCGTCTGCTAAATGACTTAAATGTTACCTCATCAGTC
This sequence comes from Salvelinus alpinus, assembly GCF_045679555.1. Classification (NCBI taxonomy): domain Eukaryota; kingdom Metazoa; phylum Chordata; class Actinopteri; order Salmoniformes; family Salmonidae; genus Salvelinus; species Salvelinus alpinus. The sequence goes on from NC_092100.1 coordinate 44,722,354, forward strand.
TCATTCTGAACGTCGCAAAATTCTTGGATATCTGCACGAACCCTAGCCTAAGTGATGAATCAGCAATATACAAATTGGCTTTATTATTTATTTACTAACTAAATAATCACACAGAATTACATAAACAACCACTCGGTGAAGGCTATACTGATTACTAACATAATGCAATGAAAAGTCCCTAGTGGACTAACCCGATATGACGGCTTGTTACACAATGGAAAGGGAGTGGGGAGAGAAAGAAGTGGACTTCTCATACATACATTGGGAAAATACGCTCACCGTAAATATGGATATTTAGCACCCTAACAACCGCTCATTAAGATTTAGAAATGCAACATATATTTACGCTTAGGTGTCTTTCTCTGTGTCTCTGAAACCACTCGGCCGTCTTTGGCGAGTAGTTCGAGGGATGTAAGACTGGTTTGTCCACCAGAGGTCACAATGTCCTTTGTAGTTGTAGTAGGCTTCTTTATCTTAACTTCACTAGGGTAGGGGGCAGCATTCGGAATTTGATGAAATGCATGCCCAAATTAAACCGCCTTCTCGGGCCCAGAAGATATATTCATATAACTGGTAGATTTGGATAGAAAACACTAAAGTTTCCAAACTGTTAAAATAGTGTCTGTGAGTATAACAGAACTGATTTGGCAGGCAAAAACCTGAACAATCCATTCAGGAAGTTTTTTTTATTTTTATTTTTGTAGTTTTCTATTCAATGCCATTACATTATCCATTGACTTAGGACTCAAATTGCAGTTTCTATGCCTTCCACTAGATGTCAACAGTCTTTAGAAATTGTTTCAGGCTTGTATTCTGAAAAATGAAGAAGAGCAGTCTGAATGAGTGGACCCTAAAGTGTCACAGAGCTTTTTCATGGTCGCGCGTTTCTTGTTTACCTTTTAAATTGACGACGTTATTGTCCGGTTGAAATATTATCGATTATTTAGGCTAAAAACAACCTGAGGTTTGAATATAAACATCGTTTGACATGTTTCTATGAACTTTACGGATACAATTTGGATTTTTGTCTTCCTGTTTTGACTGCGTTTGAGCCTTTTGGATTACTGAAGAAAACGCAAGCAAAACGGAGGTTTTTGGATATTAAGATACTTTATCGAACAAAAGGAACATTTATTGAGTGCAACCATATGAAGATCATCAAAGGTAAGGGATTAATTTTATCTCTATTTCTGACATGTGTAACTGTTCTACTTGGCTGGCTACTGTTTGTAATGATTTGTCTAGTGGGCTATGTTCTCAAATAATCGTAAGGTATGCTTTCGCCGTAAAGCATTTTTTAAATCTGACACCGTGGTTGGATTCACAAGAAGTTCATCTTTAAACCTATGTAAAATATATTTTGTTTTCTGAATTTTTATGAGTATTTCTGTATTTGAATTTGGCGCCCAGCAGTTTCACTGGCTGTTGAAGAGGTGGGACGCTACCGTCTCACGTGCCCAAGAGAGGTTAAGTCATAAAACAGGGGGAACTCCCCCAGGAGAGAGCGAGAGTTTGG